>NC_081554.1:190511205-190842455 GCF_963082655.1 Stomoxys calcitrans | reverse complement strand
TGCTTGTAGTGTAGACCACATCATTTGGATGCCAAACTAAATTAGGGTAACGAAAATTGTATAGAAGATAAACGCCTACTCTGCGCAGTCCACATCATTTTCCATGCCAAATTAGGGTAATCAAAAATGGTATAAAGGATAAACTCCAAAATGCCAACACTTTCTTGGCAACGTGATCTGAGTTAGGGACATGGGCGAGCCACGTGAATTTGACTTGACTTGATTTGGAACGAGGGGACCGTCCAAAGAACAGCGAAAATCTTTTGAGGGAATCCAGACCGGTATAGGACGGGAAAATACTAGGGGAAACTAGAAGGACGATTAATACGATTTTCTGAATCTAACCGAGTCACATCTACAGAGAAAGCTCTCACAGTTTGAAATCAGATGTTTTTCCGGTCTTGCATCAACCTAGGGGAATAGGAATAAGAGAGGAGAGATATAAACCACGTACTCACTTCTTCAACCTAAACTAACTGAAAGAATCAGCGACTATGTAGTGCATTAACTGAACGTGCTAGAACTAAGTAAACTAGCGAACTAACTAGTGTACTGACTGAACGAACTAGTGAATACTGAACGAAGTACTCAAAATAACTGACCGTATTAGGGAACATATTTACCTAATGAGTGAAATATTTCAACAAATTCATGAACTAGCTGGTCGAATTAGTGAAATAACTGGGGTATTTGCTAAGCTAACTGATCAGTTAGTGAATTAACGCAAAGAACTAGTTCATTATTAAAGTTAAAATAAGCAGAAGCGAGGAATCACTTTAATTAACATTAAGGACTGCCATTGAATTCGACCCAAATAGACAAGAAGGCGATCTGGAATGGATCGTGGGCTCTTTGAACCAGTGAACTAATTGAGAAAATTAGTGGAATTAGTGAACGAAATGACTAACTATGTCAAAGATCAAGCTATGTAAGTTATGCTTTGGCTTAGGAAGACTCGTAGTCCATCGAGACATTATATGAATCTTTTAATATCAATGTTCCACATAAAGCCCCTTTTTTTAAACAATAAATAATTTTTCACCTCTTTTCTCTCTCTCTCTACAAGCTTTTTATGTATACTCCAAACTATAATCTACTGATTCAAACACTTACCTCACCATGACCATTATCATCCTTGTTGATGATCTTGGTCTCACAGCCGCCCAAGGTTTTGCCAATGGAAGTCAATTGTGTGGTATCGGGCAAACACAAAGAATGACAGCCAGCTGTCTCTGACATTCCGAAAGCGTCCAAAATCTTCAAATCTAAGCTAAGGAAATACTTTTTGGTTTCGGGAGACATGGGAGCAGCGGCACTGACCAAGGTTATGACACGATCCAAGCCCAAAGCCTGTTTGACTTTGGACATAACAAAAGATTTGGCAATCTTATAGCGGAATCCACCATTTTTGCTGTAAAAAGAAATAAAAAGAAAAAATTTTATGAATAAAAAATAAAATGGAAATTTCATATTGACTCTCTTTCAGACAATTTAAGGATTATTTAAAAGCTTGTTGGCTTTTTTAACTGTTTCCCAGTGATTTCCTTTGAACTCCACAGCTATAAAATATTCTAGGCAACCTATCGACATTTTGGTAAACCACCAATTGCAACCGGAAAAGGAAGAGGGCTCTCCCTCCTGATACATAAACCACAACATGAACATGAACATTACCAGAGCCATATGCTAATGATGGTTACATTTGGCCGCGCTAGAAAAACTGGCAAAAATTCCAACTCACCCTGAAGAAAATCCCAAATCCCTATTACCTATCTCTCAGCCAGTTGGAAAATACCTTAGCCAGCAATGCATTGTGTTGACTTGGTGTTGTGGTGCAGCATATTCTGTTGTCCATACCACCACATGTCATCTACAGTTTGTTGTCATGAACTTCATTTGAGATGCTTTCACTGCTGTGGTTAGAATGGCGGTGCTTCTTTTTGCAATGTAGTTGTCATATGGGGGGAGGAGAGCCAGTAGCTGGGTAAAATTTACATCTCTGAGAGTTGAAACCTAACTACAGACATACTCCCACCTTCACTTTTTCAGGATGTCAGGGGGACAAACTTAGTTATGTACTTCCTAGGCATTATTTTTGCTCGAGAGAGTGTGTAAGTGAACTTTTCATTGAAATTCCGTAGGAGTACAATAACAAACTATGACCGCTTTTGGTTTTTGTTTTCCATGTCGCTTCTGTGGTTTATGCTGGAGACAGTTTTGAGGTGGAACAAAGATAAATTGAATTTTGTGCAACATTTACATAGAATTTAGCAGGTGATTTCTTTTATCCCGTCTCAGAATCAAATGCAAATGTTGGAAAATTACTATCTTGTTGGTAGGTCGGAACAAACAGATTGCAAACTATACTAAGGGTGGCTGGTAGCATTTATCCTTAATGGGATTTAGACAGTTAGAACCACAGCAAAGGGAATGTAAGATGAGATTTTTGAGACTTAATCTGGGGGGGGGGGGGGGGGGGGGAATCAGAACGAATCATGTTGGCTATTTTTGAAAATCAAGCGGTAAAGTGTTTACGACAACCATTAACCTAACGTATCGCTAAGAAAATGGAAATAAATCATAAAACATACCCTTTCTTACGAAAAAGTGCACTGAAACTATCCTTTCCCAAAGGAAGGGGTGCTAAAACTACCCTTTCTCAAAGGAAAGGGTACTAAAACTACACTTTTCCAAAGGAAAGGGTGCATAAACTACCCTTTATCTAAGGAAAGGGTACATAAACGACCCTTTCCCGAAGTAAGGATTATATAAACTACACTTTTACAAAGGACAGGTTATTAGAACTAAAACTACTCTTTACCAAAGGAAAGGTTATTAAAACTACCATTTAGCAAAGGAAAGGATATTGAAACTAGCCTCTCTGTAAGTAAAGAATACATACGCTACCCATTCCCAAAGGACAGGGTACTAAAACTACCATTTCCCAAAGGAAAGACTACTAAAACTACCGTTTCCAAAACGAAAGGATACTAAAACAACCCTTTCTCAAAGGAAAGGTTACCAAAACTACCCTTTTCCAAACGAAAGGGTACCAAAACTACACTTTCCCAAATGAAAGGAAACTAAAACCAATCTTTCCCAAAGTAAAGGGAACTAAAACGAATTTTTCCCAAAGGAAAGGGTACTAAAACTATCCTTTCCCAATGGAAAGGGCACTAAACTACCCTTTTCCAAAGGAAAGGGTACTAAAACTACTCATTCTCCAATGGAAAGGGTACTAATATTACCCTTACCCAAAGGAGAGGGTACTAAAAAAAAATTTTCCAAAGTAGAGAGCACTGAAACTACACTTTCCCAAAGGAAAGGGTTTTAAAGCTAACCTTTCCAAAGGAAAGTGTACTAAAAATACCCTATCCCAAAGGAAAGGGTACTAAAACTACTCTTTCGCAAAGGAAAGGCTACTAAAACTACCCTTTTCAAAGGAAAGTGTACTAAAACTATCATTTTCCAAAGGAAAGGGCACTAAAACCAATCTTTCCCAAAGGAAAGTGTACTAAAACTACCTTTTTCCAAATGAAAGGGTACTAAAACAACCCTTTTCCAAAGGAAAGGGTACTAAAACTAACCTTTCTCCTAAGGAAAGGGTATTAAAAGTAACCTTTCCGTTCCCCAAAGGAAAGGGTACTAAAACTACCCTTTCCCCAAAGGAAAGGGTACTAATACTACCCTTACCCAAAGGAGAGGGTACTAAAAAAAAATAATTTCCATAAGAGGGTACTAAAACTACTCTTTCCCAAAGGAAAGGCTACTAAAACTACCCTTTTCAAAGGAAAGGGTACTAAAACTACCCCCTTCCGAAGGAAAGGGTACTAAAGCTACCCGTTCCCTAAAGGAAAGTGTACTAAAACTACTATTTCCCCAAAGGAAAGGGTACTAATACTACCCTTACCCAAAGGAGAGGGTACTAAAAAAAAATAATTTCCAAAGGGGAGGGTACTGAAACTTCACTTTCCCAAAGGAAAGGGTACTAAAACTACCCTTTCCAAAGGAAAGTGTACTAAAACTACCCTTTTCCAAAGGAAAGGGTACTAAAACTACTCTTTCCCAAAGGAAAGGGTACTAAAACTACCCTTTTCCAAAGGAAAGGGTACTAAAACTAATCTTTCTCCAAAGGAAAGGGTACTAAAACTACTCTTTCCCAAAGGAAAGGGTACTAAAAATACTCTTTCCCAAAGGAAAGGCTACTAAAACTACCCTTTTCAAAGGAAAGGGTACTAAAACTACCCCCTTCCGAAGGAAAGGGTACTAAAGCTACCCGTTCCCTAAAGGAAAGGGTACTAAAACTATCCTTTCCCAACGGAAAGGGCACTAAACTACTCTTTCCCAAAAGAAAGGCTACTTAAACTACCCTTTTCAAAGGAAAGGGTACTAAAACTACCCTTTTCCGAAGGAAAGGGTACTAAAACTACCCTTTCCCGAAGGAAGGGTTATATAAACTACCCTTTCACAAAGAAAAGGGTACTAAAACTACCCTTTCTTAAAGGAAAGGGTACTAAAACTAAACTTTTCCAAAGGAAAAGGTACATAAACTACCCTTGCCCTAAGGAAAGGGTACTAAAACTTCCCTTTTCCAAAGGAAAGGATATTGAAACTAGCCTTTCTTTAAGGAAAGAATACAAACGTTGCACTTTACCTAAGGAAAGGGTGCATAAACTACCCTTCCCCGAAAGAAGGGTTATATAAACTACCGTTTCCTTAAGAAAAGAGTAAATCAACTACCCTTTTCCTAACAAAAGGGTACGTTAACTACACTTTTCCTACGAAAAGGGTACATAAACTACACTTTCCCCAAGGAAATGGTACATAATGTCCCTTTCTCTAAGGAAGGAGTAAATTTTCCCTAAGGAAATAGTTCTTAAACTAACCTCTCTCATAGAAATGTGTACCTAAACTACACTACACCCTAGATCGTGTACTAAAAAGAACGCTTATCCAAAGGAAAGAGTACTAAAACCCTTTTCCTAAGGAAAGACTACTAAATCTACCTTTTCAAACTGTATTAAAGCTAACCTTTCCCTAAGGAAACAGTTATTGGCTTTACTTATTTTTTAATCCTTTTCACAACTCACCCTTGACTCTCCATGTAATGCTTCAAAGTCACACCTTTGGCCCAGCCGGCCAACATCTTCTTAAAACTGCCACTGGATGCGGAAACGGCCACCATACGTTCTTGGAATTTCTCATAGACACGAGGCACACCCATAAATCTTGTGGGACGAGCATCTTGTAAGGTTTTAACCAAAGTACCCTTCAAAGCATCCTTATCGGCGAAATAGACACAACCGGCAATCGAGGCCATGGTATAGATATCAACCGTCTGGGCAGCCACATGAGACAATGGCAGATAGGAGACAAACACCTCGGAGCCAACGACAACACGTTCCAAGGATTTGGTGATGGCGCGACAATCAAAGGTGATATTATCATGGCTAAGCATGACGCCCTTTGGCATGCCCACGGTTCCAGACTGAAATGATAGGAGAAGGCAAATCATACATATAGTCCAAGAACCCTTGGGCAAATGGCAAACTTACAGTGTAAACCAAACAACAGCATTGATTGATGGCAATATTTTCCAAACGCTTCTTGAATTCATCTTCCATATCGGCAACATTCATGCTTTCAATTTCAGACCACTAAAAAATAATGAAATATGGGTTACAAGGTAATTCTCTACATCTCTCCCTCTCAGACTTACCCTATAATAGCCATCCTCCTTCTTCATGAAGGGTGCATAAGGCTCCTGGATTTGTATGGCTGCCTTCAAATTTGGCAATTTATCCTTAATGGCATGAATCTTCTCCATTTGCTTGGCATCATCGACCACCACAATTTGGGCATGTGAATCCTGGAGGACATGCAAAACAGCATCGGCCGAGTTGGTGGTATAAATGCCCGCAATTACACCTCCCGCATGTATGGAGCCCATGGCCGAGTACATCCATTCGGCACAATTAAAGGCCAAAACACCCACAGCGCAATGGGCTTCCAAGCCCAATTTCATAAAGGCTTTGGCGGTTTGATGAACTTTTTGTTCATATTGTCTGCAATTAGAATTAGGATGTTGAAATCTCCATTGCATCACTCGGGTGACTTCCGACTTACCTGTAAGTAACTGTTGTGTATTCCTTTTTAGAGTTCTTTGATCTCAAAGCTGGATAGTCGGGATAATTGTTGACAGTACGCTTCAATAGGCCAGGTATGGAAATGGGCTCTTCGGCGCCCAAGCCTTCTTTGGCCATGCGTATTTTAACGGGTTGTGTTACATCGGTGGTGCGATATACCTCACTGGCCAATAGACGGTTGGGTCCCGGGCGAGTGTAGATAGCATCGGTGGTCATTTTTGGTGGTTGTTGTTGGTATTATTAATAAAACTCTGCAATAACAAGTAAAGAGAGGAGCATTTAGAGAGAAAGTTATAGAAAAAGTTGACAAATTGAACATTTGTAAAAGCAAAGGAATTTTCATAAATTTTTTATAAAAATAATAGTTTTGCCACAATTACCATGGAAACAAAATTTAAAAAAAAAAATCCTACAATTTTGATCAAATATGAAAATTTTCATAAAATTTCTTTGAACCGGTTTCACAGATGTTAGAGTTTGAGCCCCGGTGAAAATAAGGTACTATATTTTTGATATCCGAAGGGGATGCGGACCCTCCCCCATGCCCCCTTTTCAAAAACGCCAGATCTCGGAGATAGGTGCACCGATTTAAGCGAAATTTTGCATGCCACTTTACTGTATCCCAAAAACACGCAATTGGTGTACCATTTTGGGGTCAACTAACCTGGGGGGGACGCCCCATCTCAAAACCCACCCGAACGGACCTGTTTACCGACTGGAACAATATGAGTATCAAATCAAAGGAATTTATGAGTATAGTGCAAACTTGCCATAAAAATGTTACACTAAGTGTCGAGGGGGTCCCCCAACCCCAAAAACACCACCCAACAGGACATTTTTATCGCTTTGGGCAATATGGGTATCAAATGAGAGATATTTCAAAGTAGAGTAAAAATTTGACATAAAAATTTATTCTTTGGTGTCTGAGGGGGATCCCCTAAAAACCCCCAGCAGGACATATTTATCGATTGGGACAATATGGGACTCCAATGAAAGGTATTTAAGAGTAGATTACGAATATGATATTAAAAATTGGGTCAAAGTATCTAGAGGGCCGCCCCAGGCCCAAAAACGCCCCAAAAGTAGCGCAAAAAATTAAAACTGGACCGATCGGAACAATATGAGACTCAAATGAAAGGTATTTGGGAGTAGAATATGAATATAATATTTTAGATTGGGTTCAAGTACCTAGCGAGTCATCCCAAGCTCAAAACCACCCCAAAAGTACCGCCAAAAATCAAAGTGGCCGGATTGGATCATTATGAGACTGAAATGAGAGGCTTTTCGGAGTAGAACACAAATATGGTGTCAAAAATTGGGTCAAAATACGTAGGGCGTCCCTCAAGAGTACCGCCCAAAATAAAAAGTGTACCAATCGGAACAATATAGGACCCCAATCAAAGGTATTCGAAATTAGAATATGAAAATGATACTTAAATTGGATCCAAATATCTGGGGAACC
Organism: Stomoxys calcitrans; assembly: GCF_963082655.1. Taxonomy (NCBI): domain Eukaryota; kingdom Metazoa; phylum Arthropoda; class Insecta; order Diptera; family Muscidae; genus Stomoxys; species Stomoxys calcitrans. Next base: position 190,834,847 of record NC_081554.1, on the reverse strand, counting down.
TTCCCAAGCCAAAACCCCCCAAAATCAAAGTGGACCGGTCGGGACAATAAGGGACTCTAATGAAAGGTATTCGGGAGTAGAATACGAATATGATGTCAAAAATCCAAGTACCTAGGGCCCCCTTCCCAAGCCCAAAAACCGCATCAAAAGTACTGCCCAAAATCAAAAGTGGTCGACCGGAACCATATGGGAATCCAATTAAAGGTATTGGGGAGTAGAGTACGAATATGATTATCGAATATTAAAAATTTGGTGTTATTAGCAAGGGGGCTGCCCCAAAAAAGTCCCTTCATGAAAGGTCAATGTGAGTAGAGTTCAAATCTTTTAGGCAAACAGAGAATAATCTTTTCGGCAAATAAAAAATCATAAAAATCCCCCTTATCCAAATTTTCAGAAACGCCAGATCTTGGTTATGGATGGTGCTATTAAGGCGAAATTTTGTGTGCTCTCTTATAGTAACCTACAAACAAAAATTTGCTATCCAAATTTTGGATGGTGTACCTAGGGGGGCACCCCACCCCCAAAACCTACCAAATATATATTTATACACCAATCACGACAATATGGGACTCAAATGAAAGGTATTTAAGATTAGAAAACATATCTGATATCGAATTGTCGTTTGGGGGACCACCCCAAAACCAAAACAACCCTAAATCGGACATATTTACCGACCATGGCAATATGGGACTCAAATGAAAGGTATGTGCGAGTAAAATACGAATCTGATATCCAGATTTGGGACAAAGTTTCTGTGGGTCCACCCCTTCCCCAAAACACCCCACCAAACAGGACTTATTTACTGACCATGGCAATATGGGGCTTAAATAAAAGGTATTTGAGTGTAGAATACGAATCTGATATCCAGATGGGAGACCAAGTGCTTTGGGAGCCGCCCATCCCCGAGAACATCCCCAAAAAAAGACCAATTTACGGTCATATTCGGTGAAAAATTTACTTAAAAATTAATTTTTGACTAAATTTCCTAAGAAAATAAATTTAGAAAAATTTTTTTATAGAAATATAATTTTCCCAAATTTTATTTCTATAACAATTTTTTTCAAAATTTCTTTCTATATGGCTGTTTATCCATATTTATTTCTGTCAATATTTTTTTTGTTTTTTTTTTTGTTCGTTTCTATTATTTCTTTAATTATTAAACCTTTCAATTGATTTTGAATAATAACATGGATTTATTTAACCAATTAACTTATAGGTTATGCCCATATACCCGCATCTATTAAGTGCATCGGTAACTCATTTCCTGTCTATACAAATAGCTAACATCCAAAAAAGAAAAATTACTAGGCAAGTGTGTAAATGTATTTTGTAGAACCAAATGAGCATGACTTATTTGTTAGTTAGTGCAACAGCATATTATTTTTTACAAGCAGTTAGGTAAGATAAGATGATAAAAGATAGTTATTTTCGCAAAAGTCATTTGTCATTGCAAATGATTAGAATTTGTAAAACTCAAAGATGAAGGCCATAAAAATGAATTAAAATGACAACAATAAAAACTACAGTTAGAGCAAATCCTATACCTATGAAGTTTGAAAACTAATTTCAAATGGTTCTTATTTTCCCGCCTTCAGGTAACTCAATCCAAACTTGAAAACACCCCATGATTTAAAGATCACCTTCAGGTTTCTATGACGTGTTTTTCTGCCGACCACGCATACCATAATTACGAATTGTATGATGAAAACAAAACTAATAATGAGGCAAATTGGCAAACAACGTGGTCGATCTCTCTTACTCTCCCTCTCTCTCTCCATCTGGCTAAATCATTGTCTCTCGCTGCGTGAAAGAAAGTAAAATTGAATCGTGGACGCCGAAGACATCGTAACCCTCATCATCAATTTTGGGAGACAACGTCTCCACGCGACAGCCAAAACTATTTACTTATTTACTTTGCGTTATAAAAACAAACCTCAAACATAAGAGGAAAACAACAACAACAAAAACAATTCAACCAACGCAACAAGTGGAATGCCATGCATGACGACCATGCTGGTGCTTGGACAACCCGCATTCATAGATTTTGATATGCGGGAACGAGTGAAGGAGGCAGCGCCTCTCATAAACGGTAACAGCAACATTAAAGATGGAATGGTTATTTTTAAATAATTTTGCTTCTTGTCTTTGTTTTTGTTTGAAAAGAAATTGTTTGTGGTGAATGGCCATTGATATACAGGGTTGCCACAGTAAAAAGAAAATCGCCAATTTCAGTCAGGACAATACATAGCAATAATGATTTGGACAAGGGGACGTCATAACCGTGGGATTCTATTGTGGCTCTTGATTAATCTGAGATCGTTGTTTTTGTAGCCCATTTTCATGTGGATGTAGCAATCCTCTACGATGATCGCCGCGAGAAATTGATGTTCATTGGTTATCTAAAGGCGCCAATAACATGATATTATCATTATAGCTGGGTATCAGACATTTATGTCGCCACTGAAAAAAAGTTGTTTAGAATACAAGATGCCTAATAAGTCACCCTGATACACAAAGAAAATTTCATTTGAGCTGCGTACCTGCAACCGAAATTTTCGATAACGAAAATTTTCGCTTAGGATATGTCAATGCATATCTTATGGGAACGAAAATTACGCCAGACGTGCATACTGCCCTTATGGTGGAAAACCATTATACAGATCTTATTCGGGTACTCCCTAAAGTAGAGCTGGCAAACTATCGATAATCGTAACATTCGATATTTTCGTTTCGATTTTATTATAAATATCGATAGTATCGATACTATCATTAATTTCCCATCACCTATATTTCAAACGAAAATGAGTAGAAAAAATCAGAAGATTGAGAATGAGTATTAAAAATTAGTTGGAAGTCATGAGAGAAATAATTGTACAAAATGTTTGTCTAATCGGATGAAAATTGCGCCCTCTATAGTCGCAATGTATCTGATGTATCGAAACCCGACGGACGGACTCTTTTTCTTTGTCCGAACACAAACAAAAGTCAAACAACACCACACAACAAAGCAACAGTATGAAAGCAGAGTCGATTCATCCCATTTCGTGAGCAATTTATTACATTTAAAATTAAAATTGTGGGAAATTTATCCCGATGCAGAGTCATGTCGCTACTATTTTGCACATAGAACTCAGTACCACTTGTACGGAATGTGTTCCCATTATCTTCGTCACAATTTTTTTATAGTGCGTCTTGACAGTTGTTCGTGTCAAAAGTCAAAGTCAGTACTAGGCTTAAGTGTCGCCTATCTGGTCGATTACCAATGGATTTGGAGCTGATGTTATTAACCAGAAGTTGGATGGTTTGATATATATAGGGCTCTGGAAAGGGGAAGTCTCCTACTCCGTGAGGCCTTTGCATTTGGAATGAGAGGAATCAGACACCTGGCCCCATCGAAATTCGGATATAAAGGCTTTTCAAAATGTGAGAGTTAGGCATCTAGAGCCTGGAGTTCTTCTCAAGACTACAGACAACGAACGGCTGCTAGGTATGAGCCAAAGGCCTGCACAAGACCATTCATTGGTGAATGTTATTGCTGATCACTAGAATGCTGAATCCAAATGTTGTTGTTGTCTACTGAAGAGCGAGACATTAAAGACAGAGTAAACCCCACAAGTGTCGTGTCCGACGCTGGTGGAAAACTACAAAAAAAAAATCTACAATTTACAAGCAGGCTCTGGCGAATAGCGATGTCTACAGATTTCAACCTATTTAAATATGCTCCAAACCTTTTGTCGCTCTCAGGATTCACTAATAGAAAGTTAGGTCACATGCGAAAACACAAAGTGGATAGGCATGAACACCATTAAGGATGTCAAATCTGCCGATTGAAAATGTCATCATATAGGACAAAACGTAAGCGAAGAATGAATGTAAAAACAGAACAAGTAGATATTCTCAATGCTAAGTGCTGCCAAAAATTAAAAAAAAATTATGTCGCTTGGCTTAACCTTATTTAGTGAAGCCTGCGTCGTTCTGAAGCATTTTTCAGATCTAAAGTGGGTGCCTACAGAAACCTATACATTGGAGAGCTAGAAGTCGCAACTTGTGTCCAATATAAATGAAATTTGGTATGTGGAGTTCAGTTGAGCTTGCAGTCAAGCTGAAGACTAGGATTGACACCAAAGCTCCAAAAAAATTTTTTTGATGTTCTCACTAGGCTTTGAACCCCAGCGTTTAGGTGGGCATCTTAAACCATGTTTCCACTTGGAGCAAATCTAGATTTGCGACGAGATTTCGGAAATCTTGTGTTTTGCAACGAGGTTTCCCATATATTTCAATGTGAGCTAATCTACTTATTTGAGGAGATTTGCAGCAAATCTCCTTCCAAATTCAAATGCAACACTGCGTTAGCATTGAATACCGGTTATTATTGGGTCTTTTGGACAGCACTTTTTCTTAACATCTGACAATTTCTTATTGAAATTACACAATTTAGTAGTAATTTAACAAAATTGTTTCACAAACTTAATTGCTAATCTTAATGTATAAGCTGAACACAATAAAAATGCTGATCACAATAAAAACTCTGTCAAAAACGTCACTGTTGACAAATAAAAATCGCATAAATCGTAGTGGAAACGGGTTTTGGAGATTATCCCTAATCAAGTGGATTTGGGCTCTATGGGAAACATGGTTTTAACCTCCGCTCAAATCTTTACTTATATCCAATTAGCGTTTTTCCTTAGATTCCCCATTATTGTGTTTTTTTAGTTGCCCCTGTTCCCACTATTAAAAACACCCAATGGCAACTCTACCACGGAACTGACTTGATAACGAACGCCTCACCCGTATTTGCTGTGTTTTATGTCAGTGCTGAATGCACAAGCCATGAAGGAAAAAAGTGAAAGTATTTGTAAAATTTACAAATAAAACTTGTAAAACATATGCGGGCATACAGGATTCACTAATAGAAGGTTAGGTCACATGCAAAACACAAAGTGGATAGGCCCCATAAACATCATTAAGGATGTCAAATCTGACGATTGAAAATGTCATCATATAGGAGAAAACGTAAACAAAGAATGAATGTAAAAAGAGAACAAGTTGACATCCTCAATGCCAAGTACTGCCAAATATTAAAAAAAAAGTATATCGGCTGATCGCTTGGCTTAACCTTATTCAGTGAATCCTGGCGGGCATAGAAGTTATAATCAATTTTTTTTAATAATTTTTATTCTGCCATTCACAATAGTTATTTCTGCATGTTGCCACACTAAATTTTGAAAAACAACATGGCAATCCTGAACTCAGATGTTTACATGAAGACTAGTACTGACATCGACTTTTCACCCGAAAAACTGTCAAAACGAATTTTGAAATGCGAACACTGAGTTCTATGAACATAACTGTAGCGACATGTCGCCTACGTCAGTATAAATTTCGCTTCAATTAATGGCAAATGCAATTAAATGCTTAAGGCGCTATGACACGGCATGTAGATGTCTCATGACATGGCCACCAATCAACTCTGCTTCAATGCTGTTGTCTCTGTTGTGTGTTGTTGTTTGACTTTTGTTTGTGTTCTGGCCAAGAATAAAGTCCATCGGACTTCGCAATAAATTCACATAGGCATTTACGCTGCGGATGTAATTTATCCCGAACTTGGTTGTACTGGACAGCTGTCATTTCCATATAATTTTCGCTGCACTGCATTTTGCCGTAATAAAAATAAAACAGGGCTATTGTTAATGTTCGCATGATTTGAAAATTGCCTTGGCAATGAAAGTAGAAAATTTTCAAAAACAAAACAACAATAACAAATCAAATATTCTAGTCATTCCATTTAATTTGCTGTAGATTTTGTTTTTTCGGATCACGATTCACTCAAACATGTTGTTGACAATTTCATCGGAATGAGTTCTACCTACCGTTTTTTTTTGCAACTGAGGTAATACGCATTCTATGCTAATTAAAATTCAAACAAGTAAAAAGTTCAATTTCGGGGGTTTTACGGCTTTACGCCATCAAAATATAGTATATATGGCTTGTGTGCGCATGCGCAACTGCATAGGCGGCTATGAACGCTCTTTGTTAGGAACGCCTGTTACGAGCTTTTGCTTTTTAAGCTTAACATTTCTGCAATGTTTTGAATTAATCGTATGATCACCATACAGGTAGGTGGTGGTTTTGGTGGGGTTTCAAACACTATGTGAGTAAGAGTTAAAGAGAATGGTTGGAGAGAGAGAGAGAGGGGAGTAAGGAAAGGTTTGGAATGGCTCATGCCATGTTTTTATAGCTCACTCATATTTGTGAGCTATAAAAATAATACAGGTTTTTGTTTATAGTTATGACGTGTTGTTTCCTCTTGTTTTTGTGTTTTGGGCTCAAAGAGAAAGAAATGTTTTCCAACAACTATGACGATGATGATGGCGTGATGTTAAGAATAATCATCGAATGTAGATGAAAGTAATCAGCCGGTAAGGGGCACTGTAAGTCGTAGTTGAAAACCAACAACAACAAAAATTTTACTTTCTTTGCATTTAAAGACAATAGTGTCTGCAAGTGCTTAGAGATTTGTACTTACTGTTGTTGGCCCATAGCAAAGAGAGGCAACGAAACCTAAGCTTAAACTATACGCTGTGGCAATTGTTTTTAAATGATAAGGAAAAACACGATTTCATTCATGAGAATAAGACGTCATTTTTTTTTTTTGCTATGGGAATATAGAAGAAATATTTTTAATTTGAATATTTCTTAAGACGCATTATACATTTTTTGATGAAAATACAGCAGTTTATTTAAATTTATGAAAGAATATTTTTAGAAATGGCAGAGAATAAAGGCCATAGAAACAGCTATTTATAAGAACTCGGACCATAAATTTAAAATTATTCTACATCCAAGAATTCTGGCGCCGTTTAGGAGAAAGATAGGGCAAGTGCTTCTAAGTTCGGCGTGTACCAGTAGTCGGCACTTTAGTTTTTATACCCACCACCATAGAATGGGGGTATACTAATCTATTTATTCCGTTTGTAACACCTCGTAACATTCGTCTAAGACCCCATAAAGTATATATATTCTTGATCGTCTCGTCATTCTGAATCGATCTAGGCATGTCCGTCCGTCTGTCGAAATCACGATAGAGGTGGAACGCGTAAAGTTAGCCGCTTACAATTTTGCACAGGTACTAAGTATCGATTTAGGTCGTTGGGGTCTGCAGATGGGCCATATCGGTTCAGATTTAGATATAGCTCCCACATAAACCGAACTCCCGGTTTGACTTCTTGGGTCTCTGTAAGCCGCAATTTTTGCCCGATATGACTGAAATTTTGCATATGGTGTTCTGTTATGTCTTCCAACAGCTGTTTTAAGTACGGTCTAAATCGGTGTACAACCTGATATAGCTCCCATATAAACCGATCTCCCGATTTGAATTTTTGAGCCCCTGGAAGCCTCAATTTTCATCGGATTTGGCTGACATTTTGCACATAGTCTTCTTTTATGACATCCAACAACTGTGCCAAGTACGATCCAAATCGATAGAGAACCTGATATAGCTCCCATATAAACCGATCTCCCGATTTGACTTCTTGAGCCCTTGGAGGCCTCAATTTTCATCCGATTTGGCTGAAATTTTGTACATAGTGTTCTATTTTGGCTTCCAACCACTGTGCCAAGTACGATTCAAATCTGTGTATAACCTGATATATATCCCATATAAACCGATCTCTCGGTTTATACGGAAGCCGCAATTTTCATACGATATGTCTGAAATTTTGCACATAGTGTTCTGCTATGACTTCCAACAACTATGCCAGGTACGGTCCAAATCAGTCAAGAACCTGATATAGCTCCCCTATAAACCCATCTCCCGACTTGACTTCTTGAGCCCCTGGAAGCCTAAATTTTCATCCGATTTGGCTGAAATTTTGTACATGGTGTTCTATTTTGACTTCCAACAACTGTGCCAAGTACGATCCAAATCGATAGAGAACCTGATATATATCCCATATAAACCGATCTCCCGGTTTATACGGAAGCCGCAATTTTCATACGATTTGGCTAAAATTTTGCATATAGTGTCCTGTTATGACTTCCAACAAGTGTGTTAAGTACGGTCCAAATAGGTCAAGAACCTGGTATAGCTCCCATATAAACCGATCTCCCGATTTGACTTCTTGAGCCCCTGGAAGCAGCAATTTTCATCCGATTTGCATATAGTGTTCTGTTATGACTGTCAACAACTCCGCCAATTCGGTCTATAACTAGATATAGCTCCGATATTTTATCAGAATCCATGGTGGTTGCTTCCCAAGATTCGGCCCGGCCGAACTTAGCACGCTTTTACTTGTTTTGTCTCACCTTCATATTTGACTATATGGAAAATATGCGTTATTAACAATGAGAAAAAATATTTCTTATCACATTCTAAATAAACAACAAATTGTAACCCCTTGTTGTTGGTGATAGAGGGCGGCACCACCACCGCCCTCTATCATAATGGACAAGCAGTGTCAAAAAATTTTTTAAAATCATACATACATACACAAGTGAGTATATACACACATAGCTACAATAAAATATTATATATGGGTAAATACGGCGCGTTTAGAGATGTCTTGTTTTTAAAAAAAGAAAATCGAACAAATGATAAGGACAAAGTCCATTTGTTGAGTAAGACCATTTAAAAGTCCAAAATAAAATCTCATTCCACTATTTATACAGTTTTTATGTTTATAACAAAAAACAAATAATCAACAATAGAGATAAGAAATAATTCTAAGCCCTTTAAAAAAAGAAAGCATTGCTAAGGCTGATAAAAAAATATCATTAGCCTTTAAACAAAAAAACAAGAACCAAATGGGCTAAGTTCGGCAGGTTCGAATTTTGATTACCCAGCAACAAGGATTCTGCTTAAAATATAGACAAATGAAGCAAAAGTTGGGACTTCTAAGAGCTGAAGAAATCATATCGGAGCAAGGGAAATTTTTTAAAAATGTGATTTTTAGAAAAATTTTATAAAAATTTCACTTTTATGGAAAATTTCATGGAAACTTGGTCTTTGGAAATTATTTTATGGAAATTTTATCTTTAGAGATTTGTGATTTGGCCTAAATTAATATGTATTTAATTGTCTTCAATTATTTTATTCGTGTTTTTCATGAGAACTGCAACTTTAATAATTGATTGAAACTTAAAGTTCAACAATGTTTGATTGACTGCCCGGCCGGTAGAAAGTTCGTAAAGCATCAATCTTTAAACTTTGAAACTGTTTTATGAGATAGGTTGCATATATATAAACGATATATGATGTTAAGGCTGAAAAAAGATCAAACCTGAGTTTCGTTATTTTGTTAATTAGATCTTTTAAGTGTATTCATAGCAATTTATGTCAAATTCACAAATTTATAAGCAATAAATAACAATTATATGCATAGGACGATATGTTTACTATAGCAATAATTTATGCACGCTTAATTAGGTTTAATCACTGTGATTGTTTAAAAATTTTTACTTACACAAATTTAATCAATACAATTTGAAAGAATCGATTAATACAAAATGGTTTTGAAAGAAATATAAAATAGCAAAGTAACAGGAGGATAGGTAAATCGTCTTTAATTATATTGGGTTGCCCAAAAAGTAATTGCGGATTTTTCATATAGTCGGCGTTGACAAATTTTTTCACTGCTTGTGACTCTGTAATTGCATTCTTTCTTCTGTCAGTTATCAGCTGCTACTTTTAGCTTGCTTTAGAAAAAATGTGTAAAAAAATTATATTTGATTAAAGTTCATTCTAAGTTTTATTAAAAATGCATTTACTTTCTTTTAAAAATCCGCAATTACTTTTTAGGCAACCCAATAGTAGTACTAGCTGAACCGGGCCCGCTTCGCTGCGACTTCTTTTACCTTATGTGGCACAAAATTATCCTTTGAATATTTATTTTCGACAATTAAACAGCTTTTAGTGAAATACCATGCTACGAAAATAGTATATGCATATCGCTTGATTAACAGTTTAACAATATAAGTGCCTTTATCTGAATCCCATATGATCATTATTGGATCACGAATTCGCTCGGAGGGTTTAATGCCATTCCAAAAAAACTTTATTTCCGCCCGATATTCTCATGATGTCCGATTTAGGAGTGTTTTTGGTGGTGAGGTGGTCCCCTGGACAATTGGTCCTATTCCTTGTCTATTAAAATACCATTTATTTAAACCCCATTTGCCATTGGTTTAAGTAGAGTTTATAGGGTGAGGCGTCCCCCAAAACTTGGCCTCAAAATTGGTTATCAAATTAGTTTTCTAATCTCAAATACCTATCATTTGAGGCCACATATTGGCATGGTTGGCAAATAATTACTCTTTGATCCTACATGATCCCACATTTGGATATTCGTATTCTACGCCCAAATACCTTTATTTTGAGCTCCATATTGCGATGGTCACTAAATAAATGCTGTTTTTGGTCTATTTAGGGAAAGGGGTAGAGCTATCAATTTCGTGCTCTACTCCCCAATACCTTTCATATGAGACCCACATTGACATGGTCGGTAAATATGCCCAATTTCGAGGCGTTTTGGGGAGTGGTGTGGTCCCCCAAACACTAAGCCCTGAAATTATATCATCAACGTGCTCTATTCTCATATATCTATATATCATTTATTTGAACCCCATATTGGAATTGATCTCAAAATTGGATGTCAAATTCGTTTTCTAATCTCAAATACCATTCATTTAAATCTCTTATTGCAAAAGCCAGCAAATATGTACGGTTTGGGGTATGGGTCCTAAAAACTATGAATATCGAGCTCCATTGTCTTGAAGACCCAAACTGTCTTGGTGAGCAAATACGTCCTATTTGGGCGTTGTTATGGTGGTGGGACGTCCCCTACACAGAGGGTCCCTAATGTTGATATCAGATTCATGGTCTACTCTCAAATACCTTTCATTTGAGCCCAATGTTTCCATAGTCGGCAAACATGGCCGGTTTGGGGGGGTGCTTTGGGGGATGGGGCGGCCACTCAGTGACTTGGCCATTAAAATATATATCAGATTCGTGTTCTACTCTGAAAAAAAACCCTTATTTGAGCCTCATAATGCAATGATCAGCAAATACATCATATTTGGGTGGTGTTATGGGGGTGGGGTGGCCCCATTAACACTTTTCCCGTATATTGATATCAGATTTGTGCTTTACTTCCAACGAACTTTTATTTGAGCCCCATATTGCTATGGTCGTAAATTGGTCCTCTTTGGGGTATGTTCTCGGGGATGGGCGGCCACCAAACACTTGGTCCCACATCAGCATATTCGTATTCGTATTCTACACTCAAATACCTTTTAAATAGGTCCTGTTTGGGGGGTGTTTTGGACAAGGGGTGGTCCCCCAAACACTTAGCCCGACAATTGGATATCAGATACGTTTTCTAATCTTAAATACCTCTTTCATTTGAGTTCCATATTGTCGTGATTTGTCTATATACATGTATATTTGGTAAGTTTTGGGGGTGGGGCCGCCCCCTTAGGTACCCCATCCGAAACTTGGATAGCAAATTTTTGTTTTTAGGTTACTATAAGAGAGCACACAAAATTTGACTTAAATCGCACCACCCATTTCCGAAATCTGGTGTTTCTGAATATTAGGGGGGTAAGGGGGATGGTCCGGCAGAGTTCTAAACAGCTGATGTTAGTGGTCTGATAAGTGGTCTAAACAGCTGATTTTTTAAAAAGAAAACAGCTGTTTTCAATGTATTGGCAAACGAATTGAGCGACAAAAAGCCACAATCCCATTTAGCTAAAATTTTGCACATAGTGTTCTGCCATGACTGTCACCAACTATCCCAGTTATGGTTCAAATCCATCTATAATCTGATATAGGTGCAATATAAACCGATCTCCCGATTTGAGTTCTTGAACACCTGAATAAGCAGCAATTCTGGATCGATTTACCTAAAATTTTGCACATAGTATTTTGTTATGACTTCCAACAACTGTGCTTAGTACGGTTCAAATCGGTCTATAATTTGATATAGCTCCCATCTATATTTGATATAGCTCCCCGAGCCCCAAAAATGGATTTAATATTCGGGTTCCTGTGGTCAAAATTAGGAGATATGCAAAAACTCCGATTTTTTTGCGAACTATCCCGTAAAATAAATTTTTGCCCTATATCCTTTTGAGGTTTCTGCCTTTAAAACGAAACCATGAAACTTGACAAATCCAATCAGCGGTTCCCTCAACATTTTTCAAAATTTTCAAACAATTTCAGTTTTTTCGATTTGAATACCACATTGCCTTAATTTGACACCATATTGGCTTGGGATGAACAGAATTATCAATAGTTCTCCAGGCTCCAGGATTTCAAAAAAATTTGACGAAAAGAAGACACATTATTTAGTACTAAATATTTTTTAACTTCACTTTTTAAACTTCCATCCATATTTTATTGATGATGAACCTTTGCTTATAACCTCTCACCGTATTATCCTTAACACACATCAAACGACTTTTCTTTGAGTGTAAGCCACTTTAGTAAATGCCTTTGACCTTTTCATAGATATTTGAAATTTATAATTACCCTTTCCATTGCACAACAACAAAAATTGTCAGTTATTTCTTAGTTTTTTTTCAAATTTTTTTCATTTTATCCTTAATTTCCACTAATCACCAGAAATTACCACGTTGTTCTTTGTGGAGTTTTTTTTCTCTGCTTTTTTCCTTTTTCTTTAATACACTTACACTTTCTTTTGGTGATGTTCTTGTTTTAGATTGTTGCCTTAGCAACTTGAAGAACGGTTCTTTAGGTTTTGGTTGAACACCGGTATTCCTTTTTTGATTTTCTCCTACGAATAGGTATCTGAAGTACGAATTCGCGTTATCACTTGATTTGTTAAGTTGTTAAGCAACCGCCACGTTCGGCACACGATCAACACGCCTCAGAGCCAACGAAAAGACTGACACTTCAAACAGGTCAGTGGCTGAACAAAAGTGTTGCTGCTGCTGCTGTTGCTTGCTGGCTGGCGGCTGGCTATCGGTTGATCGCATGCGACAACATCAAAACTCTCTTCTCAGAAAGCAAACGTATTGCAAAGCAAAGAGGGTGAGAAAGGAAAAGAGTTGGCATTAGAGCGAAATACGGCATGGCCAGTGACAAAAGTTAAAGACACAACATGATTGAGCTGCTTACGATAATTCGTTTTTCCTTTTATTCCAACTTTCGGTTGCAAAGAAACAAAGCAAAATAAGAAAAATGTTCGAACGAATGCCCGAATCAAAACAGAATAACCCGAAAATGTTGCAACCCTCAATGTGATTCCAATTGGAATACATGGAAAATGTTGTGTCTTTAACGCATGTTATTTTACGGTACGGGGAAGACAAAGCAGAAACCCTCTCTTGTATTATCTCACCCTCTTTGCTTTGCAATACGTTTGCTTTCTGAGAAGAGAGTTTTGATGTTGTCGCATGCGATCAACCGATCAAAGAGGGTGAGATAATACAAGAGAGGGTTTCTGCTTTGTCTTCCCCGTACCGTAAAATAACATGCGTTAAAGACACAACATTTTCCATGTATTTCAATTGGAATCACATTGAGGGTTGCAACATTTTCGGGTTATTCTGTTTTGATTCGGGCATTCGTTCGAACATTTTTCTTATTTTGCTTTGTTTCTTTGCAACCGAAAGTTTGAATAAAAGGAAAAACGAATTATCGTAAGCAACTCAATCATGTTGTGTCTTTAACTTTTGTCACTGGCCATGCCGTATTTCGCTCTAATGCCAACTCTTTTCCTTTCTCACCCTCTTTGTTGCAAAGGCATAGAGGAAAAGAAAAAGTCATAACAAAAACAAACGCATGTGTTTTTATTTACAGCTATAATAGTGTTGCCAGATGGAATAGCATGTGGTGGTATGTGAAATATTAGAGGGTAGAGTTGGGAATGACGAATAACTTATTTAACCCAATAACGTCTAATGGAAAGAAAAAAGAAGGCAGGAAAAACTGGGTTTACAAAAAAATTTAGCTTGATTAAGGCGAGTATTAGCTACATTTAAAAAGTGGTAAGAAAGGGTCAGTAAAATAGGAAAGATCGAAATTCAATTTTTAACAGTGGTGCACAAAACTTAACATTTTCTTAACACTACCGTTAATGCTCAATTACACGCATTCTTATTCTCTTGGCTTCAGTCGTTGTTGAGACAGTATGAGTATGCATAATTCTCCTGTTTTCAAACAAAAAACAATGCTTTCTGCAGATTAAATGTTAGAGAGGAAAGAAAATTTATTTAATTTCTCTAATTTTATGTTGACTTTTAAAAATCTTCATTGGTTCTTTCAAATTATTTAATTTTCAGTCAGTTCAGTTCAGAGAGAATTAAACAATTTTTAGAGTTGCGCATACAATCTCAATTTCATTTTGAGCAACTCTGACTTATGCTTGATATTTATTTAGGAGGGGCCGTATAACATGGAAATTAGAAGACAAAGAAGCTAGTCCTTGTATAGGTTTATAAAAAAGTAACCCTGTATCTGTCTTCTTTTGTTAGCAATGACAATTAGGTTGATTCAAATTTCATTGAAATCGGATTTGAGGACGATCGATCCTCATGCACGATTTCAAGAAAGATAGGCAGAGATGAGCTCTCCCCAATAAATTCCCACACAATGGGTTTTTCATATGCCTGTTAAATACCCCATTGTGTGGAAATTTGGTAGATGCCCGTCTCTAGGGATAGATAATCTACTTTTTTGTCATGTCGTTTGCATTGCTGGACTGGTGTACGATCTATACTATACTATAATCGGAGGTCCGGTATAGCAAGTAAAAAAGTGCTAAGTTCGGCCGGGCCGAATCTTTGGTACCCACCACCATGGATTCCGTTAAAAATCTACCCTCATTAACTCAGTTTGTATTTGAATTATTTCGAACAATCAAATCGGAATTGATTGCGGCATCTATGGTCCCAAGAATTCATATCTGGGTGTCAGTATTTAAGGGCTCTATATCAGTATATAGACCGATTCGTATCATACTTGGCATGGATACTCAATATATAATCACAACAGAAGTTTTGGGCCAAATAAGAGCTAAATCGGATGAAAATTGGGGCCTCTAGGGGCACAAGAATTCAAATCAGGCGTTGGATTTATATTGTGGCTATATCAGTTCATTGACTGATTCGAATCATAATCGAGACGGATGTTGCACATCCGAGCAGAAGTCCGTCCTTGTGCCAAATTTCAGCCAAATCGGACGAAAATTGGGGCCTCAAGGAATCAAAACTGGGGATCGGTTTATATGGGGGTTATCCAATTCCGAACCGATATGACCCATTTCTAATCCTCAATAACCTACATTAAAAATGACGCTGTGCAAAATTTGAGTGAATGTCTTTATGCGTTCGACGCTATGTGGTTTCCACAGACGGACAGACATGGCTAAATCGACTTAGAAAGTCAAGACGATCAAACTTTCGTAGATCAATATTTTTAGGGGTTACAAGCGGAATGACTTGATTAGTATACCCCCCATTCTATGGTAATTGGTATGAAAAGGGACTATGTGCTAGTTGTAATAGTGTGTTGTGTCTTTATACTTAATTTTATTGCTGGATGCAGTTTATTGTTCAGATCTAGGAAATTTGCATCAGAGTGATCTGTTCAAACAGAGTGATCTGATTTGTTATTTGCGTGTCAGGATGGGAAAAAGCATAATGCATAATGAGTGTTTGCTCTTGCCGGCTTAAAACCCATTCTGCTTCCCAGTTCCTCTTGTTTTCTAGCATCCTCAGGACTCTTGTTCCAGATGAAACATCGCAAATCGCGTTTCCCAGTTCCCTGTGTATTTTGTTCCTGTGGAAGAAAATGTATAATATAAGGTCAGCAAACTTAGTGCTCCTCATAACTGCTAAACTAAATTTCCCATGAACATTCCATTCTAGGAACATGAGAAAATTCTCTCATGTAAATGAGTGCAGTCCGATTAAGCTCAATAATTAGGGGTTTTTTATACCGAGTCCGGCGTGCCGCATAACGACACCACTTGGTGCAGAAGTTTTAAAGTGGCAGGGATACCAGCATAAGCAAAGGGATAACCACCGCTGAAAATTTTTTCTGATGTTTACGACGGGATTTGAACCCAGGCATTTGGGTGGACATGGTAACCTCTACCCCACGGTGGCCTCATAAATGCATTTCTGGAAGTAAACATGGCTTGGAGACCATCTAAATCATCATCTTGAGGATAAGTATGCACCACCCAGAAACCTTAAGGTAGATCTACATGATCTAGAGCGTGAGGTTCAGCACTACAGGAGAGAACCTCTAGATCAAACGGCATATCAAGCAGATCAAGACAACATTCTTGCAGACACGGTAGTAGATGCGGTAAATGGCTACCGGGTGAATGTAGTCCTTGGAGAACGAACGCCTTCCATTGCACCTAAAGAAATTGACCTCCCCGGTTGTAACCAGGGAACGCACGATACACGTCACCTGCTTAACTTCCCGGCCAGACCCACTCGACTCACACCCAAATTCCTGTGGACGCACCTTATCTTAGCCGCAGAGTTCCTGGGTCTTGACACTCAACAGAATCAAGCAGACGAAAGATAGTACACAATAAACTGCTACAACAACAACATTGATATGTGAGAAGTTTGCCCCCTGTTTATTAATGGAGTGTTCGTCTGAACTCTATTGATTTAGGGATTCAATTTCCTGATTCAAAGCACAGTTGGATTGAAGGATCTCAATCAAGAGCTTTATGGGATCCCAAATCAATTTTTCCTTGACCTACGAACGTAATGACAGCATGAACATACATTTTAAGACATAAATCTAAGAAAATCATGAGAGATTGTTTTCTTATAAACCACTTAATCAATTTACTATCTGGCAACTCTAAGCAGCATTCTTATTACCATAAAACCGGCCCAAAATCATAGAAAAGAAGGAAGCGAGAGGGAGGTAGCATGTTAGAAAGACTAAGTGAGTACAATTGAAAATATCACGCGATTTACCAATTGCATTAACACCAGCCGAGAAAACCATATTAAAATAAGAACGCATACAAGAACATAACTGTCACCAAAAAAGAGAGTGAGAGTGGTGAAAGAGGCACTATCTGGTTTTTTCTCATTATTTAAACTTTGTTCTCCACCACCAACAATTTTTGGGCTTAACAACAACCATTTTTTTTTTTTAAATCTTATCAAGCCAGCAAACAATTCCTAAAGACTACAACGAAAGTGTGTTAAGACAAATGTTTTTCTTTCCAGTTTGTTTTTCAGGCAGGGGTGAGGGCAAAGCAAGTGCAATAGTGAGTGTGATGTGGAGCATTTGTGTATAAAAATCTAAAGCTGATAAGAGCAAATATTAGTATTGACATGATCTTCAAATTTTATAACGTCTTGGAGAGTCAAGTAAGGCAACGATAGAAAAATGCATAATTGTTGTTATCTGTTCCCGGGATGAGTTATGAGATTGAGTGAGTGCTAGAAAAAGTAACACAACCACAAGCAGTTAACATCAAATGCATTATCTTGTTTGGTTTTTGACAGTCACCCATGGGCCTTTTTAAAATTCTATCGCCTCGTATCAGTTTCATAATTTTTCTTCTTCTTCTTTTGGCTTTTGTTGATAACAAACATGTCGATACTTATCAGTAGATTTGTTTTATAGGCATTGTGGTGCACACTTGCCGACTTATGGGCAATGCATTGAACAGTTCTAATTTTCGGTTTGTCCGTAATTTCATGTGAGTGCTCTTTGGCACTTTTCATTTAGTGCATTGGCGCTCTCTGTCTCTCTTACTCTCTTTTGCCAATTATGTGCAGTAGGCAATGTCATAGGCAATGCATAGGCAACGTCATTTACAATAATCTTCAAAATAGATTGAAATTTCTGCCTACGATCTTCAAGGCAATGAAAAATGTATAGAAAAACAATAGAATTCAAAATTTTTCCAACTTTTCGTAAGGTGCTCTAAGGCAATCAAAAAACAAATTTGTTTCTTTGGTAGGAGAGAATGTTCGAGTTACTAAGCGAAGCATCTGAACTTCAAATCCAACATTTTAGATAAGGCCTTCGGCATATCATGTCTTATGCACCCGCAAGAGAGCTATTGGCAAAAGTTGGGTGTTGTCATGTTAGGGTTAAGCTCAGGCTACCATCGGGCTCAGGCTACCGTCAGCAGGTGGCAGAAAGCTTTAACATCTTAGGAAACACTGTTTAGCTGCAAAGAATAAGCAGGCAATGACCAAGAGCGGCGAAGATCGAGGATGTGCTCCAAAAACTAATTTGTTCCCTATAACGTCTTTGCGACATGGCTGACGGATGCCGCAAGTTGCGTAAGTATCTAAACATAGGGACGCTCTACAGATAGATAGAGTCTGGGGAGTGATGTCCCTGAGGACTCCCCATAAAAACGGACTTTGATCCTGGCACTGCAATATGATTATAATGGATTTGGATTGGTGGTACGAGCTGACAGCTTTGGTAATCTGATTAGAAGAGAAAGGGAGGCCACCACAGCGCATAGGTCAACAGTTCCGCCTATAAGGCTGAACGCCTGGGTTCGAATTCGGGCGAGAACTTTAGAAAAAAAATTTTCAGCAGTGGTTTTCCCTCCTCAAGGTTGCTACATTTGTGAGGTACTAAGCCATGCATAGAAGCCATGTAAAAACTTCTTTCCAAAGAGATGTCGCACTGCGGCACGCCGTCCTTTATCATATTGGACAGCATAAATATTATTTGTGTCGGACACTCATTGATATGTGAAGTTTGCCCTGCTCCTTAAAGGGTTCATGGGCAAATTTGGATTTGAGAAGAAGCCTCCATCCCCCAAATCCCTGGCAGGGCTTAGAAAACGCTCTGTGCATCGTAACCATTAAGTTGGCAATGTTGGTGCTGCCAATCAAATTGGAGACACCAACCAACACACCTGCAGGGGAAATTGAAACGATGTTCGGATGGAATCCCATAACTGGTTGATTCTCCACGATCTTCCGAGCCCAGTGTCAAGAAAGAAAACAAGTAAAAAGGTATTAAGTTCGGCCGGGCCGAACTTTGGATACCCAGCACCTCGGGTAAATATGTAAATTCCCTTTCGTCACAATTCTGTGAAAATTTAATAACTTTTTCACCCAAATTCGACACGGACATTGAGTGGTCACTGTTAAATTTTGTAGAACAAAACATGGGTCTTTTTGGCCGCTATATCCAAATATAAACCGATCTGAACCATATAGGACACGGATGTCGACAAGTCTTACATGAGCTTCAGATCCTTAATCGGCGTATCGGACTATATGACAGCTATATCTAAATACATTCCGATATTGACTATATTTCGGTCGGATGTTGGGACGACAAAAATTTCTCACTGTTTCAAATTTCAGCGAAACCGGGAAATAAATAAAGCTTTTATGGGCTTCAGACACCTTATCGGCTGATCGGTCTATATGACAGCTATATCTAAATATAGCCCGATCTGATCCATATATAGGTCGGATGTTGTGAGGCCTAAAACTTCTCCCTGTTTCAAATTTCAGCGAGATCGGTTAAAAAATAGAGCTTTTATGGGCTAGAGACCCTTTTTTGGGAGATCGGTCTATATGGCAGCTATTTCTAAATATGTCCGATCCTAACCATATTTAGGTCGGATGTTGGAAGGCTTAAACTAACCCACTGTTTCAAATTTTAGCGAGATCGGGTAAAAGATAAAGCTTTTATGGGCTTCAGACCCCTTATCGGCAGATCGGTCTATATGACAACTATATCTAAATATAGTCCGATCTGAACCATATTTGGGCCCTATGTTGAGGGGTCTAAAACTACTCACTGTTTCAAATTTCAGCGAAATCGGATAAAAAATAAAGCTTTTATAGGCCCAAAATTTTAAATCGAGAGATCGGTCTATATGGCAGCTATATGTAAATCATGATTAATCTAGGCCAAATTGCAGAAATATGTCGAGGGGCTTAATTTAGATCATTATCCCAAATTTCGGCGACATCGGATAATAAATGCGCTTTTTATGGGCCCAAAACCTTAAATAAAAAGATCGGTCTATATGGCAGCTATATCCAAATCCGAACCGATTTATGCCAGATCAAAGAAAGATGGCGAGGGGCCTAACGCAACTCGCTGTCCTAAATTTTAGCTAACTCGGACAATAAATGCGCCTTTTATGGGCCTAAGACCCTAAATAGGAGGATCGGTCTATATGGCAGCTGTGTCCAAATCTGGACCTATCTGAGCCAAATTGAAGAATGAGGTCGAAGGACGTAACACAACTTACTTTCACAAATTTCGGTGAAATCGTACAATAAAGAGACCTTTTATGAGCCCAAGACCTTAAATCGAGAGACCGGTCTATATTGCAGCTATATCGAAATCAGGACCGATCTAGTCTAAATTGGATAAGGATGTTTAAGGACCTAACACAACTCGAAGTCCCAAATTCCGGCGAAATCGGACAATAAAGGCGCCTTTTATGGGCCCAAAACCTTAAATCGTAAGATCGGTCTATGATTTAAGTTAGTGGTTAAAGACTGGTTACTGGTTAAAGACTGTAGCGTGATTTCAACAGTCAGACGGACGGACATGGCTAGATCTTCTTAGATTTTTTAGGTTGATCAAGAATATATATAACTTTATAGGGTCGGAAATGGATATTTCGATGTGTTGCAAACGTAATGACAAAATGAATATACCCCCATCCTTCGGTGGTGGGTATAATATATGACAGTACTATCGATTCAAATAAAGATTTCATGAGTTTTTCTGAATTTTATGTTTTTTTTTTTACTTTTCTATAGCTCTTAAAAAATCACCCTTTATAGCCATGGTGGTGGGTATCCAAAGTTCAGCACGCCCTGCTTTTTCACCGATTTTCATTCGAAAATCACAGAAAAATTTCCATAGTTTGGAGATCTATGACAAAATTTAATTTTAAATTTTATATAGGATATGAACTTGAAACCTAGCCAATAAGAATTTAAAAACTGTTTTATCTTGGAAATATAAAAAAAAAAAAACTAAAAATATCAACATTTAGGGTTTTTTACGATAATCTATAATTTAATTAGAATTTTTCAAAGCAATCAATTGCTAAATTGCTCTATTCCAACGTCATTTGCGGTAGTTGTTAGGTCATCTTGGCAGCTCAGCGCCTTAAATATTTTCAAACAACAAATTTTAATTAAAATATTTGTTTATCAATATTCGCAGCGATAAAAATAATTTTTCATAACTTCATAAAATAGATAACACGAAATCAAAGTCCATTTTCCAAAATTAAGTCCGAAATATCCACTATACTACTATGGCTGTTGCCAATGACATCGATATTCAAGTGCATGGACAAAGTTTTCCTAAGGCTTAGGGTAAAATATAAGGGCATTTGAACTTCTTTTTGGAAAACTTCTCCATTGCCAAAGGATCAAAGCTAATTTACCGATTTTTTTATCGGCCATAATTATTTGTGAGTTCTTTTCTTATTTCTTATTTTTTTAATTACCGGACAGGGCTAACAATAAAACTGCAAGCCATAAATTGTTTCTTAGTTTTTTTTTTTTTTAATATTTTTTAGTACCTCATTGAATGTCATCGTAAACGGGGTACCATTAAAGTGAATTGACTTGAGAACTCATATTCCAAACCATATCGCAGCTCTGTACATGATGATGGACGGAACGGTAAACGATTATGACTGGAAGCAGCAACAATACAAAAATACGACAGTAATCGAAATAGTGGACTTTATCATCTGATAAGGCCAGCACGAGAATTTGAGTTGATTAGAACATGTTTGGTTTAAATTAACACAAATATGAATTTGAATGGAAAACTTAAATCAAAGTGGATTTTTATTGAAAAAAAGCCGCAGAAAACTAGCTAAACCGGGCCCGCTCCGCAGCGCCTTCTTTACCACTCTATTATCTATCACTCTTCGCCCTGAATGCGGATATCGAATTCGTGCCACTGTAACCCATGTTCGCTAAACGCCTGCATTCGTATTCTGACAAGAACATCGGACAAAATTTAAAGCGGTAGTTACCTCCACTTAATGCTGGCGAAATTTGAGAGTTACCAAGCCATGCATGGTCATGTAAAAAATTCTCCCCAAAGAGGTGTCGCACTGCGGCACGCCGTTCGGACTTGACTTGACTTGAATCGGAAAACACTCATTGATATGTGAGGTTTGCCTCTGCTCGGTTCATGGAAACAATTTTACTCTATTCTTAAGCCTTTCTTGTGAGTTCTATATTACCACTTTGGTAAATATTCCCTGTTTACGGGGTATTTCGTAAGTAAAGTAAATATAAGCTTCCTGCTCCACTTTGAAATACATTTTATATGAGCCCCATGTTGGCATAATCGGTAAATAAGTTTTGTTTGAGGGTGGAGTGGACCCAAGGGTCTTTGTCCCAAAACTGAGTACCAATTTCGTACTCTACTCCCAAACAGCTTTTATATAAGCTTTTTTAGAGCCAAACCCATGGCTCTTCATTTGCACATCAAACTCGTTTTTTTCTCTCAAGCACCTTTCGTTTGAGCCCTATATTGTCGTTATTGGTCTATATATCCATATGCCGGGTTTTGGGTGGCCCCCGAGTCACCCGACCCCAACAATAGAAACCATGTTTTGTTTTAGGTGACTGTAAAAGTGCAAAAAATTTCGAACAAATCGCATTACCGCATGGTGTTTTTGAACACCAGACATTTCGACTCAAATATCGATATTAGTTTGAGCCCCATTTTTCCGTGGTCGGTAAATATGAACCGATTGGAGGGTGTTTTGGGGATGGAGCGCCCACCGGCCCTGCCCTGCCCTGAATTAAGATATCAAATGCGTTCTTTACTCCTAAATACCGTTGAGTTCAGCCCCATATTGCCATAGTCGAAAATTAAGTTCAGTTTAGGGGGTGCTTTAAGGCGTACCACCAAACACTTGGCTCCAAAATAGGATATCAGAATCGTTTTCTACTCTCAAATATCTTTCATTTGAGTTCCATATTGTCATAATGGGTCAATGAACATATTTTACGTATTTTTAGAAGAAAAGGCGCCACCTAGATCCGAACGCAAATTTTGATATCATATGCGTAATCCACTCCCAAATTGCTTTCATTTGAGTCCCATTTAGCCATAGTCGGCTAATATGCGCATTTGGGGGTATTTGGGATTGGGCGACTTCCCATTTCTGGGACCCAATGTTTTTTGTAATCTACTGTCGAATACTTTTCATTTAAATCCCATATTGACATGAACTTCGAATATATCTGTTAAGAGGAGTTTTAGGGTTGGGGCGGCCCGCTGGGTACTTGGAGCCAAATTTTAATATCATATTCCTGTTCTGGTCTCCTATACCTTTTATTTGTTATTCTTATTGTGCCCATTGGACCACTTTCGGAGATGGGTGGCGTTTTTGGAGTAAGGAGGAGGGTCCGCCTTAAGAAAATCCGTTCAGCCAAGTATCATAAAGTCATAATGGGTCTAATGGCGTTTTTGAGGGGTGGCGTGACCCCCCATACTTGGATCACATTTTGCATGCCAGATTCGTAATCTACTCCCGAATACCTTTCATTTGAATCCCATATTGACATGAACGTCCAATATGTCTGTTTGGGGGAGTTTTGGGGTTTGAGCGGCACGCTGGATACTTACACTCAAATTTTAATATGATATTCGTTTTCTAGTCTCCAATACCTTTCATCCGATATCCATATTGTGCCTATCGGTCCACTTTTGGTTTTGGATGGCGTAGTTGGGGTAAGGGGAAAGGACCGCCCCCATCCGTTATCTAAAAGTTATATAGCCTATGTTTCCTTCCAGACAAACCTACACAATCTGTGAAAATTTTAAGAAAATCGGTTCAGTCGGTTTTGATTCTACGGATTCTACGGAACAAATTAAAAAATGGAGTCCCATATAGTCAAGATGGGTCATATGCCCATTTAAGGCGTTTTTGGGGGGTGGCGTGACCCCCTATACTTCGATCTGATTTTGCATGCCAGATTCAAAATCTACTCCCGAATACCTTACATTTGAGCCCCATATTGAAATGAATGTCCAATATATCTGTTTGGGGCAGTTTTGGGGTTGGAGCGGCCCAATGGGTACTTAGATTCAAATTTTAATACCATATTCGTATTCTACTCTCCAATACCTTTCATTTGATACCTATATTGTCCCCATTGGTCCACATTTGATTTTGGATTGTGTTTTTGGCATAATGGGGTGGGTGCGTCCCCCTTCCGATACCGAAAAATTATATAGCCTATGTTTCCTTCCAGACCAACCTACACAATATTCCAACATTTCGAGAAAATCGGTTCTGCTGTTTTTCAGTCTATACGGAATAAACAAACCGAGTCTTATATATCCGTAATAGGCTAATGTGCCCATTTTGGGCGTTTTTGTGGGGGTGGGGTGACCCCCTATACTTCGATATGAATTTGTATGCCAGATTCGTTATTTATTCCCGCATACTTTTTATTAGATGCTTATATTGTCCTTATCGGCCTACTTTTCATTTTGGGTGTTTTTGGGGTAAGGGTGGAGAGTCCGCCCCCTTCCGTTATTAATAAATTATTAAGCCTATTCCTACTTCCTGACCATATTCGTAATCTACTCCCGAATACCTTTCATTTGAGTCCCAAATTGTCATAATCGTCAAATAAACCTATTTTAAGGGGTTTCGGGGCTGGGGCGGCCCCCCAGTTACTTGGGCCCAACTTTTATTATGAAATTCGTACTCTACTCTTGAGTACCTTTCATTTGAATCCCATATTGTCCCGATCGGTCCACTTTTATTTTTTGGTAGTACTTTTGGGGTAAGGTGGAGGCTTTTTAAATAGGCTCACCCGATTTCGAGGCTGATCAAAGATTCATCATCAGTCCGATAACCCCTAAAAGATTTCATGCTTGCACCTACTTACTAGTTAGTGAGCTCTGCAATGGTAAAAGCACGAGACGAACATTGGATCATATTAGGGCACCGTTCTTCGAAAGCAGCAAGAAAAATAAACCCTCAACCGCCAGTAACTCCAACTCAAAAAGAACCTCTAGCATGTAATGTTTCTGGGGCTTATCGGACTGATGATACAGCTCTGGTCAGCTTCGAAAACGCGATCGTAGCCTACCGTAGTAGTAGTAGTGGTCTTATGTTCTTGTGCATGTACTCAAATTTGTGCAATTGTGGGTGAGCATCTTCCCGCCACTGACCCTGAGGTTAAGTGTCCCCAAGTCACCAATTTTGTCAAGTATATATGTTACATTGTCACCAACTTGTCTACAGTCTGGTCTACATTGTGCCGACATCAAGTATTTAGACACAGAAATTTTTGACGGACCATATAAGAGCTATCCAAAAATTTATTTTTTATGAAAGCTTGTTTTTTCTAAATATATATTTTAAACAAACATACATATAAATTTAAACTAATTTTAATGTCTTTTTTAGCTAGTTTTGAAATTGAGCGAGAAGTTCGAAAATTACGGACTAAATTATTAAAAATGTCTATATAAAGTCCCTACTAACATACTATTGACAATGGCCCATATATCCCGCAATGTCTCTATATATTCCCTAATGACTTCCTATTCACAATGTCACTGAATGACAAGCTCATATAAAATGTCTATAGCAAAACATGGCCTTGGGTACAATTTGTCAGTAGTTCTGGTGACAAAGCCAATAGTAAGTCAGTATAGATTTACGATATCCGTCATGGCATTGGGTACAATTTGTCAGCAGTTCTGGTGACAGAGTCAATAGTAAGTCAATATAGACTTACTATTGACATTTCCTACAGGGGATTTAAGCATACCACATATGCCTTAACTTTTTAAAAAGGTTTTCTTTTTGCTTTCAAAAGCAAAATCAATTGGTTTCAGCTGGATAAAGAAATGAAACAACCCAAATAAAAGTTGCGCAAAAACAATTTGTTTACCCCACATCCATAAAGTATATATATTCTTGATCGTTTCGACGCTCTGAGTCGATCTAGCCATGTGTGTCCGACCGCCTGTCGAAATCACGATAGAGATCGAACGCGTAAGGCTAGCCGCTTGAAATTTGGCAAAGATACTTAATATTGTTGTAGGTCTTTGGGGATTGCAAATGGGCCATATCGGTTCAGATTTATATATAGCACCCATATAAACCGATCTTTACAAAATTTGGCATGGGGCGTTTTATTTAACATCCTCATATGTGTGGAAAGTTTCATAAAAATCGGTTCTGTTTTAGATATAGCTCCCATATATATTTTTAATCTGTTATGGCCTTTTAAGGCTGTAGAAGCCACAATTTTGGTCGGATCTTTACAAAATTTGGCATGGGTTTGCTTTTTTTGACATATTCATATGTGTGCAAAATTTCATAGAAATAGGTTCAGATTAAGATATACTACCCATATATATCTTTCATCCAATTTGGACTTTAAAGGTTTAGATTTAGACATAGGTCCCCGATATATCTTTCATCCGAAATAGACTTTAGCCTGTAAAAACCACAATTTTCGTACGATTTTGCACGAGACGTTTTATTTGACGTTCCAATACGTGCGCAAAATTGCATTAAAATCGGTATTGATTTAAATATAACTCCAAAGCATGTATTTTTTCCGATACGGACTTTTAGGGCAGTAAAAGTCCATATCCAAGTCCAAGATGTGACCACAATTTTGGTCACCTCTTTATAATATAGGGCGTGAGATGTTCTATTTGACGTCCCCGTATATGTCATCAAAATTTTTTTTCCGATATGGCCTTTTTAGGATGTGGATATGTTTCGATATAACTCCCATATAATCTTTTATCCGATATGGCCTTTTTAGAATGTGGAAATCCAAATTTGTTGTCCTATCGTAGGAAAATCTTACTAGGTTCTATTTGATATTTCAAATAGGTATTCAAATTAAAGTCTGACTAGATTTCGAGAAAAGTTTTCAATATAAAAAGTACGACTTACAGAAGGTGGTGTAGGGTATAATATAGTCGACTCCGCCCGACTTTTGCCTTTCCTTACTGTTTTTTTTATACCCTCCGCCATAGGATGAGGGTATACTAATTTCGTTATTCTGTTTGTAACACCTCGAAATATGCGTCTGAGACCACATAAAGTATATATCTTCTTGATCGTCATGTCATTTTAAGTCGATTTAGCCATGTCCGTCCGTCTGTCCGTCTGTCTGTCGAAAACACGATAACTTTCGAAGGAGTAAAACTAGCCGCTTGAGATTTAGCACAAATACTTTTCATTAGTGTAGGTCGGATTGGATTGTAAATGGGTCAAATCGGTCCATGTTTTGATATAGCTGCAATATAAACCGGTCTTGGGTCCTGACTTCTTGAGCCTCTCGAGGGCGCAATTCTCGTCCGATTTGACTTAAATTTTGCACGTGGTATTTTGGTATCATTTCCAACAACTGCGCTAAGTATGGTTCAAATCAGTCCATGTTTTGATATAGCTGCCACATAAACCGATCTTGGGTCCTGACTTCTTCAGCCTCTAAAGAGCGCAATACTTGTCCGATTTGACTGAAATTTGAAATTGCACGTAGTGTTTTGGTATCACTTCCAATAACTGTGTTAAGTATGATTCAAATCGGTTAATAATCTGGTATAGCTGTCATATAAGCCGATCTTGGAACTTGTCTTCTTGATCCAATAGAGCGCGCAATTCTCATCCGATTCGGCTGAAATTTCGCATGAGGTGTTTTGTTATGACTTCCAACAACTGTGTTAAGTATGGCACAAATCGGTACATAACCTGATATAGCTGTCATATAAACCGATCTGGGATCTTGACTTCTTGAGCCTCTAGAGGGCGCAATTCTCATCCGATTTGGAAGAAATTTTGTGAAACGGCTTCTCTCATGACCTTTAACACACGTGTCTAATATGGTCTGAATTGATCAATAGCTTGATGCCGGTGGTCCGCCCCCCTGCCGATGGTCCGCCCCCCTTTTTAGTGTAGGAGCTTGATGCATTTCCCATATAAACCTATTTCCCGTTTTTGCTTCTTGAGCGCCCAAAAGACGCAATTCTTATCCGAATGAACTGAAATATTACACAATGACTTCTACAATGTTCAGCATTCATTTATGGTCCGAATCGGACTATAACTTGATATAGCTCCAATAGCATAACAGTTCTTAATCAATATTCTTTGTTTGCCTAAAAAGAGATTCCGCGCATAGAACTCGACAAATCCGATCCATGGTGGAGGGTATATAAGATTCGGACCGGCCGAACTTAGCACGCTCTTACTTGTTTTTGTATACATTTTTGGCAGAATCCATGGTGGTGGCTTCCCAAGATTCGCCCCAGCCGAACTTAGAACGGTTTTACTTCATATTTCTACAAATAATAATTAGTCAATAATTGATAGTTGCTCCAAATGTTTTCCAAATTGAATCTCACCAATCTTTTGGAAGAAATTAAATTTAAAAAATATAAACGTTTTTTGCTGCCTTTTGTTCCATGCCATAAACTCAAACCCATTGAACATTTGATAAAATTGAAACAAAATAACTCCACCACTTTATTGAGTTTAGTAATCTAAGACATTCTGATTTGTGGACAATCCACAACTTGTGATTTATTATAAAGTCCCATTCTAATCATAATCTGATTAGAACATTTAAAAATGGGAAAAAGCAGTAGGTATGAGTATACTACTGCAACATTTTATGGCTATACAGATTTTCAAGTTCTTTGCATGAAATGGAAGCAAAGATAATTTATAACGAATACAAAGTACAAGTAAATGGTAACTTAAAGATAGAACCAGGTAAACCATCGCCTAAGGGTTTTTCCAATCAAACTAAATTTTTGAAGTACCCAAGTGAATAAATGGACTGTAGAACACAAAATATGACCAAATTTTAATGCTATGGAAAATATTTGTTGCCAAAATTTTGTTGCTATAGGGGATTTGGTTTGAAAAACAACAACAGTTAAATTTTTATTATACCCAACACCATAGGATGGGGGTTAGACCTTCCCATCCTATAAGGGAGAAACTTTTTTCTGCAAATAGAGAGTTTCTAGCATACTGGTGGTCCGCCCCCCTTTTTGATACCCCCTTTTTAGTGTAGAATTTTCAAAAACCTAGGTAGTCACTCAGTTTATAAGATTATCAAGTTTGGTAATAATTGCATTAAAATTTCAGATATCTGTCCCCTTTTGTAAAGAGAGTACCATATAATACCAAGAACAACAATACGTCGGAAAAATCATTAAGTCGCCCAATATAATGGGGTGCCCAAAAAGTAATTGCGGATTTTTCATATAGTCGGCGTTGACAAATTTTTTCACAGCTTGTTACTCTGTAATTGCATTCTTTCTTCTGTCAGTTATCAGCTGTTACTTTTAGCTTGCTTTAGAAAAAAAGTGTATTTGATTAAAGTTCATTCTAAGTTTTATTAAAAATGCATTTACTTTCTTTTAAAAAATCCGCAATTGCTTTTTGTGCAACCCAATATATTGTCAAGGTAAAGATGAATCCCACTTTGGAGCGCTTTAGCTCAATTTCTAAAGAAAGTACCATTTTGTATGTTTTAGTACCTAAATGTACGAATTTGAAAAAAAAAACTTCTGATCTCCCAAAATATAGATTCAAGGTGTAGCAGTATCCCAATTTTGAGAGCTTAAGATCACTCGGTAAAGAAAGTACCATTTTGTATGTTTTAGTACCTAAATTCACGAATGAAAAACGATTCTTCTATCCGTCCAGGAAATTGAACTTCAAATCCAACATTTTGGAAAGGGCACGAAGGGCCACTCTTGCTCTATACACCTGCAAGAGGGCCATTGGCAAAAGTTGGGGATTTAGATCGCGTGTCATGCTTTGGGTATATATTGCAGTTGTCAGACCTACTATGCTATATGGTGTTGTGGTCTGGTGGACGGCGCTTTAAAAATCCACCTAATGCTCAATACATAACCGGATCCAAAGGATGGCTTGTTTGTGCATCACAGCCGCACTGAGGACGACACCATCTTATGCACTGAATTTAATGCTACATCTTATGCCGCTGGACATTGTGGCTACCCAAATTGCAGCGACCACTGCCGTGAGGTTAAGGGAGCTTTCTCATTGGTCATGTGTCGGCTACGGACACTGTGTTATCCTTGATAAAATATCCGATGTTGCAGGCAGTGTGGATTACACCCTACCTGAGCCGCTTTTTGATAACAATTACTGTACCAATATTCCTGATAGAACCGATTGGAACTACGATCTTCCTGGTAACAGAAGTTACATAGACTTCTATACGGATGGTTCCAAACTAAACGAACAGGTAGGCTTTGGTGTGTACTCTAAAAATCTGGAACTGGTCATATCGAAAAGGTTACCCGACCATTGCAGTGTGTATCAAGCGGAGATCCTTGCAATTAAGGAAGTGGTGGAATGGCTAAGATATAATGTCATAACGACGATTGCCATAAATATCTTCTCTGATAGCCAGGCCGCTATTAAATCCCTGTAGAACGTATTTCTGAACACAAAAACCATTCTCGACTGTCGCAGATTTTTTGACGAGATGGCTGAACAGTTCAAAATTCATCTGTTCTGGGTGCCGGGCCACAGAGTTATCCCAGAGAATTGTATAGCGGACAAGCTTGCGAGGCTAGGAATTACACTACACATTCCAGGCATACTGGAATATGTGGGTATACCTCTAGCGATATGTAAGCTATGTTTTCAGGATCAGGCCCGAAGGACAACGAATGATAGATGGTCACAAAGAGGGGGCTGTGAGCATCCCAAAACTATGTGGCCCAATCTAGACTTGAAGAGGTCTACTGCTTTGCTGTCATTGGCTAGAACAGATGTCTCAGTCATTGTGTCCGTCATGACAGGTCACTGTCTAATCGGAAAACATGCTGATAGACTGAAGGTTGCCAGCAAGTTCCTTCTTCTGTTCCTGTGGTATCACAATGGACGAAAACGTCTAAGTGAGTCTGAAGGCAAACTGCCACCTGAACCTAACCTATCCGTCCAATATTTACTGTCAAGGTGTACCCGTATCCCAATTTTGAGTGCTTCAGCTCAATTTGTAAAGAATGTACTATTTTAAATGTTTTAGTAACTAAATCTGCGAATAAACAAGTAAAAGCATGCTAAGTTCGGCCGGGCCGAATCTTGGGAACCCAACACCATGGATTCTGCTTAAATATGGGAGCTATATCCTGTTATAGACCGATTCGGACCGTACTTGACACAGTTGTTGGAAGTCATAACAGAACATGACATACAAAATTTCAGCCAATCCGGATGAAAATTGAGGCTTCCAGAGGCTCAAGAAAAAAAATCGGCAGATTGTTTTATATGGGAGCTATATCAGGTTATAGACCGATTCGAACCGTACAGATGTTAGAAGTCATAACGGAACACTATGTGCAAAGTTTCAGCCAAATCAGACAAAAATTGATGCTTCCAGAGGCTCAAAAAGTCAAATCGAGAGATAGGATGTGACTCATTCACAAAAATAACTATTTGATGCGGTTTGCATGCTGGCGCCATCATTGGGCCATACTACTACGTCGACGCTGCCAATCATCACTATACCGTGAATGAACAATACTACCGCACTATTCTCACTGATTATTTTTGGCCTGAATTGGATTATATGGACCTGGGAGACATGGAGACATTCTACAGGACAGTGCCACAAGCTACACAAGCTCATGAAAAGCCTAGTCAATTGGCCGCCTCGTTCGTGCGATTTGACGCCTCTAGACTATTTTCCTTGGGGCTACATCAAGTCATTGGTCTATGCCAACAAGCCGACGACGTTGAAAGAGCTCTGAGCCGACATTGAACGGGAAATAGTGACCGTTTCGTCTGAAATGTGTGATTGAGTCATCGAGAATTGATTTCAAAGTATTGACATAGGCAAACGTGCCCGCGGATGGCCACATGAACGAAGTCGAGTTTCATTCATAAATATTTTGATTTTACTTCAAGCTGGTAATAAAGTTTTTGAAATATTTCAAATGGTCCTTACACGATATGGATAGAAAAGCAATACCGCACGGTAACAAAGCAATACCGCAATATGGTTTTACTTCAAGCCGATAATAAAGTTGTTGAAATATCTCAAATAGTCCTTACAAAACATGGGAAAATTAATACCAAACGTACTCATTTCAGTACCATACGGTATTGATAGCAAAGAAACGCCGTATGATAACAAAGCAATACCGCAGGTATGTATGAAATATGAAATGATTAGTACCGTTTGGTATTAGCCTTATAATCGAACTGGTATTGGTTTTAATACCGAACTGTTATTGGTTTTAGAACCAAACAGTAATTTTTTTAATACCAATCTCGCTATAACTCGAATATAGGATATATAATACCAAAATAAAACAAGTAAAAGCGTGCTAAGTTCGGCCGGGACAAATCTTGGAAACCTAACACCATGGATTCTGCTAAAATTTTATACAAAAACAATGGGCATAATTTTATTCTACATACAAAACTTCTGTCAAACCAGCAAAGATTAATGCTTCTAGGAATCGAACGACAACAATCGAGAGACTTGTTTACATGGCAACAATATCAGGTTATAGACTGATTTGGACCGTATTTCGCACAGTTCTTGGAAGTCGTAACAGAACGCGGCATGCAAAATTTCAGCAAAATCGGACAAAAATTGTGGCTTGTAAAGACTCAAGATGTTAAAGCGGGAGATCTACGGGAGAACACTACATGCAAAATTTCGGCCAATTCAGACAAAAATCGCGGCTTGTAGGGCTCAAGAAATTAAATCGGGAGATCCGTTTATATGGGAACTATACCAGGTTATAGACCGATTTGAACCTTACTTGTCTTAGTTGTTGAAGATCAGAACAGAACACTACCTGCAATTTGATGATAAATTTTGGTACGGTGAGTTCTGGTAGACCACCATTCATTTCTGTGAAGTGCGGTTCTGATCGGATAATATTTGGATATAGCTGCCCTTAGACCGACCACTCGATCTCCTGATATAGGGTATTGAGGCCATAAAAGATCCATATATTACCCGAATTCGATTGCACAGTGTGTTCTAGTAGACCCCTACCCATTTCTGTAAAATGTGGTATAGATCGGACAATATTTGGATATAGCTGCCATATATACCGATCTCCTGATATTATGTAATGAGCCTATAAAAGGAGCATTTTTCATCCTATTTCGATGAAATTTGGCTCAGCGAGTTCCAGTACCCCTCTAAACCTTTTTGTTGAATATCGTCCAGATCGGACAATATTTGGATATAGCTGCCATAAAGACCGATCTCCCAATATAGAGTATTGAGCCCATAAAAGGAGCATTTTTCATCCGATTTTGATGAAATTTGAAACAGAGAGTTTTGATAGACCCGATTTCGTTAAAACTTGAAATAGTGAGTTGTTTTAAGCCTCCCGACTTCCGACTCAAACATATAAATCACATCAGACTATATAGCTTTAGCTGTCATATGGACCGATCTTCCAATATAGAGTTTTAATCTCACAAAAAACAGATTTATTGGCTGATTTTGGTGAAACTGCTACTTGTATAAGAGTTTTCCGGACCTGAATAAAATACCATCCATACCAGCCCCTATTTAGATAGAACTATGGATATGGTAGTGGAGTTATAAGAAAATAGGTTAATTTACAATATATATGCATAGTGTTGGGTATCCAAAGTTCGGCACGGCCGAACTTAACGCGTTTCACTTGTTTTCTTTAAATTTATAAAAACTTAATATTTTTTTAAGTTATTCACAATTTTTTTCTTCTTGTTTCTTTCATCTATTTTTTTTATTTATATTATCGGTTTTGGCCCAACCCAAGAACCGTGACCGAAGATCGAACGTTGGCCGTCCGCCTTATCTTAACTTATCTCTGTGTTCCTGTCCATGCGTTATGAAGTCATAGCAGCTTTCGACATTTACGTTCATTGAAGGTAGAATGAATTTTCAAATTTCATAATCTTTGGAATGAATTAATTCTAAAGAAAAGAATACAAATTTATAGGATTATCTGAATAGTTGCACGTAATCTACGCAAAGCTTATCAGTTAGGAGTATTTCATATTTGTTGAACAAATTGAAATAGTATTATTGGAAAACCCTTTTTTATTGCGACTTATGACTTAATAACACAATTTTTAATGAAGAAATCTTGAATTGTAATATTCCCCACTATTTGAACTTTGGTGTAAAAATAATATGATTGCAGTAACGATCAATAAAAATAAAATGCAAAATCATTTGAATGACACGCACGCTAGCGTTTCAAACAAACGATAAAATGAAGAGCTCATTCATTACATGCAACATTTGTATTCCCACCACCATAGGATGGTCTAGTCATTCCGTTTGTAATACCTCGAAATATTGATCTGTGACCCGATAAAGGGTTTTCCCTTATTTGCGAACGCACTCTTACACTTATCATCGAATTGCCTAATTGGTCAGTAAATTAAACATTTTCCTCACGGTGAAGTACACGAACAAACAATCTCTGCAAATCATAAAAATTTGCTACCAAAATTCGGATTTGGTGGCCGCTACCTTAAGAACGAAATAAAAGCAAATTAATCATCTTCAGTGACGAAACTCATTTTTGGCTTAATAGACTTGTTAATGAACAAAATATGTGTTATTGGTCAGGTGAAAATACACATGTGCTTCACTTCATCCACAACTAAAAACCTTTTGGTGTGGTTTGCATGCCGGCGGCGTCATTGGGCCATACTTCTTCATCGACGATGCCAATCGTCACGATATCGTTAATAGATATCACTTCCGCACCATGCTCACTGATTATTGAATTGGAGGATAAGGACCTGGACGAAATGTGGTGTCAACAGGACAGTGCCACAAGCCACACAGCACAATGACAATTAATGTATTGAATAATAGGTCTGACGAGTGTGTTTTCTCATGAAATAGCCTAGTCCATTGGCCGCCTCATTAGTGCGATTTGATGCCTTCATAGTCCAGACTACTTTCTTTGGGGCCACATTAAGTCATTGGTCTATGTCAACAAGCCGACTACATTGAAAGAGCTTAGAGCCAACATTCAAGTCGAAATAGCGACGGTTTCGACTGAAATGTGTGACTGAGTCATCGAGAATTGATTTCAACGTATTGGCAGATGCAAACGCCCCCGCGGTGGCCACATGAACGAAGTCGAGTACCATTCATAAATGTTTTGATTGTACTTCAAGCCGAGAATAAAGTTTTTGAAATGTTTCAAATGGTCCTTACACCCAAAGGAAAATTAATACCAAACGTGCTCAGTTCAGTACCATACGGTATGGATAGAAAAGCAATACCGCAATATGGTTGCACTTCAAGCCGGTTATCAACCGGACTTCGCATGGATATTGGACTACATGGATAATTCTAGCCCAATCGGAAAACAATTGCGGCTTCTGGGAACTAAATATGTCAAATTGGGAGATCGGTTTGTATGGGAGCTATATCCAAATCTGAACAGATATTGCCCATTTGCATTCTCCAATGACCAACATCAGTAAGATGTATCTGTGCAAAATTACAAGCGGCTAGCTTTAAGCGTTCGATCGCTGTCGTGATTTCGACAGACGGACGGACGAGCTGACATGGCTAGATCGACTCTATATATATTTACTTTATGGGTTTGCAGATCAATATTTCGAAGTGTTACAAGAAGGCCATCGTCTGTGTTCGAATCCTGGCGAGGCCATCAGAAAAAAATTTCAACCGTTCAACCCCTCGTAATGCTGGCAACATTTGTAAACTTCATTGTAAAACTTCTTTCCAAAGAGGTGTCACACTGTGGCACGCAGTTAAGGACTCGGCTATAAAAATGAGGCCCCTTATCATTGAGCTTAAACTTGAATCGGACTGCACTCATTGATATGTAAGAAGTTTGCCACAGTTCCTTGGTGGAATGTTCATGGCCAAAATTATCCTTTGTTTGCCTATAACGAGATATCGGGCAAAGAGTTTGCCAAATGCGATTCCTAAGATTCGGCCGGCCGAACTTACGTACGCTTTTACTTGCTAAAGACTGTAGCGTAATTTCAACAAACAGGCGGACGGACAGATGCACGGACGGACACGGCTAGAATGTCTAAGATTTTTAAGACGATCACAAATATATATACTGTATAAGTCGGAAATGGATATTTCGATACATTGAAAACGGAATGACAAAATGAATATATATCCCCATCCTTTGGTTGTGGGTAGCAACTTTTTTCAATAATGACCAATCAATGAAAACAAAAAATTTTTTTTACCAAAAACTGCAAAAATTATACTTTTTTCATATTTTTGAATTCCAAACTTTATAACTTTTAACTGAATTATCGGATATTGACGGACAATACTGCAGCAAAGTAAATGTTGCCAACAATCCTAATCATGCATCAAAATGAAAATCGCACCACAAATGACTTCGTAAATCGCAATATACGACGCTCATTTTGGCCAAAATTCAAAAAATAATAATAAGTCCAGTAGGCCCGAAACCAGAGGTGATATTGTACAACTCAACCGGAATTTTTTTGCTGGAATTGCTGACTACAAATGAAGATTTTGCCAAGGAGACCAATGTAAGGTCCCTGCCAAAAGGCGCCTGAACCACCTAGGACCTTGAAATTTTGCACATGATCTTGATAAAAAAGAAAAGTTATGTGTATCCGTTCTCAAATGACAAATTTTTATACCCACCACAGTAGGATAGGAGATATATTCATTAAGTCATTCCGTTTGCAACACATCGAAATATCAATTTCCGATCCTACAAAGCATATATATTGGGTTGCCCAAAAAGTAATTGCGGATTTTTCATATACTCGGCGTTGAAAAATTTTTTCACAGCTTGTGACACTGTAATTGCATTCTTTCTTCTGTCAGTTATCAGCTGTTACTTTTAGCTTGCTTTAGAAAAAAAGTGTAAAAAGTATATTTGATTAAAGTTCATTCTAAGTTTTATTAAAAATGCATTTACTTTCTTTTAAAAAATCCGCAATTACTTTTTGGGCAACCCAATATTTCGGATCGTCGTAAAATTCTAAGACGATTTAACGATGTCCGTATGTCTGTCCGTCTGTCTGTTGTAATCACTATACAGCCTTCAAAAATTGAGATAATAAGCTGAAATTTGGCACAGATACGTCTTTTTAATGCACGCTGGTTAAGTTTTTGAACGGGCCAAATCAGACCATATTTGGATATAGACCGATTTTCCGATAAAGGGTAAAATGCCCATAAATGCTTTTTTTATCTGATTTTGCTGAAATTTAATACAGTGAGTAGTTTTAAGCTTTCCAACCCAAATTTTGACCCAAAAATAGTTCAGATCGGACTATATTTAGATATAGCTGCCACATAGACCGATCTGCCGATAAAGGGTTTGAAGCCCATAAAAGCTTTATTTATTACCCGATTTCGCTGAAATTCAAAACAGTGGGTTATTTTAAGCCTCCCGACATCTCACGTAAAAATGGTTCAGATCGGACTATATTTAGATATAGCTGTCATAAAGACCGATCTCCTGATAAATGATCTGCAGACCATAAAAGCTTTAATTATTACCCGATTTTGCTGAAATTTGGAATAGTGCGCAGTTTTAAGCCTTCCAACGTCCGACCGAAATATGGTACAGATCAGACTATATTTAGATATAGCTGTCATATAGACCGATCTGCCGATAAATGGTCTGAAGACCATAAATGCTTTATTTTTTAACAGATTTCGCTAAAATTTGAAACATTGAGTAATTTTTAGTCTCCTGATACCCGACCTAAATATGGTTCAGATCGGATTATATTTAGGTATAGCTGCCATACAGACCGATCTGCCGATAAGGGGTCTGAAGCCAATAAAAGCTTTATTTATAACCCGATTTCGCTGAAATTTGAAACAGTGAGTAGGTTAAGACCTCCCAACATCCGACCTAAATATGGTTCTGATCGGACTATATTTAGATATAGCTGCTATGTAAACCGATCTGCCGATAAGGGGACTGAAGCCCATAAAACCTTCATTTATTACCCGATTTCGCTGAAATTTTAAACAGTGCGTTTTTCTGAGCTTCACGATATCCGACCTTAATATGCTTCAGATCGGTTTATAATTGGATATATCTGCCAAAAAGACCAATATTCTGTTCTACAAAATTGAATAGTGACATATACAATATATTGACATATACAATATATTATTACTCAATGTACGTGTCGAATTTGGGTGCATAAGTTATCCAATTTTCACCGGATTGTGACGAAAAGGTATTTACATATATACCCGAGGTGGTGGGTATCCAAAGTTCGACCCGGCCGAACTTAATGCCTTTTCACTTGTTTAGTATTTCGCGTCCAAGATCTTGTTGGGACGTATCATATTTTTTTTATACTTTTTGAGAGAGAATTGGGTGTATTATCAGATCCCAAAGGGCAAAGTTGGAAAAGATAGTAAAAATTGTGTCCTTTGTTAGCTTTTAAAATGTGTACGAATAATTTTTTGTGCCACTGTACAGTCGTATTAATATTATATCTGAATCTGATTCGATTTACTTAACAATTATCACATAATTGCCTCATTTACCAAAATTTGTGGTACATTTCCATCCAATTGGTTGTTAAATGTGGAACAACAGCATTTACAAACAAAAAACTATATATATCTGAAACGATTTTTTTAAAACTCTCCATACATTTTCTCATATGCGTCGACAACGTTTTCAGTAAATTTCGGCCCAATCGGTTGTTAAATATTGATGTTGTATCACTTGAAAGGAATATACCAAAAACTACATATATCGGAACTACATGCATATCTGAACAGATTTTTTTAATATTCATCAAAAACCTGCTTCTCAACTTCCATCCTTACTGTGTTGAATTTCAATATGATGGAAACATAAATGAAAGAGCTATTGTAATATCAATAATTAGTATAAACAATATATATATATATATTGGGTTGCCCAAAAAGTAATTGCGGATTTTTTAAAAGAAAATAAATGCATTTTTAATAAAACTTAGAATGAACTTAAATCAAATATACTTTCTTTACACTTTTTTTCTAAAACAGCTGATAACTGACATAAGAAAGAATGCAATAACAGAGTCACAAGCTGTGAAAAAATTTTTCAACGCCGACTATATGAAAAATCCGCAATTACTTTTTGCGCAACATATATATATATATATATATATATATATATATATATATATATATATATATATATATATATATATATATATATATATATATATATATATATATATATATATATATATATATATATATATATATATATATATATATATATATATATATATATACATATATATATATATATATAGGAATGTTCATAGGCTAAATTTGGCACATAGACTGTTGTTATGACTTTTAACATCCATACCAAGTATAATTCGAGTCGGCCTTTAAACTGATATAGGTCCCATATAAACCGATCCCCCGAGTTGACTTCCCGAGTCCCTAAAAATCACAAATAGTATCGGATTCGATTGAAATTTTAAACAATTCATTCTGTTCTGACTTTCAACTTCAATACCAAGTATGATTCGAGTACGTCTATAAGCTGATACAGCTCTCTTACGAACCAATCCTCGTATTTGACTTCTTGACCCCTGGAAGCCTTAATTGTCATCCAATTTGGATGAAATTTGACACAAGCTGGTACGGTTTGACTTTTCAATTGCCTTTCACCAAGTCTTATTAAACGGGTTTAAGAATGTCTGTTCATATTTCCCAAAAGTTGGAATACCCGAGCGATGTCTTACGTTTATATTACATATGAAAAAAATCAAAGATTATTCATATCAATGATAATACTACCATTTACCACTTCTGAAATTCTAAACTTAGAAAAACTTTCCTTTCCTTTAAAAAAGCACCCTAACAATTTGTTATTTTAATAAACGACAAAAATCAGTAGTATTATCAAAAGCTAGAACACAAAGGCACGAATAAATCTTATCGGCTTTCCAAACAATTGTAAACTATTGAAGTTTTTTTGACTTCTCCTCCCCCCCGGGACCGCTTGTATCTATGGAAAAATATTCTCTTTAAACGAAGCAAACCTAAACGGTAGGGGATAAAGTTCAAGCTTTTAACACACCACCCATGGAATTTCAGTTTCAATAATATTTTTACCACGACATATATGTATATCAGCGCATTATTAGATTGATTGTATGGACTTATGTACGCACCTCTATATGCAGCGTGTTGACGTACAGAGGAAATATTCTAGCAAATATCTGTAATTATGACAAAGTTGTTTTTCTATAATTTGAGCCGCTGCTGCTGCCATAACATATGATTAATAAACCTTTTTTATTTATTAAATAAAGAAATTATTATTCATAGGTTTTTGGCCAAAGAGCGATAGTGCAGAAAAGGAAAAAATACATTTCCAAAAAAAGAGAGGAATGAAGGTCTTAAGTGCAATTTGGGTTATAGAAATAATTTTTTCCACACAAAAACCAGTAAGGAAGGGCAAAAGTCGGGCGTTGCCGACTGTTTAATACCCTACACCACCGAGAATACGTACTTCTTTCAGTACATGGAACCAATGGTGAAATTTATTCGAACTTGCGATACGACCTAAAGTATGGCTGCTACAGCCTTGAAGGGCCATATCGGATAATAGATAAATGTAGGAGCAATATATCTAAATCTTGACCGACTTTGATTAAATTTTGCACACGTATTGGGACATTAAATAAAATGTCTCATGCAAAATTTTGTAATTTTGACCAGACAAAAGCTGTGGCTACTATAGCCTGTGGATTTCATCCATATCGGATGAAAGATATGTATGGGAAATATTTTTAAATCTGATCCGATTTTAATGAAATTTTGCAGGCGTTTTGGGATGCCAAATAAAACAACTCATGCAAAGTTTTGTAAAGATCGGACCTAAACTGTGACTTCTACAGCTTTAAAAGGCCATATCGGTTGAAAAATATATATGGGAGCTATGTGTGAATCTGGACCGATTTTGAAGAAATTTTCCACACATATGGGGACGTCAAATAAAACACCTCACGCTAAATTTTGCAAAGATCGGACCAAAATGGTGGCTTCTACAGCCTTAAAAAGCCATATCGGATGAAAGATATATATGGGAGCTATATCTAAATCTGAACCGATTTTGAAGAAATTTCCCACACATATGGGGACATCAAATAAAACACCTTGTGTTTAATTTTGTAGAGATAGGACCAAAATGGTGGCTTTTACAGCCTTAAAATTCCATATCGGATGAAAAATATATATGGAAGCTATATCTAAATCTTGAGCGATTTTGATGAAATTTTCCACACATATGAGGACATTAAATAAAACACCTTGTGCTTCATGTTGGAGAGATAGGAGTAAAATTGTGACTATTACAGCCTTGAAATTCCATATCGGATGAAAAATATATATAGGAGCTATATCTAAATCTGGACCGATTTTGACGAAATTTTGCACATATATGTAGATGGCAAATAAAACATCTCGTACTAAATTTTGTAAAGATCGGACCAAAATTTTGGCTTCTACAACCTAAAAAGGTCTTATCGGATGAAAGATATATATGGAAGCTATATTTAAATCTGAATCGATTTTTTTTTTCAAAATTAATAGGATTCTTCCTTGGGCCAAAGAAGTGACAAGTGCAAAATTTCATGACATTCGGGCAATAACTGCAATCTGTACCTTGATCACAAAAATACATGGGCAGACAGACGGTCATAGCTAAATCAAATCAGGAAGTGATTCTAAGCCGATCGGTATACTTAACAATGGGTCCAGCTCTTCTCCAGCATGCATATAGTAGGGGCAAGTCCACAGAAATAGCCCCACACGACAATGGTAGCTTGTCTTGACATTGATGGTACTTTCAACAATGTAAAACCAAAGTCAATCATCAAGGAGTTGGAGTTTCTAGGTATCAACTCTACCGTAAGAAAGTTCTTTTCAGCAGGTGATACAAGTTGCCTACAGTGGGTCCTGTCTCCTAGGGAGGAGATTATGTTCCATTTACAGCATTCGCAAAATACCTGGGTGGTTTGCTGGACGGGAAATTGAACATAAAATCCAACATTATGGAAAGGGTAAGAAAGGCAAATATTGCCCTACAGAAATGCAAGAGAGCCATTGGAAAAAGTGTGGGGTTTAGACCGCCTGTCATGCATTGGGTATATACTGCAGTTGTCAGACCTATAATGCTATATGGTATTGTAGTCTGGTGGACGACGACAACATAGATATCCCAGGGAAATGTGATGCGGGCGAGATTGCGAGACTAGGAACTACGCTACACATTCCAGGGATACTGGAATCAGTGGGTATGCCTCTAGCCATATGTAAGCTAAGTTTTCAGGATCAGGCCTGAAGTACAACGATACATTCCAAAACTATGTGGCATAATCTAGACTTGAAGAGGTCTACCACTCTGCTGGCACTGGCTAGAACAGACGTCTCAGGCATTGTGTCCGTCATGACAGATCACTGTCTAATCGGAAAACATGCTGACAGACTGAAGGATGCTAACGACTTTTGCAGAAACTGTGAGGACATCGAAGAAGAAG
Organism: Stomoxys calcitrans; assembly: GCF_963082655.1. NCBI lineage: Eukaryota > Metazoa > Arthropoda > Insecta > Diptera > Muscidae > Stomoxys > Stomoxys calcitrans. The sequence goes on along the minus strand of NC_081554.1, from coordinate 190,792,287 downwards.
AGACCATAGAACACCTTCTGTGTGTGTGTCCCGCTCTAGAAGTCAGAAGGAGTTCCACCTGTCTGATTTAACGGTTGTGAACATTCGCAATGCCGCGAAATCTGTACTTGGGTGCCGGAAACCTCACCCAAGAAATCCAAGATACGACCAAGAGTGTCGAGATGCTACTGAAGCCAAGAATGCGATATATAGAACAACCCTGCAATCAGTAGCAACGCGCCAGACGAAGAAAATGTATCGGAAGGAAATGAGAGAGAGGAAAACATCTATTCCGCAGAAAGAAAAAGGAAATGGAATGACTTGAGTGTGAGCAAATTGAGATGTACAGGAGTCCGTATGAAGTCCGCAAATTTTACCAAAGAAACAAACATTTTGGTGCAGGCACATCCTTCTCCAGAGACAAAGAAGAAAATCTGGTAACTGACACAGATAACATGCTGAGGATATGGAAAGAACATTTAACCCAACTGCTATTGTCCGACGTTGGCGGCGAAGACGATACAGAAGGACCAATCAATGATGATGGTATAGTCAGAATGAGGTCCAAATAGCAGTGACCCCACTAAAGAACAACAAGGGAGCAGGAGCCGACGGGTTACCCGCTGAACTATTTAAGACCGGAGGCGACCATTCCGGCTATTACAGGGGCTGCCGGCTCCGCCTCTGTCCGGTAGGATGATATGACCATAAGTGCTCTTGTCCAATAGACCTACAGTCATGGAGCGGGCTAGGCTCTACACCGCGAAGTGCAACACCCAGAGAGGACAGGGAAAGATTCAAATGGATCATATACGGGAGACTATCGAGAGATGGCAACAAAGGTGTACGAATGAGAATCAGGCCACGTGAAAGCGACGACTAACACCCGATGTACGGGTGTGGAGGGATAGGAAGCACGGCGACGTCAACTATTACATCACACAACTGTTGACAGGCCATGGTTACTTCCGGAAATCATACATCTAACACGCTGGTTGAATGCCTTCCACCAATCACAACATCAAAACACGAGAAACAATATAAATCTGATTTCTCGTGTTTTCATCGGGTATCGGGTTTCATCGGCCGTGTGAATCTTTCGATGTTGGAATCTGATACTGCTAACTACCATGTTCCATACTTGGATAAAAATGAAAATTGAAAAAAAAACCGTCGTAGTCTAGTCCCTTATTTTGTACCCACATTGCCTAAAGTTTAAGAGGGTCCAAAATTCTCAAGATCCAAGTCCTTACCAAGTCCAATTTTTTTTTATACCCTCCACCATAGGATGGCGGTATACTTATTTCGGCATTCTGTTTGTAATACCTCGAAATATGCGTCTGAGACCCCTTAAAGTATATATATTCTTGATCGTCATGTCATTTTAAGCCGATCTAGCCATGTCCGTCGGTCTGTCCGTCCCTCCTTCCGTCCGTCCTTCCGTCAGTCCTTCCGTCAGTCCTTCCGTCCGTCCGTCCTTCCGTCCGTCCTTCCGTCCGTCCTTCCGTCCTTCCTTCCGTCCTTCCGTCCGTCCTTCCGTCCGTCCTTCCGTCCGTCCTTCCGTCCGTCCTTCCGTCCGTCCTTCCGTCCGTCCTTCCGTCCGTCCTTCCGTCCGTCCTTCCGTCCGTCCTTCCGTTCGTCCTTCCGTCCGTCCTTCCGTCCGTCCTTCCGTCCTTCCGTCCTTCCGTCCGTCCTTCCGTCCGTCCTTCCGTCCGTCCTTCCGTCCGTCCTTCCGTCCGTCCTTCCGTCCGTCCTTCCGTCCGTCCTTCCATCCGTCCTTCCGTCCGTCCTTCCGTCCGTCCTTCCGTCCTTCCGTCCGTCCTTCCGTCCGTCCGTCCGTCCTTCCGTCCGTCCTTCCGTCCGTCCTTCCGTCCTTCCTTCCGTCCTTCCGTCCGTCCTTCCGTCCGTCCTTCCGTCCGTCCTTCCGTCCGTCCTTCCGTCCGTCCTTCCGTCCGTCCTTCCGTCCGTCCTTCCGTCCGTCCTTCCGTCCGTCCTTCCGTCCGTCCTTCCGTCCGTCCTTCCGTCCGTCCTTCCGTCCGTCCTTCCGTCCGTCCTTCCGTCCGTCCTTCCGTCCGTCCTTCCGTCCGTCCTTCCGTCCGTCCTTCCGTCCGTCCTTCCGTCCTTCCGTCCGTCCTTCCGTCCGTCCTTCCGTCCGTCCTTCCGTCCGTCCTTCCGTCCGTCCTTCCGTCCGTCCTTCCGTCCGTCCTTCCGTCCGTCCTTCCGTCCGTCCTTCCGTCCGTCCTTCCGTCCGTCCTTCCGTCCGTCCTTCCGTCCGTCCTTCCGTCCGTCCTTCCGTCCGTCCTTCCGTCCGTCCTTCCGTCCGTCCTTCTGTCCGTCCTTCCGTCCGTCCGTCCTTCCATCCGTCCTTCCGTACGTCCTTCCATCCGTCCTTCCGTCCGTCCTTCCGTCCGTCCTTCCGTCCGTCCTTCCGTCCGTCCTTCCGTCCGTCCTTTCGCCCGTCCTTCCGTCCGTCCTTCCGTCCGTCCTTCCGTCCGTCCTTCCGTCCGTCCTTCCGTCCGTCCTTCCGTCCGTCCTTCCGTCCGTCCTTCCGTCCGTCCTTCCATCCGTCCTTCCGTCCGTCCTTCCGTCCGTCCTTCCGTCCGTCCTTCCGTCCGTCCTTCCGTCCGTCCTTCCGTCCGTCCTTCCGTCCGTCCTTCCGTCCGTCCTTCCGTCCGTCCTTCCGTCCGTCCTTCCGTCCTTCCGTACGTCCTTCCTTCCGTCCTTCCGTCCGTCCTTCCGTCATTCCGTCCGTCCTTCCGTCCGTCCTTCCGTCCGTCCTTCCGTCCGTCCTTCCGTCCGTCCTTCCGTCCGTCCTTCCGTCCGTCCTTCCGTCCTTCCGTCCGTCCTTCCGTCCGTCCTTCCATCCGTCCTTCCGTCCGTCCTTCCGTCCGTCCTTCCGTCCGTCCTTCCGTCCGTCCTTCCGTCCGTCCTTCCGTCCGTCCTTCCGTCCGTCCTTCCGTCCGTCCTTCCGTCCGTCCTTCCGTCCGTCCTTCCGTCCGTCCTTCCGTCCGTCCTTCCGTCCGTCCTTCCGTCCGTCCTTCCGTCCGTCCTTCCGTCCGTCCTTCCGTCCGTCCTTCCGTCCGTCCTTCCGTCCGTCCTTCCGTCCGTCCTTCCGTCCGTCCTTCCGTCCGTCCTTCCGTCCGTCCTTCCGTCCGTCCTTCCGTCCGTCCTTCCGTCCGTCCTTCCGTCCGTCCTTCCGTCCGTCCTTCCGTCCGTCCTTCCGTCCGTCCTTCCGTCCGTCCTTCCGTCCGTCCTTCCGTCCGTCCTTCCGTCCGTCCTTCCGTCCGTCCTTCCGTCCGTCCTTCCGTCCGTCCGTCCTTCCGTCCTTCCGTCCTTCCGTCCGTCCTTCCGTCCGTCCGTCCTTCCGTCCGTCCGTCCTTCCGTCCGTCCGTCCTTCCGTCCGTCCGTCCTTCCGTCCGTCCGTCCTTCCGTCCGTCCGTCCTTCCGTCCGTCCGTCCTTCCGTCCGTCCGTCCTTCCGTCCGTCCGTCCTTCCGTCCGTCCGTCCTTCCGTCCGTCCGTCCTTCCGTCCGTCTGTCTGTCGAAAGCACGCTAACTTTCGTAGGAGTATAGCTAGCCGCTTGAAATTTTGCACAAATACTTCTTATTAGTGTAGGTCTGTTGGGATTGTAAATGGGCCAAGTCGGTCCATGTTTTGATATAGTTGCCATATAAACCGATCTTGAGTCTTGTTTTCTTGAGCCTCTAGAGGACGCAAATCTCGTCCTCTGACTGAAATTGACTGAAATTTTGCACGTAGTGTTTTGGTATCCTTTCCAACTACTGTGTCATATAAACCGATCTTGGATCTTGATTTCTTGAGCCAATAGAGCGCGTAATTCTCATTCGATTTGTCTGAAATTTTGCATGAGGTATTTTGTTATGACTTCCAATTACTGTGCTAAGTATGGCGCAAATCGGTACATAACCTGATATAGCTGCCATATAAACCAATCTGGGATCTTGACTTCTTGAGCCTCTAGAGAGCGCAATTCTCATCCGCTTTGGAAGAAATTTTGTGCAACGTCTTCTCTCATGACCTTCAACATACGTGTCTTATATAGTCTGAATCGATCAACCTTTCATTTGATACCTATATTGCCAAAGTTGGGTATCATTCCCATTCTTTAGTCGTGGGTATAAAATATAGCATTTTTAAGTGCCCGGAGTCAACTACGGAGTCGGAGTCGAGCAATTTGCCTGGAGTCGGAGTCGTGTCGAAATTGTTCGACAGACCTAGTTTTGACCTTGTTAGGGTAAAATTCTTAACCACATTTTGTATATCAACTTCTCTTATAACCTCTAATTATGCGAACTTGACCAACTCTATCCATGTTAGAGAGTATAAAAGATTCGACTTTGCGGAACTTCACACAAAATTAAGCCTTAACTTCATATATTTTTCCCTAATTATCCCTTCATTTATTTCTGAAAATAACAATGGCCGAAAATACACTATTTTTGACATATCTACGCTTGTTTTTATAAAATAATTGCGCATATAAAAAAATGATAACGATAATATTTTTAGAGATAAAGGTAGATGACCGTTGCGATACAAGTTTGAATGTTCATACAAAAGAAATAGAGACGATATTAAGTTTAACTGGCCAGAAAGTTTAAATTGCAATAACACGTTATAATTTTTTTATCCACCATCAAAGTACAGGGGTATATTCATTTTGTCATTCCCTATGTAACATATCGCAATATCCATAAACGACATTTTTCCTTAAAATATTAAAATGCTTGGTCGTCATAAAATACTCAGACGATTTAACCATGTCCGTCTGTCTGTTTGTCTGTCTGCTGAAATCACTCTACAGACCTTTACAAATTTTTACACCCGCTTTCAACTCCTCCCATACAAATGTCTGTCTCTCCCTTCATCCTATCACCAGTACTCAGCTTCCGAGCAGCTTACTCTGCTAGTTTGGATTACACATTGCCTTAAGGTGGGTATTAACTTTAAAATGAAAAAATTAGGCGGAGCCCTACCGGGATTCGATCCTGGGTGCGTGGAGCAACTGCGAGAGCCCTTGCCATCGTCTAACGTTCGAAGCCATCAATACAACTTCCAACAGATACACAGAATCGTGTGTATACCATGGGAGGAGTGTAATTGTGTAGACAAAAAAAATCCGCCATTACACAAAAACACATGCATTGGGAAACGTACAGCTAATAGAATGGGTTGTCGAGCGTGGTTAATGTGGTATTTACGTCATGGAGGCGATTTGGCAATAATTTCGGTATAAGTAAAATATACCAACGTTTACACCTAATATGGCTGATAAGTAACTTTAATCCAAATTACGAAACGCGTCCCATAGTGGTTCGTGTACGTTGTGATCTCTGGCTTTCCTTTTACATTTGCAAAGAAAAATAACTCGTCTCAAAAGAGAAACTAACAAAAATTTTAAAATTTAATAATTGTCGCCCTAACAGGCAAAAAACTTGAAAATGAAAATGTTTTTTAACTTAGGCCAACATGATGAAGAAAGGAATTCACGTTGCATTTTAAATGAACGGTGATTTTTTGAGAGCTATAGAAAAGTTTAACAAAAAAAAAACACATAAAATTTAGAAAAATGCATGAAATCTTAATTTGAATCGATACGGTGGAGGCCACCGTAGCGCAGAGGTTAGCATGTCCGCCTATGACGCTGAACGCTTGGTTTCGAATCCTGGCGAGGCCATCAGAAAAAACATTTTTCACCGATGCTGGCAACATTTGTGAGGTACTATGCCATGTAAACACTTCTCTCCAATAAGATGTCACCACGCCGTTCGGACTCGGTTATAAAAAGGAGGCCCCATTGAGCTTAAACTTAATTCGGACTGCACTCATTGATATGTGAGAAGTTAGCCCATGTTCCTTAATGGAATGTTCATGAGCAAAATTTGCATTTTACGGTCCATATAATTTAAAGTTTGAAGATTTTATCATGCAAATGTTGAGCGCGACTGCGCCTCAAATGGTCTATTTGCTTAGTCCCATTTTGGCATACTCTTTCCAACATATCGGACGGAATCTCACGAATAAATGATTCAATGTTGTCTTCCAATTGAAGCGGGCTTGTCTGTATAACATAGCCCCACAAAAATAATCTAAAGGCGTTAAATCGCACGATCTAGGCGGCCAATTGACCAGTCCCGAACACGAAATAAAATTTTCACCGAACTCGCCACGCAATACGTCCATTGTTGCGCGTGCTGTGTGGCATGTGGCACCGTCATGCTGAAACCACATGTCATGCAAGTTAAGTTCTTGCATTTTGGAGGAAAAAAAAGTTGGATATCATCTCCCGATAGCGCTCACCTGTGACATCATCTTTGAAGAAGTACGGTCCAATGATGCCACCGGCCCATAAACCGCACCAAACTGTGACTTTTTCTGAATGCATTGTTAGCTCTTGCAATGCGTTTGGCTTATCTTCACTCCAAAATCGACAATTCAGCTTATTTGCGTACCCATTAAGCCAAAAATGAGCTTCATCGCTCAATAGAAAGAGAGAGCGATGAACTTTCTTAAAAGAGCACGAATTTTCATAATAAAATTCAATCATTTGCAAGTGTTGTTGGTTTGTAAGACGATTCATGGTTAAAATATAGACCAAACTGAAGATGTCTGACTGTGAAACAAAACACGAAACGTGCATGAGCTGTATAAGCCAATGTTGCCAAAGAGATAATAGCTAAAAATTTACCCTTTAAATAACAATTAGCAAATATAGCTCTTTCACTTTTATTTTTTTGTGATAACACTAAGCAAACAACGCAATTTACCAAAATAATGCTAGTGATAAAACATATGGTGGGAGTGTTGCCTATATGTCTTTTTATTGCAAAAAACGCTTATTTGTGGATTTCTACTACAAAGGAGAGAATGTTTTAGGGAAACTTTTCACAGTGAACGATCATAATACCTACCTTAAGCCATTTTTTGATAAAAATTACTGCACTATTGTTGCTGATAGAACCGAACGGAACTACAATATGTCTGGCAATAGAAGTTACATAGACTTCTATACAGATGGTTCTAGACCAGATAACCATGTGGGCCTTGGGGTGTTTTCTAAAGCACTAAGACTGGTCAAATCGAGAAGGTGTATATTAAGCAGATGTCATTACAATTAAAGAAGTGGTGAAATTATTAAGATGGAGAAAATATTTCTGAAACCGAAATCGGGATGGGTAAAAGTTAGTGCAAACAAGTAAAAGCATGCTAAACTTGGCCGGACCGAATCTTGGGAATCCACCGCCATGGATTCTCCTAAAAATGTATACAAAATAAATTTAGTTGAAGGGCATAATTTTATTCTACATACCAAACTTCTGTCAAACCAGCGTACATTAAAGCTTCTGGGAACCGAACAAGGATTATCGAGAGACCGGTTTTCATGGGAGCTATATCAGTTTTTGACTGAATTGGACCGACCGTATTTGGCACAGTTGTTGGAAGTCCTAACAAACAGCGCATGCAAAATTTCAGCGAAACCGGCGTGAAAAGGCTAAAGAAGTCAAATCGGGAGATCGGTTTATATGTGAGCTATACCAGGTTAATAACCGATTGGGATCGTACTTGGCACAGTTGTTGGAAGTCATGACAGAACACAATGTGCAAAATTTTAGCTAAATCGGACAAAAATTGAGGCTTCCAGGCGCTCAAGAAGCCAAATCGGGAGATCGGTTTATATAGGAGCTATATAAGGTTATAACCCCATTTGGACCGTACTTGGCACAGTTTTTGAAAGCCATAACAGAACACTAAGTGTAAAATTTCAACAAAATCGGACAAAAACTGCGGCTTGCAAGGGCTCAAGAAGTCAAATCGGAAGATCGGTTTATATGGGAGCTATATCAGGTTATAGGCCGATTTATACTGTATTTGATTCAGTTATTGAAAGTCATAACAGAACACTATGTGCAAAATTTCTGCCCAATCGGACAAAAACTGCGACTTGCAAGGGCTCAAGAAGTCAAATCGGGAGATCGGTTTATATGGGAGCTATATCAGGTTCTTTACCTATTTGTACCGTAATTGGCATAGTTGTTGGAAATCATAACATAAACACTTTGTGCTAAATTTCTGCCTAATCGGACAAAAATTGTGGCTTCCAGGGGCCCAAGAAGTCAAATCGGTAGATCGGTTTATATGGGAGCTATATGAGGTTATAGACCGATTCGAGCCGTACTAGACACAAGTGTTGAAAATCGTAACAGAACACTACATGCGAAATTTCATCCAAATCGGACAAAAATTGCGGCTTTTAATGGTTCAAGAAGTCAAATCGGGAGATGGGTTCATATGGAAGCTATATCAGGTTATAGACCGATTTGCATCGTAATTGGCATAGTTATTGGAAATTATAACAAAACACAATCTCCAAAATTTCTGCCAAATTGGACAAAAATTTCGGCTTCCAGGGGCTCAACAAGCAAAATCGGGAGATCGATTTATATGGGAGATATATCAGGTAATAAACCGATTCGGACCGTACTAGACACAAAGCGCAGGTTGTGACTTTACTTTTACTTTAAATGGCTATGACGGAACAATTGTCCCATATACCGAAATTAGAATAGCGTTCCAAGGTCCTAGATCTTCTGCGCTTACTCTTCTTAAATCTGACACATTCACATAGGAAAGGTTAGTTTTAGTACCCTATCCCATAGGAAAGATTAGTTTTAGTATACTTTCCCATAGGAAAAGATAGTTTTAGTATCTTGTAGGAAAACGTAGTTTTAGTACCCCATAGGAAAGAGTAGTTTGAGTTCACTTTCCCATAGAAAAGGGTAGTTTTAGTACCCTTTCCCATAGAAAAGAGTAGTTTTAGTACCATTTCCCATAGGAAAGGGTAGTTTAAGTACCCTTTTCCACAGGAAAGGGTAGTTTAAGTACACTTTCCCATGGGAAAGGCTACCTTCGCCTATGGGAATGGGTACCCTTACCCATACGAAAGGGTAGTTTTAGTACCCTTTCCCATAGTAAAGGGTATTTTTAGTACCCTATCCCATAGGAGAGATTAGTTTTAGTATCCTTTCCTATTGAAAAGGGTAGTTTTAGTACCCTTTCCTATAGTAAAGGGTAGTTTTAGTACCCTTTCCTATAGTAAAGGGTAGTTTTAGTACCCTTTCTCAGAGGAAAAGGAAAGGGTACCAAAAATACCCTTTCCCAGAGGAAAAGGGTGGTTGCAGTACCCTTTCCCATCGGAAAGGGTAGTTTTAGTACCCTTTCAATTACGAAAGGTTACTTTTGGTACCATTATTTTTAGGAAAGTGTAGTTTTAGTACCCTTTCCCTTACGAAGGTGTAGTTTTTGTACCCTCTCGCATAAAAAGTGTGTTTTAGTATTCTTTTCCGTAGGAAAGGGTATTTTAGTACTCTTTTCCATAGCAAAGGATAGCTTCAGTGCACTTTCCTAAAGTAAAGGGTAGTTTTAGTACCCTTTCCGATAGAAAAGGATAGAAAAGGTTTTTCAGTACCCTTTCATTTAGGAAAGGCTAGTTTTGGTACCAATACTCTTAGGAAATGGTAGTTTTAGTACCCTTTCCCAAAGGAGAGGGTTGCTTTATTACACTTTTCCATAGAAAAGCATAATTTTAGTACCCCTTCCGATAGGAAAGGGAATTTTTAGTACCCTTTCCCATAAAAAAGCACAGTCTTAGTACCCTTTCCTTTGGGAAAGGTTAGTTTTGGCACCATTATCCTTAGGAAATGGTAGTTTTAGTTCCCTTACGAAAGGGTAGTTTTAGTACCCTCTCCCATAAAAAATGTGTTTTAGTATACTTTTCCCTAGGAATAACTATTTTAGTAGCCTTTCCCATTGGAAAGGGTAGTTCTAGTACACTTTCACTTACGAGGGGGTAGTTTAAGTACACTATCCCTTTGGAAAATTTAGATTTAGTACCCTTTCCCTTTGAAAAGGTTAGTTTTAGTACCCGTTCCTTTTTGAAGGGGTAGTTTTAGTACCCTTTCCCTTTGGAAAGGTTAGTTTTAGTACCCGTTCCTTTATGACGGGGTAGTTTTTGTACCCTTTTCCTTTGGAAAGTTTAGTTTTAGTACCCGTTCCTTTAGGAAGGGGTAGTTTTAAAACCCTTTCCCTTAGAAAGGGGCAGTTTTAGCACCCTTTCCCTTAGGAAAACTTAGTTTTAGTACACTTTCCCTTAAGAAAGGATAGTTTTGTTACCCTTTCCCATAGGAAAGGAGAGCTTTAGTACCCTTTTCTGTGCGAAAGAGTAGTTTTAGTACACCTTCCCTTAGGAATGGGTAGTTTTATTACCCTTTCCCTTAGGAAAGTTTTATTACCCTTTCCCTTAGGAAGGTTAGTTGTAGTACTCTTTCCCTTAGGAAAGGGTAGTTGTAGTACACTTTCCTTAGGAAAGGGTAGTTTAATTATTCTTTCCCTTACAAATGGTAGTTTTAGTACTCTTTCCTTTAGGAAAGGCTCGATTTACTACCCTTACCTTTTAAAAGGGTACTTTTGGTACCTTTTGCCATAGGAAAGTGTTGATTTACTACTTTTTCAATTGGAAAAAGCAGTTTTAGTACCCTTTCCCATAATAATGGGTAGTTTTAATAGCATTTCCAATAGGAAAGGGAAGCTTTAGTATCCCTTCAAATAGGACACGGTAGTTTTAATACCCTTTCAATATACAAAGGATAGTTTTAGTACCTTTTCAATTGGGAGATGGTAGTTTTAGTACCCTTCCCATAGGAGAGAGTAGTTTTAAAACCCTTTCGCTTAAGAAATGGCAGTCTTTCTACAGGAAGGGGTAGTTTTAGTACTTTTTCCCATAGCAAGTTCAGTACTCTTTCACATAGGAAAGGATAGTTTTAGTAGCCATGGCAAAGGGTTCTTTTAGTACCCTTTCCATGTAGCAAAGCTTAGTTTTAGTACCCTTGCCCATAGGAAAGGTTTAAGTACCCTTTTCCATAGGAAAGCGTAGTTTTAGTACCCTTTCCCATAGGAAAGGGTAGTTTTAGTACCATAGGAGAGGGTTGCTTTATTACCCTTTCCGATAGAAAAGCGTAATTTTAGTACCTTTTCCCATAGGAAAGGGTAGTTTTAGTACCCTTTCTCATAGGAAATGATAGTTTTAGTACCCTTTACCACAGAAGAGGGTAGTTTTAGTACCCTTTCCGATAAGAAAGAGTAGTTTTGGTACACTTTCGCGTATGAAAAGGTACCTTTAGTACCCTTTCGCTTAAGAAAGGGTAGTTTTAGTACCCTCTCACATAAGAAAGCGTAGTTTTAATACCCTTTCCCATAGCAAAGTGTAGATTTAGTACCGTTGCCTTAGGAAAGAGTAGTTTTAGTACCCTTTCCCTTAGGGAATGGTAGTTTTAGTACCCTTTCCCTTAGGGAATGGTAGTTTTAGTACCTGTTTCCTTAGGAAAGTGTAGTTTTAGTACCCTTTCCCTTAGGAAAAATTTGTTTTAATTAAAGGTTAGTTGTTGTACCCTTTTCTACTGAAAGGGCGGTTATAGCACACTTTCTATTTTTACAAGTTTGAAAAGAAATGCTCCCCATAGTAGTTTTTTATTAAGATTTTTTTTTTCAAAACCTCTATGACTGTATCGTTACATTGATTAAAAATTTCTTCATTGTTTCCTATCTCAATCTTTGATACATTTATTGATAGGTGAAGGTTGCTAAAGATAAGGTAGTTGTTGAACAACAAGGGATTTGAATTAGATCACGGTAGCAAACGCAGAAGCTGAGAAAAACACTAAATCAGTGCTTGAAAAATGGGACAGGTTTATATAAACCCGATGTTATCTCCACCACCGTCGGTGATCTTCATCAGGGTTTTTTTACCAATATTTCGACCACCGCCGGTGATCTTCATCAGGGTTTTAAATTTTGAAACAAAACAATGGACTTTTCCTTTACAGCGAGTCGAACTTGTGCGCTGTAAATGAAAAGTCCATTGTTTTGTTTCAAAATTTAAAACCCTGATGAAGATCACCGGCGGTAGTCGAAATATTGGTAAAAAAAAAACCCCTGATGAAGATCACCGGCGGTGGTCGAAATATTGGTAAAAATTGCAAATAAAACAATTATATAAAACACCAACACCTGTTTTTGCAAAGTGTTCGATGACCTCGAGCCAAACCAAGAAGACAAAGTTATATTTTCAAATTTCAAAAAAAAAAGTATTCTAAAGACCTTTAATAAAACAAAAAAAAAAAAAAAAAAAATTTCGAACAATTTACACCTGTTTTTGTAAATTGTTCGATGACCTCGAGCCAAACCAAGAAGACAACGTTATAAAATTCCATAGGTCAACAATAAAATCACAGAAATTTGAATATAAAGAAATCATATGGAAATGTTTAAAGAAATTTCGCCTTTAGAGGAAATTTCTTGGATAATAATATTTCCTGGATATTACAAAGGGAATGACCAAGCTTTTGTACCCCTCCCCCCATTTCTATGGTGTTTAATGTTAAAACATGTGTGCCATGCCTTAATTTCCTTTTTGTATTCTCAACATCTCTTGTTGGCATTTGTGTAAACATTAAAATTAATCTCACTTGGACTGCATCAAGGTTACGGTCAAGGCACTAATCGCACTGAATGTGCTATGCAAAAAGCAAAACAAAAAAAAAGAAACAAAAACAACACAAATGTGAAATTAGATGCAAAAAGGCAATCAAGAAACACGGCTTACATACATATTCACATATGTACATATATACCTACTTACTTATTCCAAATACAATATTGTTTTAATTTATTATCAATTAGTACATTTGCTTAGCATTTACTTATCGTTAAGTTATTCTAAAACTAAAGGCACACAAATATTTATTAAAAAAAATTATATTTGAGTTTCTTTTATACTTTTTGTACAATCACCGAAAGTATTCAGAGGATTCGGGGATAGAGACCTTGATAAATACTTTAGTCCTCGGTGGGATACTTCTGGGTAAGCCCTAGGTGGGAATCTTCGAGACTGATGTTTAAATTACGTTCGCAACCGGCGGTAAGGTACGGATAAGTACTCTGCTGGGGATAGGAAAGGACTCTATCCTATGGGAAAAGGTACTAAAACTACCACTTTCCCATGGGAAAGTTTACCAAAATTACTCTTTCCTATGGAAAAGGGTACCAAAACTAGCTTTTTCTAAAGGTAGGGGTTCTAAAACTACAGTTTCCTCTAGGCAAGGGTACTAAAACTACACTTTTTTTATTGGTATTGGTATTAAAACTATCTATTCTACGGGAAAGGGTACTAAAACTAACATTTGTTATGGGAAAGAGTACTAAAACTGCCCTTTCCAATGAGAAGGATAGTAGAAATATCCTTTTGAATGAACAGAGATACTAAAACTACCCTTTTCTAAGGGAAAGGGTACCAAAAATATCCTTTCCTACAGACAATTGTACTACAACAACATTTTCCTTTGGGTAGAAGTACTAAAACTACACTTTCCAATGAAAAAGGGAACTAAAACTGCCTTTTCAATGGGAACAGATACTAAAATACCCTTTCCTATTGGATAAGGTACCAAAACAATACTTTCCTATGGGCAAGGGTACTAAAACCACCCTTTCCTATTGGAAAGGGTCACCAACACTACACTTTCCTATGGGAAAGGGGTACTAAAGCTACCCTCTCCTATGGGAAGAGTACTAATTCCTATTGGATAGGGTACCAACACTACACTTTCCAATGGGAAAGGGTACTAAAGCTACCCTCTTCTATGGGAAGAGTACTAAAAGTACACGTTCCTATGGGGAAGGGTAAAAAAACTACACTTTGCTATGGAAATAGGTACTAAAACTAAACTTCCAAATGGGAAAGGGTGCTAAAATTTCCCTTTCCTTTGAAAAGGGGTACTAAAACTATCTTTTCCTTTGTAAAGCATTCTGAAACTGCCCACGCCGTTGAAAAAGGGATCTAAAACTACTTTCATATGGGAACCGGTAGTAACACTACCTTTTGCAATGGGCAAGGGTACTACAACTACCCTTCCCTTAAGCAAGGGTACTAAAACTACCGTTTTCTATGGGAAAGGATACCAGAAGTAGTAGTTTTAAAATTTAATTTCCTATTGGCAACGGTACTAAAACTACACTTTCCCATGGGAAAGGCTACTAAACTATATTTTCCTATGGAAAAGGGTACTTATACCACCCTTTCCTATGGGAAAGGGTACTAAACATATTCTTTCCTATGGGAAAAAGTAATAAAACTATCTTTCCAATGGGACAGGGTACTATATCCACCCTTTCCTATGGGAAAGGCTGGATTTCCTATGGGAAATCTACCCTTTCCTATGGAAAAAATACTAAAACTACCCTTTCCTATAGGAACGAGTAAAAAAACTACCCTCTCCTATAGGCAAAGTACTAAACCTATTCTTTCCTGTGGGAAAATGGTAATAAAGCTACCCTATTCTGTGGGAAATGGTACTAAAGCTACCCTTTCAAATCGGAAAGCGTACTTAAACTTCTCTTTTCTGTGAAAAGTGGTACTAAAACTACCCTTTCCTATGGGAAAGGGTACTAAAACTACCCTATCCTATGGGAAAGGGTACTAAAACTACCCTATCCTATGGGAAAGTGTAATAAAGCTACCCTCTCCCATGGGAAAGGGGTACTAAAACTATATTTTCTCATGGGAAAGGCTACTCAAGCTACCAATTTCTATGGGCAAGGGTACTAACATTATTCTTTCCCATGGAAAATGGTACCAAAGCTACCATTTCCTATGGGAAAGGATACTAAAACTACCCTTTTCTATGGGAAAGGGTAATAAAGCTACCCTATTCTGTGGGAAAGGGTGTTAAAAATGTCCTTTCATATGGGAAAGAGTACTAAAACTAATTCTTATGGGAAAGAGGCAAAAACTACCCTTTGTTTTGAAAAATGGTACTAAAATTCCCTTTGTTTTGATAAAGTGTACTAAAACACCCCTTTGTTTTGGAAAAGGGTACGAGAACTACCCTTTGTTTTAAAAAACTACCTTTTCCTGTAAGCAATAGTATTAAAATTTAACTTTCCTGTGGGAAAGTGTACTTAAAGAACTCTTTACTATTATAGTTTTAAATAACTCATTCCTACCACAAACTACCCTTTGCTGTGTGAAAGGGCACAAAAACTTCCCTTTCCTATGGGAAATGGTACTTAAGCTACCCTTTTCTATGGGAAATGGTACTGAGATAATCCTGTCCTATAGGAAAGGTTACTAAAGTTAACCTTTCTTGTGTTAAAGAGTAATAAAATTACCCTCTCCTGTGGGAAAGGGTACTCTAACTACCCTTTCCTGTGGGAAAGGATACTAAAACTACCCTTTTCTATGGGAAAGGGTACTAAAAATAGCCGATCCTATTGGAAAAGGAATACAAATACCCTTTTCTATGTGAAAGGGTGCTCACCATACCCTTTCCTGTGGGAAAGGGACTAACACTTTCCTTTCCTATAATAAGGGGTACCTACATTTCCAATGAAAAGGGTACTAAAACTTTCCCTTCCTATAAGAAGTGGTACTTAAATTTATAATTGAAAAGGGTACTCCAACTACCCTTTCCTATAAGAAGGAGTACTAAAACTTCCAATGGCAAAGGGTTCTGAAACCACACATTCTTGTTAGTCCTTTAAAAAAGTTTCCTGGAATTTTTTTTGGTTAGAGAAAATTTCATAGAAATGTCAGTCTTCTGAGAAAATTTCGTAAAAATTTAGTTTTGAGAGAAAATTGCTTAGAAATTTTGGTTTTACTTAGTAATTTTTGTTTTTTAAAAAATTTCATAGAAGTTTAGAGAACATTTTTCTGGAAATTTTGTCTTTAGAGAAAATTTCATAGAAATCTTTTCTTCAGAGAAAATTTTTTAAAAATTTTGTTTTTACACCCGGAGAAATTAGTCCGCTGATAGCAGCAAACACTGTATGTTGTAAATTGTATTATTTTGAATGAATCCAAACAACATTTTTGAATTTTTAAACAACAATTGAAGCATTTGCTTTATATCAATTGTTTAAATTAGAACACTACACTTTCAAGAATTAGATTCATACTAATTATTTATGAACAATTGTTCTAAAATAACTTTAACTTTTTACCATTTGAAAACAGTGGAAAATGTTTGCTGTTTTAGCAAAAAAATTACTGCTGTCCCATTTTCAGCAGATTTTCTTCTGTTACAGCAAACATTTTTGTTGTTTTTACAAACAAATTTTTCTGAGTGTATTGTATAGATTTAAGAAATTTTGTCTTTAGATAGAATTTCTTAAAAATGTTGTATGTTGAGAACATTTTTGTGATATTCTGTCCAATTTTTTACTTACGCCACCTATATCTCACTTTTCACAACTGGTTTCAGTAAGCTGGTAGGTGACGTTGCTAAGTAATAATTCAAGTATATATTTTACCCTAGAAACCAACCTCATATGTTGTAATATAGATATAGACAACAGATGGCGCTTTAAAAATTTTATTCCTAAAACACTTGGTGAATCCTTTTTTAATTTCATTTGGCATATATTTCTTGCATTTATCACCAGTCTGGAGTAATTAATTATAGGTAGTAATCGTAAGGCACCCAATTTTTAAATGTAATTTTTTTCAATTTTTTTTATCCAAATGTTTTTTGTGAGGCATACTTTGTTCGCTTTGCTTTATTTAGCTTTTGTTAAATGAACTGCAAATGGTAGCTGTAAACAACTCCCCCAATTCTGAAGTGTCTTTATAAACTTTTTTCTTCTCCAAATCTCTTCAAACTTGATGAGCGAGCAGGAAAACGCAACTAATGAAGTGTAAAACTGCCACAAGGACTTTCCCTTAAGTAGGACAAGAGAAAAATGAGATTAATTTCTTATGATTGATAGATTTTTAGCCGCAAATTTTTAAAAATTGGTGGCAGGGAGAAAAATCGAATGCCAGGAGCAGAACAACTAAAGCTAGACATAATTAATGAAGAACGTGGAGAAAGATATCGTAGATGGAAATGAAAAGAAGAATTAAATTTGGGAATGAGGAAATTTTGGCAAAGGAGAAGAACAAGACAAGGAAGGATTTGTTTTGGCATTATGTTTGGTGTAAACAAATGGCAGTGGAATTATCCTTCTTTTTTACAATACATTTACTATTGATTTCATTAAATTCTTTTATAGGGATTAAAAAGTACCGCTCAGTGTTATAGCGTTTCAATAAAATGCAAATACTGTAGCCTTGCACAATGTCTTCTTTTTTAGCATTAGCCACACCACCACCAGCAGGAAGAGATTTTCCGCTGCATGCTGTAATGGACTCTGTTTTCAGTGTCGCTCCCATAAAGTAAAATAAAGACATTTGATCCTTTTTAAATCCCTTCAGCCAAGTCGAAGGACAATTGCATTAGTATTAATACGTACACAATGACACAACACAAAAGGAGGAGGATAAAAAGGATGACAAGTGAAGGCAAGTGTAACAAGTAATCATGATGAACATAATACTTAAAAGGTCGATTGTGATATGATAACGACTTTGTGATATGCTATAGTACTTGCAGTGGTTGAAGGAAAAAAGGATTCATTATCAATTAATTGATTGAAAACAAGTAAAAGCGTGCTAAGTTCGGCCAGGCCGAATCGTGGGAACCCACCACCAAGGATTCTGCTAAAATATGGGAGCTATATCGGGTTATTGACCGATTTGCACTGTACTTGGCACAGTGTTGAGACGCATAACATAAAATTTCCGCCAAATCGGATAAAAATTGCGGCTTGTAGGGCTCAAGAAGTCAAATTGGGCAATCGGTTTATATGGGAGCTATATCAGGTTATAGATTGATTTGGATCTTATTTATCACAGTGGTTGGAAGTCATAACGGAACACTATGTGCAAAATTTCAGCCAAATCGGATAAAAATTGCGTCTCCCAGGGGCTCAAGAGTCATTTCGGGAGATCGGTTTATATGGCAGCTATATCAGGTTATAGATCGATTTGGATCGTACTTAACGCAGTTGTTGAAAGTCATAACGGAACCCTATGTGCAAAATTTCAGCCAAATTGGATGAAAATTGAGGCTTCCAGGGGCTCAAGAAGTTAAATCGGGAGATCGGTTTATATAGCACCTATATCAGGTTATTGACCGATTTGGACCGTACTTGGCGCAGTTGTTGGAAGTAACAACGGAACCTTTCGTGCAAAATTTCAGCCAAATCGGATGAAAATTGTGGCTTCCAGGGGCTCAAGAAGTCAAATCGGGAGATCGTTTTATATGGGAGCTATATCCAAATTTCAAACGATATGGCCCATTTACAATCCTCAACTACCTACATCAATATTAAGTATCTGTGCAAAATTTCAAGCGGCTAGCTTTACGCGTTCGGCTAGATCGACTCAGAACAACAGGGACGACCAACAATATACACTGTCGGACAAAATAAAGTGCGGTTTTAAATACTTTTAATCTCTTGATTGAAACATATATTGGGTTGCCCAAAAAGTAATTGCGGATTTTTTAAAAGAAAGTAAATGCATTTTTAATAAAACTAAGAATGAACATTAATCAAATATACTTCTTTAACACTTTTTTTCTAAAGCAAGCTAAAAGTAACAGCTGATAACTGACAGAAGAAAGAATGCAATTACAGAGTCACAAGCTGTGAAAAAATTTGTCAACGCCGACTATATGAAAAATTACTTTTTAGGCAACCCAATATTTGTTGCCTTCAAATGTTTATAAATTATGGATTTATTTGCTCCTCCTCTGTTATTTATGACTTTTCTCAATCTTTTCGGCATACTTAAAGCAAGGTTCTTCAAAGTATTTGTTGGAATTGTCCTCCATTTGCACTCCATTTTTTCCCAAAATGTTTGAAGAGTTGATCTGGATTCCATAGGGATTTTGTCATCTAGGATAGCCCAAAGATGCACTATGGGGTCTAGGTCGGGGCTTTGAGCAGGGCATTCTAATTTTTCAACATTGTTATCTTCAAAATATTTTTTAGCGACCTTACTGGTGTGCTTGTGGTAATTGTCTTGTTGAAAGATGAACTCCCCCAAGACCAATTCCTCCGAACTGCTATAAAGATTTTCTTCCAAAATATTTACATAGTGCTCTTCAGTCATTTTAGAGTCTATTTTTATGAGTCACCAACTACTGAAGAGGAAAAACATCCATGAGGCTTCCTGCACCATGTTTTACAGTATGTATAGCCGATTTTAGCCTTTGTGTTGGTTCACACCACATTCTTTTCCGATTTTTGCAATTCTTTAATTCATATAGGGTTGCCCAAAAAGTAATTGCGGATTTTTCATATAGTCGGCGTTGACAAATTTTTTCACAGCTTGTGACTCTGTAATTGCATTCTTTCTTCTGTCAGTTATCAGCTGTTACTTTTAGCTTGCTTTTGAAAAAAAGTGTAAAAAAAGTATATTTGATTAAAGTTCATTCTAAGTATTATTAAAAATGCATTTAGTTTCTTTTAGAAACTCCCCAATTAATTTTTGGGCAACCCAATATTTTGACTCATCTGTCCAACTAACTTTATTCCAAAATGATTCGGGCATATTTATGTACTTTTTTCCAAAAGCCAATCTTTTTTACTTAGCGAAGGCACTTTTTAAACCCCTTTCATTAAGTCTTCTTTGGACAGTTCGAGTCGAAATATTTAATTCTTGCTTCTCCTTTATATCTCTGGCTAAAAGAAATTTTCTTTGCTAGAATTACAATATGATCATCCTGAAGCTTCGTCGTCTTACGTTTTCTGCCACATGGTTAGGATAGGTTAGGTTGAAAAGAGGGTGCAGACATTAATCCGCCCCATGTCACTATAGACATACACCTAAGCCAGTAATCGGCTTGTTGTGCGCTCTAAAAACTACAAAGTAACGTCTAAAAGGAAATTTTAAGTTAGGAATTTCGTGCTACTTACAAAATCCTTAATTGTTTTCAATACCACTCCCCTAAGTTGGTTCATGTCTGGTATTGTGTCTCCACCTTAGTGCCGGTATCTGTTAGACGAGAAGGCTGAGAAATGAGAACGGAAATGGTCCAACGTCTCATCATCTTCCCCGCATGCCCTACACATGCTATCATTTGCCGCACCGATTTTACATAAGTGAGCTCGTAGTCCTATGTGTCCCGTTATGATACCAATAGCTATACTGACCTCCTTCTTGTTTGCTTTTAGTAATAGCTTAGCCTTCTCACGATCTAGATCCCCCCATAGGATTTTCGCCGTCCTACCGACCGTTTCGCTATTCCACAATGTTGCATGCGCATTCGTCGCCCACTACCTTAACTCGGACTGCGTCGTCGCGTTACCCAAGTTTGTTGCCGGCAGTCCTCTGGCCTTCACCGCCAAATCGTCTGCCCTTTTATTTCCCCTTACTCCGTTATGGACCGGCACCCAAACGATGCGGATTTTACCATCCTCATAGAAGGCGTTAATCTCCTTTTTACACGGCAAGACTGTTCGTGACCTTACCGTCCTGGTTGTTATTGCCCTTATGTCAATTTTACTGTCGGTAAAGATGTTCACACTTGACGTCCTCGCGTTAACACCACACCACTTCACACAGGTACTATGCCACGTAATACATTTCATCAAAGAGGTGTCGCACTGCGGCACGCCGTTCGGACTCGGCTATAAAAAGGAGGCCCCTTATCATTGAGCTAAACTTGAATCGGACTGCACTCATTGATATGTGAGAAGTTTGCCCCTGTTCCTTAGTGGAATGTTCATGGGCAAAGTTTGCATTTTGTTCGACAGTGTATATACTGTATGGGGTCTTAGACGAATATTTCGAGGTGTTACAAACGGAAATGACTAGATTGGTATACCCCCATCCTATAGTGGTTTGAACGAGACTTGATAAAATCGCCTATGAAATGATACGTAACCTATCAACGCAAGCTTTAGGGAGCCTTCTGAAGCTTTAAACACCTGTTGGCGCAATACGAGGGTTGCCTTTTATATTTCGGGCTCAGAAAACACAATAACAAATATGGGTTGCCCAAAAAGTAATTGCGTTTCTAGGATGTGTGGGCATACAGACATACCGCAGAATAAAGAAGACTAGCCACAACGAATGGAGTCTTAGTATTAACCTCACTCAACCGACTAAATAACAACCTAAATAACTAAAATATTTCACATATCCTAATCAATATTTCATACAAATGCATATTTAGTTTACCACAAAATCAATTGTAGAAAATGACTTTAGTAACTACAATAATTCAAATATTCTAACAATATTCTACAATAATTCAAATATTCTAATCCAACAATATTTTACATATCCTTATCAATATTTCATACATATATTTTTTGTCTATAGCTCTAGTTCACCACACAATCAATTGTAGAAAATGACTTTAGTAGAGACACTTTTAATCTCCATGTTCAACAAATTATTGTTGAGCATGAGCATACAATAGTTGTAAACAAACTGTCATATGACAATCTATATGGGAACATTGATTTGTTTGAAATGATCCTTTTGTTGACTCCTTTCAATATTAAGAGAATGTGAGCGTGTGTATATAGAACCAACCATATTCATACTGCACTTTATATACTAACAGAAATGAACATATGTAAGAAAGTAAGGAAGAAGGAACTGAACTGAAGTAAGAGTCGGCCCTTAAAGGGCCCAAGAAAACATTTAAAAATTTTTGTATAAACAAATAACATGCTATGCTCAAGGAAGCCGACATTTTGATCCTCACTTTGGATCGCGGTTGACGGGTTCTTCCGATTGCATTGTGAATTGAATGCAATCGTACTATTTGCGGAAGACGGAAGCCAGAGCAGAAGCCTTCATCTATAAAATCAATTATTGTCGATAACAACTGCGTCCTGTGGGTGCTCATATTGGAATATCTTTTCCAGGTCCAGATGGAAGTCAGAAACAAAAATCAATACGATGTCATACTCAAAGCAAAAATCAATCCCATGGGCTATAGATCGTTTCCCGAATTATAGGCGTTTTTTAAGAGTTACAAGCATTTTAAGTTTGATATTGTTTTAGTAATAAGCTAACCACAATTGTAGATATCAGTTTTAATCAATTTATAATGATTCGTTGCATTTTACGTTGTACTTGATAAGGACGACGGATGACAGGGCAGAAGTCTGCATCAAACTATTATTTATATTGTATAAGAACTGCGTCCTGTCGGTGTTCATTAAATCAAATTGGAGTAGCTGTTCCAGATCCAGATGGAAGTTGTAACGACACGTTACCGCTTTGAAGCTGGGGTTGAAATCAGGATGTTCAGGGTCGTTACAAACATTTATTTTGTTTATCAGAGAGAGAAAGTTTGTTTTAGTTTCTTTACACAGCATTTATTACAGAGTAAGCACACATTTATTGTAGAGTCACTTGCACTAACTCTAAACACTAAAAGTACTGCTTTGGATTTCCACGACAGGTTGAGGGGGGGATTCGGCAAGCGGTGACGCAATGCGATGACGAGGCACCGATGGCGACCGCGATATGAAAACGACCAGCGGCGACAGCGGGAGATAATCGAAGAGGGCGCTGTTGTGATATCACAGCCGATGGCGATCGCGGTGTGAAAAAGACCGGCGATGGCGACATCGCGAAAACACAGCTGATGGAGACATTGGTGGGAGAAGGACCAGCGATGACAGCGGAGGAACCTACCGACGAGGGCGCAGTTGTTGTATTACAGCCGATGGTGACCGCGGTGTGAAAAATACTAGCGGCGACAGCGGGAGGATCCACCGACGAGGTCGCAGTTGTGGTATCGAAGCCGAGGTCACGAGGTTATGAGAGCAGAAGAGTGTTTACTCAGGCAGCCACTAGTTCCAAACCTGTTTATTCACTAGCTACAAAGCAATCAGGACTAGTTCCCAGTGTTTCAGTGTAAACAACTGGTGAAGTTAACATGGATTTGTCATTGGAGTAACCAGTTGAGCCTGGATCTAGTACTTCTGCTAATTCCAACAAACTAGTTCCGTAGTTGCACTGCGCTGATGGCGACCGCGATATGAAAACGACCAGCGGCGACAGCGGGGGATAGCCGAAAAGGGCGCAGTTGTGGTATCACATCCGATGGCGACCGCGGTGAGAAAAAGACCGGTAGGGGGCTTAACCGGCGATGGCGACATCGCGAAAACACAGCTGATGGAGACATTGGTGGGAGAAGGACCAGCGATGACAGCGGAGGAACCTACCGACGAGGGCGCAGTTGTTGTATTACAGCCGATGGTGACCGCGGTGTGAAAAATACTAGCGGCGACAGCGGGAGGATCCACCGACGAGGTCGCAGTTGTGGTATCGAAGCCGAGGTCACGAGGTTATGAGAGCAGAAGAGTGTTTACTCAG
The DNA here is from genome assembly GCF_963082655.1 of Stomoxys calcitrans. Lineage (NCBI taxonomy): Eukaryota > Metazoa > Arthropoda > Insecta > Diptera > Muscidae > Stomoxys > Stomoxys calcitrans. The sequence goes on along the minus strand of NC_081554.1, from coordinate 190,769,007 downwards.
GCAGCCACTAGTTCCAAACCTGTTTATTCACTAGCAATCAGGACTAGTTCCCAGTGTTTCAGTGTAAACAACTGGTGAAGTTAACATGGATTTGTCATTGGAGTAACCAGTTGAGCCTGGATCTAGTACTTCTGCTAATTCCAACAAACTAGTTCCGTAGTTGCACTGCGCTGATGGCGACCGCGATATGAAAACGACCAGCGGCGACAGCGGGGGATAGCCGAAAAGGGCGCAGTTGTGGTATCACATCCGATGGCGACCGCGGTGAGAAAAAGACCGTTGGGGGCATTAACCGGCAATGGCGACATCGTGACAACACAGCTGATGAAGACATCGGTGTGAGAAGAACCAGCGATGACAGCGGGGGAACCAATCGACGAGGGCGCAGTTGTTGTATTACAGCCGATGGTGACCGCGGTGGGAAAAAAACCAGCGGCGACAGCGGGAGGATCCACCGACGTGAGCGCAGTTGTGGTATCGAAGCCGAGGTCACGAGTTTATGAGAGCAGAAGGGTGTTTACTCAGGCAGCCACTTGTTCCAAACCTGTTTATTCACTAGCTACAAAGCAATCAGGACTAGTTCCCAGTGTTTCAGTGTAAACAACTGGTGAAGTTAACATGGGTTTGTCATTGGAGTAACCAGTTGAGCCTGGATCTATTACTTCTGCTAATTCCAACAAACTAGTTCCGTAGTTGCACTGCGCTGATGGCGACCGCGATATGAAAACGACCAGCGGCGACAGCGGGGGATAGCCGAAAAGGGCGCAGTTGTGGTATCACATCCGATGGCGACCGCGGTGAGAAAAAGACCGGTAGGGGGCTTAACCGGCGATGGGGACATCGCGAAAACACAGCTGATGGAGACATTGGTGGGAGAAGGACCAGCGATGACAGCGGAGGAACCTACCGACGAGGGCGCAGTTGTTGTATTACAGCCGATGGTGACCGCGGTGTGAAAAATACTAGCGGCGACAGCGGGAGGATCCACCGACGAGGTCGCAGTTGTGGTATCGAAGCCGAGGTCACGAGGTTATGAGAGCAGAAGAGTGTTTACTCAGGCAGCCACTAGTTCCAAACCTGTTTACTCACTAGCTACAAAGCAATCAGGACTAGTTCCCAGTGTTTCAGTCTAAACAACTGGTGAAGTTAACATGGGTTTGTCATTGGAGTAACCAGTTGACCCTGGATCTAGTACTTCCCTCTAATTCCAACAAACTAGTTCCGTAATTGATTTCTTTGGACATTTGTCAATGTTTAAAAAAAATATATTTTTTGTGCTTGCTCTCGGTTATTCGCATTTTTATACCCTGTGCTCGCATTTTTATACCCTGGCGAGGCACACACACACAGTCATTCACACACATAGATCTACTATCGACAGTGTTGTCGTATTATGGTGTTCCCATCGTCGTTGTGTTGCCAAATTCAACGAATTCGCACTTAAACGATTGGCGCAAATTCAACAAAATGAGCGTAGTTCGAAGGAGATGCAAGCATTTTAAGTTTCGATCATAGTTTTCGATAGATTATAAAGTACCCAGAATTTTTTTCGATTTTTGAGGTATAACGTTTTTTCGTAGGTTCTATGTTTTATCTGCAAAAGGAATGACAGCTCTAATTTTTTATTTATTCTTAAAGGCCCTATAGAGTTGGCTATTTCTATTTATTCCTCAATGCATCCACACTCGCCGGTTTAAGCTTATACTTTGTTCTGCCACCACAAACAAGTCAGTTGTCATGTGGCATGAAGGGTAAATTCAATGAAATGCAGCATCCAAATTGAATGTTCGTTTTTGACGCCATATCCATGGAGTTGTCTCCAGCCATTATGATTCTGCAGTTGACTCTGAAATGGGGTTTGTCGTTGTAACATTTGTATGTAGTCAAACTGATTGACATTAAAATCAAATGGAGCATATTCAAATTTAATGAAGAATCAATTCAAAATGTTAAAGAGCTAGCTAGCATAAAAGTTATGGAAAAGTTTACAAAGTTTAAGTCTTTGCTGGGAGTTTGTATACAACTTTGCCAAAAAATTTATTTATTTAAATTTATCAATTTTATTTTTATAAAAAAATTTTTCAACTTTATTTTTATAGAAAAATTTGCAAAAATTTTGTTTTTATAGAAAATGTCTCAAAATTTTATTTCTTTTATTCCTAGTAAATTTATAAAAATTTATTTCTAAAAGTTTTTAAAATATTATTGCCATAATTTAATGATATAGAAAACTTCTAAAGATTGGCTCTTTTTTAGTTCTCAAAATTTTTAACAAAATTTTGTATTTTATAAAACTTTGGGAAAATTTTACCTCTATCGAAAATTTTCCAAAACTTTCTTTTAAAAATTTCTTTTTTAACATCAGCACACACTTGCCTCACTTTTAATAAGTTCTATACTATGTTATACTTTTAATATAAACCACTGAATTTGATCTCAATGGAATATGTTCGAAAAATTGCGGAAAGGTTTAGAAGATCGAAATAAAAGAGCACAAACAGACAAAGCAAACGAACCGACCCCTGGCTGGGGTGTAGGCCAATCTGGCAAGTGGTTCGCAGTAACATTCAATGAACATTCAAGTGCACAATAAAAAGTGATTGTCACTGTTTAAGTGTTTGTTGGTGTTATCATAGATGATTAGTTTGTATCGGAATAATGGTGGTGTAAAAAATTTCGTTCAATCGGTAGGGACCGCCCGCCGTTGGATACTAAAAATTGTAGTACCTCCCAGGGACTTGGACCCAATATTTTATGCCGTATTAGTATTTAACACCCAAATACCTTTCATTTGAGTCCCATATTGTCCCAATCAGCAAGTATGTCCTGCTGGCGAGTTTTGGGTGGTAAGGAGGTTCCTTAGGTACCCAGGAATACATTTTTATGTCGGATTTGTACTCTAATTTTAAATACCTTTCATTTTATATCCATATTGTCCAAAGCGGTAAAGGTGTCCTGTTGGGTGTTTTGGGGTTGGTTCGTATTTTACCTATAAATACCTTTCATTTGAGATCTGACAATTTTTGAAAATGCGGGTAAGGGGAAAGCCCCTTCGGATATTGAAAAATTTAGTGCCCTATTTTTATCGGGGCTCAAAATCTACCATCTGTGAAAATTTCATGAAAATCGATTCAGCCATTTTTGAGTCTATACGGAACACAAACAAAAATTTAATTTTTAAATAATAGATTACTTTAAATTTCATAAGACATCATATTTTTCACCATTTACACTAATTTGTAATAATGGGTTGCCCAAAAAGTAATTGCGGATTTTTAATATAGTCGGCGTTGACAAATTTGTTCACAGCTTGTGACTCTGTAATAGCATTCTTTCTTCTGTCAGTTATCAGCTGTTACTTTTAGCTTGCTTTAGAAAAAAAGTGTAAAAAGTATATTTGATTAAAGTTCATTCTAAGTTTTATTAAAAATGCATTTACTTTCTTTTAAAAAATCCGCAATTACTTTTTGAGCAACCCAATAGATTGTAAATGGTTTGTCATAATTTTATTACTTCAGCTCACTTGCCTTTATCAATTCTTAAAGCTTCATTTGCTCTACAACCACAGGCAGGGTGAGCACACAAACCCATCTCTCTCTCCTCCGCAATAAAAGCCTAACCTTTGTACTACATATCGAAACCCGACTCTAACCGTCTTCTTATATCTCCTTCTCGTTTTGGGCTACCTCCTTTTCTAATTTAAGTTATTATTTCGCTGTATATGAGGAATAATAAATTAGTCCACAAATCCGCTGTATACGAGGAATAATAAATTAGTCCACAAATCCACACAGCGAATCCGGCGCACACATCACTCACCCACGCAGCACATCCACCTAGGAAATGCCCAATCTTATGCAGTTACTTCTTTTTAAAATTTTGTTGATATTATACCCATTTCTTAAGAAAGTTGTCAAAAAATATTTGACAAAGAAAATGTTGGCTTTATTTGTTTATGGGGTGTCTTGTAAACATGTATCTAAACATTGTATCTGCTCATTATGACATTGTGTACACATTCAAACCTTTAAATCATGTTTCATATGGGTGTACCTATGTTAAATAATGTCAGTGGGTAACACAATGGAAATGAATATGCAAGTTCTATGGTTATCGCTGACTATGACTCTGTTATTGTGTGTCTATTTTTAGCCATTCAAAGCAGAGTCTTTTAATTTATAGCGGCATTTATGCTGACCACACTCCGACTGGAAGGTTGGCATCTTCTGTAATCGCGCTTCTGCGAAGTCGGATTGTGGGATGGTCTGAGGCTGGGGGTTCTGTGTGATGGATTTCCTAACGTTGACGGAACGTCCGCACTAAGCTTGCCGTCAATATGGGTGCCATGGAGGAGTCCAAGGCATTCAGGTTGGCTAAGGAGGGGTGTACCGGGCCAGGGGTGAAAACCAGCAGCCAAGAGTCCCCGCGGTAAGCAGTAGTGGGATAGCGTACCGGAGTGTGGTGCCACTGCCAGCCCAGCCAATATGGTTGGACCTTAATCTTTTATTAGAAATTTTTATGAAAAATTTTAATAAAAAAATATTTACATAAAACTGGCTGAATTAACGTTCGTTCTATGACGAACCTTTTTTAGTTTTTCAAAATCATTTTTTATACCTATAACCCAAGACAGCTATTTGTTTTAAAAACATTGTTTGTTCATTCACCTGCCATCATTCACCTTTTTAGTTGACCTTAATTGCCATGTCCCTTTACAATGAAAATAACCTGTAATCCGGTAATCAACGCTTGTAATACTTCCAAACAATGATTGCCTGCCTGTTACAATAAATGAAAGTCATTGTAAGCTGTTAACTGTTGCCTTTCTACCATTAGCCATGTCATAATTGTCCTCAACAATTAGCCGCAATTCTAACACTAATACCAGAATGACGGGAAAACCTTATAGTTCACCCTTCCATGCATGTACAGAAATAGCTAGACGCCGCAAAAGTGTTGAGTTGACAAACAAAGAACGCCCTATTTTAACAGGACATCTAATCTAAGAAGTAAATTTAACATGTATTGTGCAACATGCGAGGACATGGATAATGTACAGGCAAAGGAATTATTCTACATATATGCCAAAAAAGTAAATAGAAATTTTTTTATTGTAATTTCCAAGATATACCTACACCACTTGGAAGTCCTGATTGCTTCCAATACTTTTAAAAATGTTTCTGTTTATTTTTCTGAATATGAATTTTTATTTATTTTGAATATTTATTATTGCCTAAAATTCCTTTGCCTGCTAATGGAAGTACAACAAAAGAGAACCAAATAAGCAACAGCAGGTTTTAAAAAGTTGCCAAGTTGACATGCATGCACAGGTAATGAACACTGGCATACAATGGATTAGGGTCTAATGTTATATTACCTTATATATTGCAATAAAAATCAACTAAAAGCGCGTAAGTTCGCCCGGGCCGAATCTTATATACCCTAAACCATGGATCTTAAGGTGATTGCTTAATTTGTATACCCCCATCCTATGGGTGGAGGGTATAAAAAGCTATTTCAACCCCTCCTACCTCGTATTAACTCACAAATCCAATCGCATGGCAAGGCATTTAGCATTCACTCTTCACTCATGGTCTTTTGTAAAACTATTTTTAGCGCATTTAAATATATACGCCACCTTTTAGTAGCAGTGTGCACCAGGGATGGAAAATTCATTTCTTCAAAAAGTAATAAAAAGGAACTTTTTGGCATAAAATTGTAACTTCATATTTTTGTACTAAAATTAAAGGCACAGTAAGATAATCGTCTATAAAAAGGAACATAAAACAAGTAAAAGCGTGCTAAGTTCGGGCGGCCGAATCTTGGGAACCCACGACCATGGCTTCTGCTAAACTATGGATGCTATATCAGGTAATAAACCGATTTAGGCTGTACTTAGCACAGTTGTTGAGAGTCATAACAAAACACCACATGCGAATTTTCAGCCAAATCAGACAAAAATTGCAGCCTCCTGGGGCTCAAGAATTCAATTCGGGATATCGGTTTATATGGGAGCTATATCTAAATCTCAACCGATATTGTTCATTTGCAACCTCCAACGACCTACATCAATACTAAGAACCTGTGCGAAATTTCAAGCGGCTAGCTTTACGCGTTCGACCGCTATCGTGGTTTCGACAAACGGGCGGACATGGCTAGATCGAATCAGGATGTCGAGACGATCAAGAATATATGTACTTTTCATGGTCTTAGATCAATATTTCAAGGTGTTGCAAACGGAATGTCTAGATTAGTATACCACCGTCCTAAGGTGGTGGGTTATATGAATTCACATGGTTATATATCTTATCAATATAAGGTACATACACACAAATACAATAACGCTAATTTTTATACCCTCCACCATAGGATGGGGGTATTTTAATTTCGTTATTCCGTTTCTAACACCTCGTAATATTCGTCTGAGACCCAATAAAGTATATATATTCTTGGTCGTCATGACATTTTAAATCGATCTAGCAATGTTCGTCCACCCGTCTGTCGAAAGCACTCAAACTTTAAAAGGAGTAAAGCTAGGCGCTTGAAATTTAGCACAAATACTTCTAATTAGGGTAAATCGTTTGGGATTATAAATGGGCCATATCGGTCCATGTTTCGATATAGTCGCCATATAAACCAATCTTGGATCTTGACTTCTTAAGCCTTTAGAAGGCGCAATTGTTATCCAATTTGGCAGAAATTTTGTACAACGGCTTCTCCCATGACCTTCATCATAGTGTCCAATATGGTCTGAATCGATCTATTAAAGGATACAGCTCCCATATTGTAACTATGTTATTTGTTCTTCCTGCCGAAAAAGTTTTTGGTGAAAAGCCGTTGAACATCTTTAGAAGCTTCTATTACCTTGGTTGAAATCGGTTCAGATTTATTTAGATATAGCTCGAACATCGTTGAAATTGAAAACAAGCTAAATCATATTCATTGTTCAGACACAGTTCCTTTCAAATTCTTTCTTCACTTGATTTTTATACCCACCGTTCGATAGGGGGTATATTTATTTAGTCATTTTGTTTGCAACACATCGAATATCAATTTCCGTCGTCCGATCGTCGTAAAATTCTAAAACGATTTAACGATGTCCGTGTGACTGTCCGTCCCTCTGTTGTAATCACTCTTCAGCCTTCAAAAATGAAGATATTGATCTGAAATTTGGCACAGATACGTCTTTTTGACGAACGCTGGTTAAGTTCTTGAACGGGTTAAATAAATCCAAATTTGGATATAGCTTCTATATAGACCGATCTGCCGATAAAGGGTCTAATGCCCATTAATGCTTTACTTTTTATCCGATTTCGCTGAAATTTGAAACAGTGAGTAGTTTTACGCCTCCCAATTTAGGACCCAAATATGGTTCAGATCGGTCTATATTTACATATGGCTGTTATATAAACCGATTTCTCGATAATAGGGTATGAAGCCCATAAAAGTTTTATTTTTTAACCGATTTCGCTAAAATTTGAAACAGTGAGCAGTTTTACGCTTTCCAACACATCCGACTTTAGTATGGTTCAAACCGGACTGTATTTAGATAAAGCTATAATATAGACCGAAATGCCGGTTAAGGGTCTTAAGGTCATAAAAGCTGTATTTATTACACGTTTTTGTTGAAATTTGAAATACAAAATTCCACAGTGACTTATATTTATTAGACCACTCAATGTACGTGCCGAATTTGGATACATAAGTTATCCAATTTTCACGGGATTGCAATCAAAGGGAGTTTATATATATACCCGAGGTGGTGGGTATCCAAAGTTCGGCACGCCCGAATTGAATGCCTTATTACTTGTTTTCGTTTAACTCTTATCTTTGTATTTGATGCCTATTAAAAGAGTCGATGATTTTTCTTTCTAGTTTTTGTCTGTGGTTCAATTTAAACCCTGTTTATAATGCTCTTTAAATCCGGATTTAATGGCTCGATTCTTTGTTTTCCCTTTATAAAATTAGCTGACGAGAGCCTTAAACCCGGATTTAATGGGCAGTGTAAACGGGGTTTTAAACTCATTTAAAAATGAAAAATTTTCGTAATAAATTGTATTAACTTGACTGTGGGGGCACTACGGTACTTCAGTAAGTGAAAAAGTACCTAAGTACTGACTTTTCCATCCCTTGTGTGAATGTTGATGTTTTTGTTGTTATCTCAAACGATCTAGCCAAGGGGCATTCACTTTCTACCAACTACCAAACAGCTGCCGTTGTGTGGTGCTGTGTTGTGTGTGTTGGCAGTGAGAGAGATTTATCGTTTAATGCTCTCGGGCTGTATGAAACAAAGAGAGCAATCGAAAAAAACTGTTAATTTGCTGCGAGTCCGTTAAGCGGTTCTATGGTGTAATGGTTAGCACTCTGGACTTTGAATCCAGCGATCCGAGTTCAAATCTCGGTAGAACCTGGAAAAGCGTTTCTTTTTAAAATTATTTTTTTTTTTTTCATTTAAAAAACTGAATTTATGTAAACAAGTAAAACAACGCGATGGGGCTAATATTTGATTTATTTACTGCCTTTAAGAATTTTAACATAATAATCAGAAGCCAAAGCCGTTATCATTATGCAGAATCATAGCTAATGGGATAAGAATTAAGAACTGTAAGTGCTTATAAGAAGTTAAATCGTAAGATTCGCTTTCTAGGAAAGATATACTAGATAATGGTCATACGTCGCATGCATAATAGAAACCAAAACCAAAACTGTAGGCCAAAAAGTTAAGAAAATATATAAAAATAAAATTGTGTCCATATTTACTCTAAAATGGCCATAAATCTTGAAAAATTTTTCTTCAAATAATAATCAAGATAAAATTTGACAACATTTTTATAAAAATAAAATTTTAAATAATAGCAAAATTTTCAATATATCAAAATTCATTAAAAAAATGATAAAAAAAATGTTTACAAAATATTGAAAAAATTAAAATTTTGACTAAATATTGAAAAAATTAAAATTTCGACGAATTATTAAAAAAATTAAAATATCAACACAATATTGAAAAAATTTAAATTTTTAAAAAATATTGAAAAAATTAAAATTTTTACAAAACATTGAGAAATTTAAATTTTGACAAAAAAAAAGACAGATTTCTACACATAAAATTATACTTTTTATAAAATAATAAAATAAAAAAAAAAATCTTCAATTTTCTCTGCAAATTTTGTAGAGTTCTATAATATATGTAATCATTTTGCCTTTTAGAAAACAGCTTAGGTGCATAAATATGTGAATTAGGTTGTTGTTATTTCTCACTTCTAATTTCACTCAAAGAGCTGTAGCGCCTTCAGTGTGTGCAACAACAGTAGGTTCAGCGAATGTAGTTTTTATGTGTGCCTCTGTGTGTTTGACATCAACAAAACAGAAAGTAGAGCCCAATGGTGGTTTGCTTGAGCTGCCTGCTATAGCTGACTGAACACAATCTATTTTTAGACTTGTGTGTGTGTTTTTCGATGTGACAGCGGGCCTCATTGCTGCTTAAACTAATAACTGCCTTACCAAACTCCGACTGGAAGGTTGGCATCTTCAGTAATCGCGCTTCTGCGAAGTCGGATTGTGGGATGGTCTGAGGCTGGGGGTTCTGTGTGATGGATTTCCTAACGTTGACGGAACGTCCGCACTAAGCTTGCCGTCAATATGGGTGCCATGGAGGAGTCCGAGGCATTCAGGTTGGCTAAGGAGGGGTGCAACGGGCCAGGGGTGAAAACCAGCAGCCAAGAGTCCCCGCGGTAAGCAGTAGTGGGATAGCATACCGGAGTGTGGTGCCACTGCCAGCCCAGCCAATATGGTTGGACCTCAATCTTTTATTAATTTTTAAAAGCAAATTAGGATCAGAAATTTTTACTAACAAGTAAAAGCGTGCTAAGTTCGGTCTGGCCGAATCTTGGGTAACCACCGACATTCCGCTAAAAATGTATCATTATTAACTGAGTTTGTTTTTGAATTATTTTGGTCTTAAGGAGTCATATCGGGATAAGGGGTGGCATATATCACAATATTGACCGATTCGGATAAAACTTGGCATGAATGTTATAAGTCATAAGATAGGAATTTTAGCTAAATTGGATGAAAATTAAGGCTTCTAAGGACTCAAAACCTCAAGTCTGGGCATCGGTTTATATGGGGGCTATACCTGTTTATACTTAAGTCTTTGTTCCAAATTTCTGACAAATCGGATGAAAATTTAGAATTCTAAGGGCTCAAAAAGTCAAATCGGGGTCCGCTTTTTAAGGGGGCTATATCTGTTTATAGACCGAATTGGACGAGACTTGCCATGGATGTTGAAAGTTATAACACAAGTCATTGTTCCATTGAGTTTCTAAGGGCTTAAGAATTCTGAACCGATACAGCCCATTTGCAAATCACAACGACCCACATCAGTAAGAAGTATATATTGCAATATTTCAGCTGCTAGCTTTACGCGTTCGATCGCTATAGTGATTCGATAGACGGGCGAACTGACATGACTAGTTCGAAGCAGAATTTGGAGACGATGAAGAATATATACTTTATGGGGTCGCAGAACAATATTTCGAGGTGCTACAAACGGAATGACTAGATTAGTACACCCCCATCCTATGGTGTTGGGTATAAAAATTAAAAAAAAAAATATAAATATTAAAAAAATACTCAGTTTTACTATCGGAAAACCTTATTTACTATCAGAAAACCTTATTCAGCCAGGCTGAATTTCAGTTTTCCTATGGGATAACCTTATTCAGCCAGGCTGAATTTCAGTTTTCCTATGGGAAAACCTTATTTAGCCAGGCTGAATTTCAGTTTTCCTATGGGAAAACCTTATTCAGCCAGGCTGAATTTCAGTTTTCCTATGGGAAAACCTTATTCAGCCAGGCTGAATTTCAGTTTTCCTATGGGAAAACCTTATTCAGCCAGGCTGAATTTCAGTTTTCCTATGGGAAAACCTTATTCAGCCTGGCTGAATTTCAGTTTTCCTATGGGAAAACCTTATTCAGCCTGGCTGAATTTCAGTTTTCCTATGGGAAAACCTTATTCAGCCTGGCTGAATTTCAGTTTTCCTATGGGAAAACCTTATTCAGCCTGGCTGAATTTCAGCTTGGCTGAATTTCAGTTTTCCTATGGGAAAACCTTATTCAGCCAGGCTGAATTTCAGTTTTCCTATGGGAAAACCTTATTCAGCCAGGCTGAATTGCAGTTTTCCTATGGGAAAACCTTATTCAGCCAGGCTGAATTGCAGTTTTCCTATGGGAAAACCTTATTCAGCCAGGCTGAATTGCAGTTTTCCTATGGGAAAACCTTATTCAGCCAGGCTGAATTGCAGTTTTCCTATGGGAAAACCTTATTCAGCCAGGCTGAATTGCAGTTTTCCTATGGGAAAACCTTATTCAGCCAGGCTGAATTGCAGTTTTCCTATGGGAAAACCTTATTCAGCCAGGCTGAATTGCAGTTTTCCTATGGGAAAACCTTATTCAGCCAGTCTGAATTGCAGTTTTCCTATGGGAAAACCTTATTCAGCCAGGCTGAATTGCAGTTTTCCTATGGGAAAACCTTATTCAGCCAGGCTGAATTTCAGTTTTCCTATTTAGCCTTATTTAGCCAAGCTTACTTTACCCACTTTCAATGTTTTCTTTCTATGTTAAAACTTTCAACAATAGTAGTCTATTTTTGTTGATTTCACCTACCACTCTAGTGGGTGGGTGGTAAGTTCGTTGTTAATATCACCTTCTTCGCCATCCTAAGGACAAATTTTGTTGTTTTCGGTATCGCTAGTTAATATTACCAAGTTGAGCAACATTTATTTTTAGTAGCTAGACAAAATCTATTATTGTTATCCTTTGTGGAATTAACTGAGAACATTTTTGTTCAACCTTATTTGACTGGAAGGTTGGCATCTTCTGTAATCGTGCATCGGCGAGGTCAGATTGTGGTACGTTCTGAGGCCGGGGTATCTGTGTTGTGGACTTCCTAACGTCAACGGTACGTCCGCTTCACTTAGCTTAGCGTCAATTTGGTATGTTATGGAGGAGTCCGTGGCATTCAGGTTGGTTATGGAGGGGTGTATCGTGACAGGGGTGAAAACCAGCTGTCAAGAGCCCCCGCGATGAGCTGTAGTGGTGGTATAGCGTGTCGGAAATGTAAGGTGCCATTACCTGCCTGGCCAATATTGTTGGACTGCAATCTTTATATGAAATTTTAAATGCTAGCGAATGAAAATTTTAGTTTATTTAACCAATATAAGATTCCAAATCGCATACATGGAGAAGGATATAAGGACAAAATTCCTTCATGCTATGAAATCGTTATAATATTTACATTATCCTTAAAGTTTAACAAATCATTTACAAGCTTATCCTTGCCATCCTTTATTTATACCCAATAAGACCTTAAAGCCTTCCAAACACAATCCCATTTTGTGCCCTCAAATAATAAATCATTGAAAAATTCTCATAAAATAAATTTCGCTTGACATTTTCCCAAGCGCCATAAAGGCAATAGCAAAAATAGCCCAAAAAGACGAAATGTTTCGCATTTGATGATCTCTGATGGAAACATTTTTATTAAATTGTAGGTCAACAGCAAAAAGGACAAAAAAGTTAAAGGTACAAAATAGCATGGTGAATGTGAAATTATTTTATTTAACTTTATGTGTTTTTGCTTTTTAGGGGGGGAAAAACTCTATTAAAACACCTGAAATGAATCAGTATGGGAAAAATGCTATCCAGGCTACCATTGATATCCTTGCTATGAAACTGTCAACCATAATTCTGACAAGGGTTCAAAGGACAAATGTCTGTGTAGAGTAATAATAGTAGGTAGATGTTTCAGTGACGTTATTCGACATGAATGAATTACAGCTTAAGTCAAATAATCAACGAATAAACCATTTAAGGGACAAAAACATCAACATGCTGTGGAATTTGAAGAGTAAATTTAAAAAAAAAAACAAGTAAAAGAGTGCTAAGTTCGGCCGGGCCGAATCTTATATACCCTCCACCATGGATCGCATATGTCGAGTTCTTTTCCCGGCATCTCTTCTTAGGCAAAAAAAGGATATAAGAAAAGATTTGCTCTGCTATTAGAGCGATATCAAGATATGGTCCGGTTTGGACCACAATTAAATTATATGTTGGAGACCTGTGTATTTTACACAGTCAGCCAATTCGAATAAGAATTGCGCCCTTTGTGGGCTCAAGAAGTAAAATAGAGAGATCGATTTATATGGGAGCTATATCAGGCTATAAACCGATTCAGACCATAATAAACACGTATGTTAATGGTCATGAGAGAATCCGTCGTACAAAATTTCAGGCAAATCGGATAATAATTGCGACCTCTAGAGGCTCAAGAAGTCAAGATCCCAGATCGGTTTATATGGCAGCTATATCAGGTTATGAACCGATTTGAACCATATTTGGCACAGTTGTTGGATATCATAACAAAATACTACGTGCCAAAATTCATTCAAATTGGATAAGAATTGCGCCCTCTAGAGGCTCAAGAAGTCAAGACCCAAGGTCGGTTTATATGACAGCTATATCAGGTTATGGACCGATTTGAACCATACTTGGCACAGTTGTTGGATATCGTAACAAAACACGTCGTGCAAAATTTCATCCCAATCGGATAAGAATTGCGCACTCTAGAGGCTCAAGAAGTCAAGACCCAAGATCGATTTATATGGGAGCTATATCAGGCTATAAACCGATTCAGACCATAATAAACACGTATGTTAATGGTCATGAGAGAATCCGTCGTACAAAATTTCAGGCAAATCGGATAATAATTGCGACCTCTAGAGGCTCAAGAAGTCAAGATCCCAGATCGGTTTATATGGCAGCTATATCAGGTTATGAACCGATTTGAACCATATTTGGCACAGTTGTTGGATATCATAACAAAATACTACGTGCCAAAATTCATTCAAATTGGATAAGAATTGCGCCCTCTAGAGGCTCAAGAAGTCAAGATCCCAGATCGGATTATATGGCAGCTATATCAGGTTATGAACCGATTTGAACCATATTTGGCACAGTTGTTGGATATCATAACAAAATACTACGTGCCAAAATTCATTCAAATTGGATAAGAATTGCGCACTCTAGAGGCTCAAGAAGTCAAGACCCAAGATCGGTTTATATGGCAGCTATATCAGGTTATGGACCGATTTGAACCATACTTGGCACAGTTGTTGGATATCGTAACAAAACACGTCGTGCAAAATTTCATCCCAATCGGATAAGAATTGCGCACTCTAGAGGCTCAAGAAGTCAAGACCCAAGATCGGTTTATATGGTAGCTATATCAGGTTATGGACCGATTTGAACCATACTTGGCACAGTTGTTGGATGTCATAACAAAACACGTCGTGCAAAATTTCATCCCAATCGGATAAGAATTGCGCACTCTAGAGGCTCAAGAAGTCAAGACCCAAGATCGGTTTATATGGCAGCTATATCAAAACATGGACCGATATGGCCCATTTACAATACCATCCGACCTACACTAATAAGAAGTATTTGTGCAAAATTTCAAGCGCCTAGCTTTACTCCTTCGGAAGTTAGCGTGCTTTCGACAGACAGACGGACGGACATGGCGAGATCGACATAAAATTTCACGACGATCAAGAATATATATACTTTATGGGGTCTCAGACGAATATTTCGAGTAGTTACAAACAGAATAACGAAATTAGTATACCCCCCATCTTATGGTGGAGGGTATAAAATCTAAAAAACTCCCACCACCATGGATTTCGCTAAAATATGGGAGCTAGTAGACCGAATTGGACCGTACTTGGCGCAGTTGTTGAGAGTCATAACCGAACACTATATGGAAAATTTCAGCCAAATCGGAAAAAATAGCGGCTTGTAAGGGAGATCGGTTTATATGGGAGCTATATCCAAATCTGAACCGATATGGCCCATATGCGATCCCCTACGACCTACATCAATATTAGTATCTGTGCAGAATTTCAAGCGGCTAGCTCTACGCGTTCGACCGCTATAGTGATTTTGACAGACGGGCGGACGGACATGGCTAGTTCGAAGCAGAATTTCGAGACGATCAAGAATATATATATATTTTACTAGCTGAACCGGGCCCGCTCCGCTGCGCCTTTTTTAACCCTCTTATATCTTTTTATGATGAGGACACTCCGCCCTTAACGCGGATATTTAATTCGTGCCATTGTAGACATGACCCTGAAAGCGTTCTAATCCTAGCGAGAACATCGGACAAAGCTGTGGTTGGCGACATTTGCGAAGTACAATGCCGCGCATGGTCATTTAAAAGATTTTCCCCAAGGAGGTGTCGCACTGCGGGACGCCGTTCGTACTCAGCTATTAAAAATAGTCCCTTATCATTGAGTTTTAACCTAAATCGGAAAACACTCATTGATGTGTGAGAATTTGCCCCTTCACGGTTCCTGGTGGAAATGTTCTTCCTTAGGGTAATGTTCTCATTAGGGGAGGGATGGCACCTCAGACAGTTCGGCTCAAATATGGGTATCAAATTCGTGCTGCACTTCCAAATTCCGCTGGGTACTTGGACCCAATACCTTTATTGTGCCCATCGGACCACTTTCGGATATGTGTGGCGTTTTTGGGGTAAGGGGGAGGGTCCGCCTCCACCCGATATCTAAAAATTATAAAGCCTATGTTTCCTTCCAGGACAACGTACACAATCTATGAAAATTTAAAAAAAATCGGTTCAGCCAAGTATCATATAGTCATAATGGGTTTAATTGCGTTTTTGAGGGGTGGCGTGACCCCCTATACTACGATCTGATTTTGTATACCAGATTCAAAATCTACTCCCGTACCTTTCATTCGAGTCCCATATTGAAATGAACGTCCAATATGTGAGTTTGGGGAAGTTTTGGGGTTGGGGCGGGCCAATGGGTACTTTGACCCAAATTTTAATACCATATTCGTATGCTACTTCCAATACCTTTCTTTAGATACCCATATTGTTTTGATGGGCTCACTTTTGATTTTGGTTTGTGTTTTTCGTATAAGAGGGAGGTTCCGTCCCCCTTCCGATATCGAAAAATTCCAGACCAACCTACATAATATGCAATAATTTCGAGAAAATCGGTTCTGCCGTTTTTCAGTCTATACGGAACAAACAAACCGAGTCCCATTTATCCGTGATTGGCTAATGTGTCCATTTTGGGCGTTTTTGTGGGGAGGTGTGGTGACCCCCTATACTTCGACATGAATTTGTATGCCAGATTCGTTAATACTCCCAAATATTTTTCATTTAATACCCATAGTGTCTTTATCGGTCCACTTTTGATTTTGGTTGGTTCCGTTATCAACAAATTATAAACCCTATTCTTACTTCCTGACCATATTCGTAATCTACTCCAGAATACCTTTCATTTGAGTCCCATATTGTCATGATCGTCAAATAAACCTATTTGAAATCGTTTTGGGGCTGGGGCGGTACCCCCCAGGTACTAGGACCCAACCTTTATTATGAAATTCGTATTCTACTCTGGAATACCTTTCATTTGAATCCCATATTGTCCCGATCGGTCAACTTTTATTTTTAGGTAGTACTTTTGGGGTAAGGGGGAGGGTCCGCCCCTCCCGATATCAAAAAATTATACAGCCTATGTTTCCTTCCAGGCTAACCTACACAATCTGCGAAAATTTAAATTTAAAAATACGGGACAAACAAACACAAATTGAATTTTATATATAAGATGGCGTCCTAGATCAATATTTCGAGTTGCTACAAACGGAATGACCAGATAAGTATATACCCATTCTATGGTGAGGGGTATAAAAAAGTCTAAGAAAATAAAAAAAATTATTTAAAAAATTCGCATCACCCAAACATTCTATTTTGTGTAGTTTCCTTTCAACAACTATAAACACTCATATCCTTACTCGAGCAAGACCTATCTATGCAGATTAAACTGCCTGAAAATTGGTTTCGACAAAAAGGGTTTTTTCATTGTCTTTTCTTCTTACCTTTCTCACAACTTAAATATCCGGAAGACTTTTAAATATTCCAAAAATTTGTTGTCCTTACAGGTCATTTGCCTATTTTAAATATTTTATTGACTTTTGTGCGTGTACATAATTATATCAGTGGCAAAACCATCCTATCCAACTGTTACGTTTAAGGACATTGACCCCGATGTAGTTTCCGTATATTGCTTTGCATACCATTTTTCCAAACCATTCCAATAATGAAATCACTAAATCACAATATTTCTACTCCAACTACTACTTGCCATAGCTTTCACATTACATTCTATGGGGGGGAGAAGCACATTCTGAATAAACATCGTAACAACATTCCAACACGCAATATGCTTGAAATGTCCTACAAAGAGCTAAAGGACCTGCTATGTCCTTTTTCTTCTTGCCTTGGCACTACTTTTATTTTTGAAATATTCTGTTAATGACTATTTAAACATGAAAGCTTTAAAGAAAATCTTTGACATGCAACTCCGTAATAACACAGATGATTAAATTTGTCAATAATTGATGGCTTGTTAGCCACCCAAGGACATGTGTCAAATATATTAACAAATTAAATAGTGGATTATAGCGGGCACTCATGGTGGAGGGTGCGTATATAATTTTCTTCGAGGCGTTTCAATACCTAAGGTCATGGACAGGCTTAAGAGGCTCAAGAAGTCAAATAGAGAGATCAGTTCATATGGAAGCTATTTTGTGTTTAAACTATACTTGGCATTGCTATTGGAAACCTTAGCGAAACATCATGTGCAAAATTTTAGATAAATCGGAAAAGAGTTGCTCTCTATAGAAGCTTAAGAAATGATGCTGGGAGATCCGTTTAAATGGGAGCATACTTGGCACCAATTTTAACCAAATAGGATAAGACTTACCCACTCCAAATGCTCGTTCCCCTGAACTCACACACCTCGTGCTTTCCCTCGCCCACTATATAACCTGTCTCTGTCTCTTGACCGTTGTGACAGCATGTCATTGTGTTATAAGGTTATGCCATAAACAGCTTTAAACAAACACACGCCAGCACAATCGCATACGACACTCACAAATACATGCGCAGCCGAACAAGAGCGGCATTGCGTAAAGTGACAGCGGCATGTATATGATGATCATCTTAGGTAAATCAAAAACAATTAAAAGCGTACTAAGTTCGGCCAGGCCCAATCTTATATACCCTCCACCATGGATCGCATTTGTCGAGTTCTTTTCGCGGCATCTCTTCTTAGGCAAAAAAAGGATACAAGAAAAGATTTGCTCTGCTATTAGAGCGATATCATGATATGGTCCGGTACGGACCACAATTCAATTATATGTTGGAGACCTGTGTCAAATGTCTGCCAATTCGAATAAGAATTGGACCCTTTAGGGGCTCAGGAAGTAAAATAGAGAGATCGATTTATATGGGAGCTGTATCAGGCAATAGACCGATTCAGACCATAATAAACACGTATGTTGATGGTCATGAGAGGATCCGTCGCACAAAATTTCAGGCAAATCGGATAATAATTGCGACCTCTAGAGGCTCAAGAAGACAAGATTCCAGATCGGTTTATATGGTAGCTATATCAGGTTATGAACCGATTTGAACCTTATTTGGCACAGTTGTTGAAAGTCATAATAAAATACGTCATGCAAAATTTCATCCAAATCGGATAGAAATTGCACCCTCTAGAAGCTCAAGAAGTCAATTCCCCATATCGGTTTATATGACAGCTATATCAGGTTATAAACCGATTTGAACCATACTTGGCACCGTTGTTAGATATCATAACAAAATACTTCGTGCTAAATTTCATCCAAATCGGATAGAAATTGCACCCTCTAGAAGCTCAAGAAGTCAATTCCCCATATCGGTTTATATGACAGCTGTATCAGGTTATGAACCGATTTGAACCATACTTGGCACCGTTGTTAGATATCATAACAAAATACTTCGTGCAGAATTTCATTCCAATCGGATTAGAATTGCACCCTCTAGAGGCTCAAGAAGTCAAGACCCAAGATCGGTTTGTATTGCAGCCATATCAGGTTATGAACCGATTTGAACCATACTTGGCACCGTTGTTAGATATCATAACAAAATACTTCGTGCAGAATTTCATTCCAATCGGATTAGAATTGCACCCTCTAGAGGCTCAAGAAATCAAGACCCAAGATCGGTTTATATGGCAGCTATATCAAAACATGGACCTATATGGCCCATTTACAATCCCAACCGATCTACACTTATAAGAAGTATTTGTGCAAAATTTCAAGCGGCTAGCTTTACTTCTTTGAAAGTTAGCGTGCTTTCGACAGACAGACGGACGGACGGACAGACAGACGGCGGACATGGCTAGATCGACATAAAATGTCACGACGATCAAGAATATGTATACTTTATGGGGTCTCAGACTAATATATCGAGTAGTTACAAACAGAATGACGAAATTATTATACCCCCATCCTATGGTGGAGGGTATAATAAAAAAGCATTTCGCGAAACTTGATTTGTTGCCACGGGCTGTTTTATACGAGAGTGAGCTCTACAAATAAACAGTTGCATGGTAGGGATTTAAAGTAAAATTGAAAAGTCTACTTTTCGACTTTATTTTATACCCAGCACCGAGGGATGGGG
This sequence comes from Stomoxys calcitrans, assembly GCF_963082655.1. Lineage (NCBI taxonomy): Eukaryota > Metazoa > Arthropoda > Insecta > Diptera > Muscidae > Stomoxys > Stomoxys calcitrans. The sequence goes on along the minus strand of NC_081554.1, from coordinate 190,749,417 downwards.
GTATATTAATTTTGTCATTCCGTTTGCAACACATCGAAATATCGATTTCCGACCCTATAAAGTATATATATTCTTGATCAGCGTAAACATCGAAGACGATCTAGATATGTCCGTCCGTCTCTCCGTCTGTCTATCGAAATCACGCTACAGTCTTTAAAAATAGAGATATTGAGCTGAAACTATGCAGAGATTCTTTTTTTGTCCATATGTATGTTAAGTTCGAAGATGGGCTATATCGGACTGTATCTTCATATAGGCCCCATATAGACCGATCCGCCGATTTAGGGTCTTAGGCCAATAAAAGCTGCATTTATTATCAGATTTTGCTGAAATTTGGGACAGCGAATTGCGTTAGGCCCTTCGACACCCTTCTTCAATTTGGCCCAGATCGGTCCAAATTTGGATATAGCTGTCATATCGATTGATCCCTCGATTTAAGGTTTTTGGACCATAAAAGACACATTTATTGTCCGATTTCGCCGAAATTTGGAACAGTGAATTGAGCTAGGCTCTTGGCCAGAATCGATTCAGATTTGGATATAGCTGCCATGCAGACCGATATCTCGATTTAAAGACTTGCCCCCATAAAAGGCGCATTTCTAATCCGATTTCACTGAAATTTGGCACTGTGATTTATATTAGGATTTTCGCCATCCGTGTCGTATATGGTTCAGATCGGTTTATTTTAAGATAAAACTACTAAAAAGTTCAATATTTTGTTATACACAATTGAACAATGACTTGTACTTATTATTGTAGTATTTGGCCCAAATCGGAACATATTTCGATATGGCTGCTACGGGGCCATAAAGTATGCATTTTACACCGGATTTTGACGAAAGGTGGTTTACATATATACCCGAGGTGGTGGGTATCCAAATTCGGCCCGGTCGAACTTAAGGCCTTTTTACTTTGTGATTATTAAAAAGTCAACTTTTTCTGATAATCAAAAAGTCGATTTTTATCGATTATCAAAAAATCGACTTTTCGACCAGAATGGGGGTACACTAATCTAGTCATTCAGTTTGTAACACCTCGAAATATCTGTCTAAGACACTAAAAAGTATATATATTCTTGATCGTCTCGACATCCTGAGTCGATCTAGCCATGTCCGTCCTTCCGTGTGTCGAAATCACGATAGCGGTCGATCGAGTAAAGCTAGCAGCTTGAAATTTTGCACAGATACCTAGTATTGATGTAGGTCGTTGGAGATTGTATATGGGCCATATCGGTTTAGATCTGGATATATCTCCCATATAAACCGATCTTCAGATTTGACTTTTTGTGGCTGAAAGTTTGCACTTAGTGTTCCGTTATGGCTTCCAATAATTGTGCCAAGTACGGTCCAAATCGATCTATAACCTGATATAGGTGCCATATAAACCGATCTCCCGATTAGATTTCTTGAGTCCCTGGAAGCCACAATTTTTGTCCGATTTGGCTGAAATTTTGCACATAGTGTTCTGCTATGACTATCTACTGTGCCAACTACGGTACGAATCGTTCCATAACCTGATATAGCTCCCATATAAACCGATCTCCCGATTTGATTTCTTGAGCCTCTGAAAGCCTCAATTTACATCCGATTTTGCTGAAACTTTGCACTTAGTGTTCTTTGTTTATGACCTCAAACAAAAATGCCAAGTACGGTTAAAATCGATCTATAACCTGATATAGCTCCCATATAAACCGATCTCCTGATATAATTTCTTGAGCCCTTACAAGCCGCAATTTTTGTCAGATTTGGTTGAAATTATGCATGTTGTGTTCTGTTAAGACTTTCAATAACTGTGCCACAAACACATTTTGAAGGTTTTTGGCAGATCTAATTCGCCTATAAATAATTTTTTGGCAATCAATACAATGTTAAGGTTTCACTTTATGACCAGATGTCATCGCTGACGGGTCAATTTCTGGAAGCAGTAGCGTCCACAATTTGTCCCAAAAACAAATTGGAAATATTTTACCAATTTTGGAGTTACAGATATATTTTAAAAATGTTTCAATTTGGAAAAAGTGGATAGGCTGAAATTTTGCACTTAGTATTTTGCTATGACTTCCAACAACTGTGTACGATTTATTCGGTTCATAACCTGATATAGCTGATTGGAAGTTGAGGTGGTTGTTTGCTGTCCTTCGCATCGAAAACCAAATTAGAGCGATATAAACCAATCTCGGATCTTGACATCTTCAGTCTCTAAAAATTGGGCTGAAATTATGCACTATAGCTCCCTTAAAAACCCATCTCCCGATTGTACTTCTTTAACCTTTAGAGGGCGCAGAATTCTTAACCGATTTGCACTCGGAATTTTCCTATGACCTCCATCAGATACACCAAATATGGTTCTAATAGGTTCAAAACCTGATATAGCTCCTATATAAACCGATCTCCCGATTGTACTTCTTGAGCCTCTAGAGGGTACAAGTCTTATCCACGCATATACATGGAGATTTCTTGTTATGACCTCCCATTATCCTTTTATAGTTTCTGCCTATTAAGAGAAACCGTGTAAAGAACTTGACAAATGCAATCCATGGTGGAGTGTAGATAAGATTCGGCCCAGTCGAACTTAACAATCTTTTATTTGTTTTTGTTGCTTTAAGTCCTACACTCTAATAGTTCCTTGAAAAGGTTCCCCTTACTTAAATACCAGCACTTCATTCAGGCTTTCTTAGTACAGAGTTGAATGCCCTTTATGTATCAGCCTATAATATTTAAATATTTACCAAACAAATGGACTTTTGATGGCACAAACAACGGAAGTTGTTTGTTTCACTTTTGTAACCACCGGCAGAAGGCAAATTTATGTTGGCTTATAATCCACAAAGGAACTAAGGCCTATCAATGCGGATATATATTTTGCACTTAACAATAATTCAAATGAAGTGAAGTGTTTTTGTGGACGCTAAAGGTTGGTCAATTTAAATGGAAAATAAAGTTTTTTGCAGAGTTAAGTTGTAATCCGAAAAGAGAACACCTTAAAAATGGTTAGTGGTTGCACCAGTATTCCTTACTGATAGAACTAGATTTTCCTGAACACAGCCGCAAGAAAGATGAAGGAAGAGATGCACCAGTATTCTTTACTGATGGAACTTACTCCGCAGGAAGAAGATTTTCCTTAACACAGCCGTAAGAAAGATGAGGGTAAAGATTTGGATGCAGACACGACGATGGTATGAATAAGTACCTAATGCATTTTCCCCTCATAACAACCCTTCCCCAAAAAACATAAATAAAATACAGGGTGCGCAAGAGAAACTTACTTTTTGAAAACTCCCGAGCGGTGAGTTGGAGTGGGTTGGGGGTCGAGGGAGGTCAAAGGAGAAGTCTTTCAGCCAAGTCAGATAAGACTTACACCCTCTTTAGGCTTAAGAAATCTGAGTATATCAATTTATATGGGAACTATGTTATCAGTTTTTGAACCGATTCAGAGCATTCTTGGTAACGCCGTAGTACAAATCGGATAAGAATTGCGCACTCTAGAGGCTGAAGAAGTATAATCGGGAGATCGGTTTATAAAATAAAATAATTTCCCAAGTTGATGTCTTATGATTTTATTTTCCTCTAAGTGTCATAACGAGTTTAAGTGCTGATTAATGTGCCAAATACAATTTCTCTGACGAAACCTAATGTATATATTATCCAAATACATCCACAACATTATTTAATTGACTATTTAAATAAGAATTGCTTAGCTTTTATACAATTTCAGCTGAATAAATAAAAAACAATCAAGAAAATAAACTAAAATAAAAGAGATTGTATGACGATAGCATTATTCTTTAATAAAAAATTGATGTTGCCTTAAAAATTTCTAACTTGCTCGAGTTTATATGATCAATTTTTTAAATGGGGTGATCAGTTGGTTCTATGGTGTAATGGTTAGCACTCTGGACTTTGAATCCAGCGATCCGAGTTCAAATCTCGGTAGAACCTTGAAACAGGTCTCATGTTCAAAACTTATTTTCTGTAAGAGGCTTTAAAACAACCAATAAATGAGAAGAAAATATGTTGCTAATAACTTATTTGATCAGAAGTAGTGTATATCAATATAACTGTAACTACTAAAAATATGCTGATGTAACTGAAAGATATTTTTCCTTTACATTGACGGACCTTATACTTGGTACTCTACAACATCTCGTTAAGATCAAATTACATGAATTTATAATCACAATAAACTTAAATCTTCTATTGTTTATATTAGAAATAGGAAAAGTTTAGGTTCTACCGAGATTTGAACTCGGATCGCTGGATTCAAAGTCCAGAGTGCTAACCATTACACCATAGAACCGTCTTATCTTTGGCATTCAATATGATATATATAAATACTAGAAAGTGAAAGTGGTGAACGAATTTATCTTTCTTTTTGAAATGAAGGTGGTTGTCTTACATGTTCTTGTTAATATCCTTCTACATTAGATCCACCTTCCTCGAAATCATATATGTATATCTGATTATTTTATTCCCCCATCTTAGATATGTATTTATTTTTCATAGAATTCAAAGTAACAAAATCCTTCTTTGATTGACCTTCTTCGATCCTGCTGCATCCAACTTAAAACACATATTCTTTTTCCAGAAGATTTATTTTTCTATAATCCATCATACCCTACTTTTTCAGATGTCCTGATCGTTACCTCGATTCCTTCTATCTCATGGATCTGTTGAACAAATAATCCTTTCTTATTATTGCTTGTATTCCCCGGGAATACATATTCCTTTTGTTCTTCTTATAATATTTCTTATCGTTCTTCAAAAGATTTTTGTTAATAATTACCCTTTCTTCAATAATCGCCATTTAAATCCATGAGTGGTCGTTCCTTATATCTCCCAATGAACATTTACTTGTACATAATAGTTGATATGGCACAACGCCGCCAGGAAAGTTCACGTGAAACTTTGTGATAAAAATAAATCTAATAGATGTCTACAGGGAAGGATTCTATTGGTTGCCCATAAAGTAATTGCGGATATTTCATATAGTCGGCGTTGACAAATTTTTTCACAGCTTGTGACTCTGTAAATGCATTCTTTCTTCTGTCAGTCATCAGCTGTTACTTTTAGCTTGCTTTAGAAAAAAAGTGTAAAAAAGTATATTTGATTAAAGTTCATTCTAAGATTTATTAAAAATGCATTTACTTTCTTTTAAAAAATCCGCAATTACTTTTTGGGCAACCCTAATATTTATTATCCCAAAATGGGCTACATCTTCATGATACAGCGCATAGGTGGTTTTTCGGACATTTTCCGGAATATTAAACGTTGGACGAATATGCCAGGTAGGGTTCGGCTTTGGCGAGTGAACCGGTCACTAGGTAGACTCCGGGAAATGATATAGTGGATGAATACGCAAAGAAAGGCTTGACTTTGGCAGGCGAACAGCTTAATCGTTTAGCATTCGTGCCATTTATCGAGCTCCTTATACTAGTAAAAGTAATCTTCAGTACAGTATGAAGTATGCACAGAAGTCACTTAGCCGCATAAGCATGACTTGACAGTCGTAACTGGAAATTGAATATCAGGTCTTTGACATCGTGCTGGGTGCAGAGAGAGGCAGACTTCCGCACGACGAGGAGACGGTCGAACATCTGCCCCGCAATTGCAAGGAGAATATGCAGGAAAATTGGTGAACATCTCTTTTCGAGCCTAGATTCCTTTCAGGCTCTCAAGTCTCTGGCCATTCTGGAGTTCAGTAGAGGCCTGAATTGGCTGACTGGATCATATTCTCGAAGGTGAGCTTTTTCTTCTTATCTTATGCGTAAGTTTCATTTTTCAATCCTTATTTGCTCTCTTGTATCGTTCTATGGTGTATTTTTATCTATTTTTCTATTTCTTCTTCTCTTCTACGGTCTTCTATAGTGAAGATGATGGACGTAAGGTTTCCGAGTGAAGCGGCTAGTAACCGAGGTATGCGTCGAGGCCCTCCCACCTAACCTAATCACATTGACAAGTCAAAAAATGACACTGTGTAATAGGCCATATGATAATCCTCCACGGAGGACCATTAGTTGAAAAGTTTATAATAGCTCATCACCACGGTCTGAATCAATGGCAGCCGGCAATCCTATGGCAGATGATTGTACGTACCGGATTGACGCGATGGAGTTCTTTATCGGTAAGGGCTGCCACCTTAGTGTATAACACACTGCTACAACAACAACCACGGTCTGGAATGGAAGATTAATGCCACCCAGGCTTCGTGTTCTTTTGGGTTGTTCCTTAACAATTGACCTCCTGGGTACGACATTTACTGTTTGAACGATGAATATTGTTTTTGTGCTGGTATGAATGAAGAAGGTGAAAGTTGGGAAGGTGGAGGAGAACGGTTGAAGCGATGAGTCGGATGATGGATAAGAAGTTAATTGACTGCATGGAAAAGATCGGTGAGTAGAAGGCTATTGTACTCAGAGTCGTAAACCCAGTCAAATACAAGACCTTCCTCAAAGCGACGAAATGGTATGGAAAAGTGCACTAAGACCTGTCCCTTCAGGCGGGTCTCTCTGATCAGAGAAAAGTTTACGAGGAATAAAAATGGGTCACATGATGGCATACGCGCTAAGACGTAAATCTTGGCGACATCCTCTCCCAACCTAACATAACCTGAAGGTCACTGTACCGTTTTGAAGTCTTCATACATCCACCTCGTTTGAGGTGGATGTATGAACCCAACTAACAAAATTTTCCGTTTTCCGTCCGACAATCGGATGAATCATCCGATATCAGATTCGGGGTCTTACCGACATCGTAACTAAAAACAAGAAAAGGGGTTGTCATGTTGTAGGAACCTCACGGCTGAGGAAAATCTCTAATATTTATTGCCATATCTTACTGATATCGGCCCGATGTCGGAGGAATATTCTATAACGGCGTAACACGCATCACTTGTGTCTATGCCGCACCAATTTTGTGCATGCCACACACGTGGTAACGAAATGTTGGAACCAAACAAAACATCCCTCCGACACGCCGTACAAAAATTGTTACGGTCTCGTTCTTGAATGTCGGTATAGAAACAATAAATTCCCATAGACTCGTCGAAGCAGAATGTAAGCCGTGTTGTGTGAATGTTTCGGTGGCATTCAAGTTTTGGCTCAGTCTTGTTCTGAGTCATTTTGGTTTGGGCCACATGTTTTCTGATGTTTCTGTTGGTGATGACCGGTCCAAAATAGTTTGAAGTTCAACTGGAAGTTGATGGACTACATAGACGGACCAGAGTCCTTAATCTGGTACTCCGGGAGTCAGGAGCCCCTGGAACTTCGGTTCCAGCTTGACTATGGTAAGGTCCCAGTTAGCTGTGGTTTAGACCTAAAATCTCAGGAAGGGTAGTTTTTTCTCGGTGTGATGTTGGATGTAATCAACCGGGTGTCGGGACCCAGAGATTGGAAGAAGTTTTGGATGATGCTCCACTTCCAACCAAGGGAGAAATCTCGTCCAAACAACGTGAAATCGAATTGGTGATCATGCTGGTTTCGGTCATGTAAAAGAGAGGGGTTAAGAGTCTTGAAGGATTAAGCCAACACTGCAGATGCCTGCATAAAACACCATTAGGCCCTATGATAAGGATAAGACGAGCTAGCTTTATTAAATCCCAGATCTGCAGGAGTACTGTCTGCGCAAGTTGGGAAGGCGCGTTAACTCTGATCTGGGCGACCTTGAATATGAATCTCTAACATGTCTCCTCTTAGGACGAAGAATTTGCGACTATTATCCATACCGAGACTGTATGTGGACGTTTAAAAGTGCTCGAGTGATACTTATGTGGATGCGAGTGACTGCTCCTCACACTCTTTAGCCAGACTGGAAGACTTTGGATATGAATATGCTTCCTTTCCTGTTTTCGCGTCATTTATGATCTATAGATTCACACTTCCCACTTATCTTGTCTTTTTATATGTAGCATCTTGAAATACCTAACTGGGACCCTAAAGGTTAGGTTGGAGGGCACGCGACTAGCAACCACGGTAACTAGCCACTCGGAGTCCTTAGGTCCATTGTGTTCACCCTAGAAGAAAGTGGAAGATGGAGAAATAATTAATAAACCAACGATAGGAGACAGAAAATAAACACAGAAAACAATGACTAATTTTTTTTCTAGGTCATAATCACCGTCGGAAGTATGATCCAATCAGCCAGTACAGGTCTCTAGAGAACTCAAGAATGACAAGAGGACAAAGAGCCTGGAGGGAATCCAGGGTTGGAAACAGGTGTCACTGAATACGGTACAATAAGCGATCAGCCGACATACAATTTTTTTAATTTTTGGCAGTACTTGGCATTGAGGATGTCATCTTCTTCTCTTTTTACATTCATTATTTGTTTACGGTTTTTCCTATTTTATGACATTTTCAATCGGCAGATTTGACATCCTTAATGATGCTCATGGTGCCTATCCACTTTGTGTTTTCGCAAGTGACCTAAACTTCTATTAGTGAATCCTGGGTCGAAAAGAGGTGTTAACCCATAATCTTGTGTATTTTCCTTGGAATTGCGGGGCAGTGACACAATAGGTGGTCGACCGTCTCCAACTCCTCCTCGTCATCGTACATCCTGCAGAAGTCTGCCTCTCCCTGCAACCAGCGCGACATCAAAGACCTGACGTTGCAATGAATGGTCAGGACTTCTATTAGCGACGTCCTGTTTTGCCACAGTGCCTTTGACACTCTACAACCTACAGCACTAGCCCACGCCTTATTCGCGCAGTCATTGTAGAAGTCGTCCACTCTACCACAGTGGAGGTCTCACTGATTCCATAGCAAGATCTGCGGCAAACAGCGATCCATTCCTGGACTGCTCGTCAGCAGAGCTTGATAGCATTTACCATGGTTCGGAGAAGCTCTTAGCATCTATTAACCAGTTTCGATCTCACGCGTCGCTACGCCAGAACGTTCATCACCGTCTGACTGTTCACGTACAACCTACAGCACTAGGTTGCCTTATTCGTGCTGTCATCGTAGAAGGCTTCCACTCTATCACAGTTGGGTTCTCTCCGACTCCAAAGAAGACCTGCGGCAAACAGCAATCCATTCCTGGCCAGCTCGTCTGCCGCTTCATTCCGCTTGAGGGCCTGGGACCCAGCAGAGCCTGATAACATTTCTCATGGTTCGGAGAAGCTCGTAGCATCTATTAACCAGTTTCGACCTCACGCGGCGCGACGCCAGAGCGTTCATAACCACCTAACTGTCCACATATATCATGGCTGTCTGATCGGACTGCCGCCCGCATTAACATTGTCTCCAATGCCTTCACGATCACCAAGACCTCCGCCCGAAAGGCGCTGTACCCGAAAGTCAATAAAACTCCCTGATGCCAAAAAATTCAATGAAGACTCTCCGTGCCCCCATCGAATTTAGACCCATGCGTGTATACAGAGGGTCCAGGGATATAAAGATAATTATTCTTAGTATTAGTAAACTAAATCGATCGGCTGTTGAATTTACCTAATATTAGAACGAATAAGTCTATAAGCATGAAACTTTGCACAGATATTTCTTCCTGGTGAAACCTTTTGCAGATTACAAATGACCATATCGGTTCAGATTTGTATAACGCTAAAGTAGTCATTCGTTAAAGCTTCTGCAGCCTCTAGAAGTCTCCATTTGTAACCAATTTGGCTGGAGGTTCGCACATAAGTCGTAGATAATGCCCTATAACACCCACACCAAATAAAAATACGACCTTAATATAAACCGATTCTTCTATATCGCATCCAATTTGTTGCAAGTAACATTTTTATAGATTTTTACTATCGTATTACCACACCAAATAAAAATACGACCTTAATATAAACCGATTCTTCTATATCGCATCCAATTTGTTGCAAGTAACATTTTTATAGATTTTTACTATCGTATTATGGTTCTATGGTGTAATGGTTAGCGTCCAGAGTAATGGTTGAATCCAGCGATCCGAGTTCAAATCTCGGTAGAACCTGGCAGAAATCTATATTTTGCCAATAAATGTACAGCTTCAGTTATTAAATTATTATTTGATAGGAATTACAGATTTAAAATATTAGGAATTCTGTAATAATATTCAATTACAAAATTAGGCGTACCTTAAATTTAATTTCGATACTTTTATAAGGTTAATACTTGAAGCTAATTTTTCCCGACATATAATCATATTGCTATTTTATGGTACAAAATATTGCACAGTGGGCAACTGGTTCTATGGTGTAATGGTTAGCACTCTGGACTCTGAATCCAGCGATCCGAGTTCAAATCTCGGTAGAACCTGAACAAAAATTATTTTTACGTCAACATTTGAATGCGATTACTACAAATTTCTTGAAGTAAGCGGATAAGAGATTTAAAAATGGATGTCAAAGAATTTTTAATAATAATTATTGTTTACTTTTAATTAAAAACACACACACGCACATTATTTTAATATAAAGAGCTCAAATTGAATATTTAAAAAATATGTTGATATGTTTCAAATATTAAATTTTAAATTTATATTCCCCACGAAAAATAGTATTCCCCATTTTTCAATTTGCAGGAACTAAGCTAACAAAATATCCTTTAAATAAGATGTTTGTTCTTCTTATTATCCTTGTTCAACCCCTGGTAAAAACTAATGCAACATATTCTTATCCGAATATAAAAACAAAAAATTACCCTTAAAACTGGCACACTATCTTTTATTTTGATTCAATGGTTAAGCTTAGAAATAAGTGAGTGTGTATTCGTACGAATATAACAGGATTGTGTGGTTTGACTTATTGTGAGTTGAGTGCCAACAAGGACCGAGTCGGTTCTATGGTGTAATGGTTAGCACTCTGGACTCTGAATCCAGCGATCCGAGTTCAAATCTCGGTAGAACCTTCAATAGAACCTTGTAGTAAAACTTTTTGATACAATTTATTCATATAAGAAATATTAAAAAAAAAAACCGAAATAAAGTAAAGAAAAATAAAAAGAAAAAATTGTTATTGTTATAGGGAAAGATGTTGTAAGATGAATAAAAAAGTGAAGAAAAATAAAAAGAAAAACATTGTTGTTAGAACGATTTGAATCTTCAATTGTGAGTAACAAGTGATAAAAAATTGCCAGCACTTTAATATCATGGATCATAAAGTTGGCATTAATTGGGAAGTAATCTCGAATACAAGAAATTTACATTGCATCATTTTGGATATTAAAATCCTCAAACCTCGTCTTTCTGGGGTTCCTGAATTCGGGGTCTTTTTGAGTTCGGCTCCCTTAATCATAAATTGTATGTATTTATGATCCGACAAACTTACTTCCGCAGATACTACCCAATCGGAGATAGCCAATCCCTGCAAATTACCCATAATGAGATCTAGGACCTCCCTTCTGTTTGAAATCTCAAAAGTGACGTCAGCCCCTCTGTTGTATAGGCATAAACCATTCTCTAAAATAAATTCCAGGACGCTCTCCCCCCTTAGGTTCGAGTCTGCACTCCCCCAAAGGTCATGGTGAGCATAAGTGTCGAGTCCGAATAGTATTTCTCGTTTAAAGCCTTACAGTATCGAATAAGCTCGCTAACCACAATAGGAGAAGGAGCCTGCCAATCATCATGCGGGAATAAGCCGATGAAATAATAAGTTTTCTACCCCCACACGACTGGGAAACCACCACTTGCAGAACTGGTTCAAAATAAAACAATTTAGGTTTTTTTTTTAGCCATAATACAGGCCCTAGTTAAGGAGTTACAAACATTTTAAGTTAAAAGTTCTATTTGTATTCATGAGAATCGGTCCCTTAATTATAAATTGTATGTATATATGATTCGAAAAACTTTCTTCCGCAGATACAGCCCAACCGAAGATAGTCAATCCCTGCATTATACCCTTAATGAGATCTTGTACCTCCCTTCTGTTGGAAATCTCAAAAGTGGCGTCAGCCCCTCTGTTGTGTAGGCATAAACCATTCTTCAAAATAAATTCCAGGTCGCTCTCCCCCCTTAAGTTCGAGTCTGCACTCCCCCAAAGGTCGAGGTGAGCTTTAGCGTCGAGTCCGAAGCCTGCCTACACCATACGGGAAGTAAGGCGATGAAATAATAAGTTCCCTACCCCCACACTACAGGGTAACCACTACCTGGTGCCTATTAAACAATTAAGATTTTTTCTAGCCATAATACAGGCCCTACATAAAGAGTTACAAACATTTTAAGTTAAAAGTTCTGATTGAATTCATGATAATCCGTCAGCACTGATTGATATTAGAGAAGTCTTCCCGCCATTCATTTCATGTTGTCATCAAAATCCGAAAGCAGTTGAAATTTACTCGAAATCATAGCTCCGGCTAATACAGAGTTATCTCTGTGGAGGAATCAGAATAGTTCATACTATGACCTCAGATACAAATTTAATGTTTTAATAACATTCAGATTTAACCAATAAGGATATAGGCTGGTATTCCCATTGCCTTAGGGCAGCATTGAGTTGCGCCGATTAGGTGGCGGAATTCTGAATTAGAAAGGAAACTTCTTTGAATAGGATATTTTGGTATCATCCTCTTCTGACCCACCTAAAGCATATATGCTTAAAGGATAAGGAGCTATAGTAGTAAGCGTAACTAATGATTTGATGTTTAAAGGAAATATCAAAGGCTTTTGTGCTCATTCACACAAACCAAGTTCATTATTTAAAAATATGTTTAATATCGCACAACTATCACAGAACTATCTAAGTACGCCCATTCCGTTTAGGGGGGCTATGTGTTTACATAGCCCCTCAAATGATATGGGCGTCTTGTGTGCTCGCTCTTCTGCAAACAAATATTGCCATTTGTTCAAAAAAGTGTTTAAAGTATGAAACCAGCACATTTTATTTGTTTTGGGTATATGCGCCTCAAGATCATAAATTTAAATTGTTTATGAATGTGCACAACGCCGGAGATTCCTTGATGTCTGCTGAAATTATTTTTTCTTTAACTAAAAATACCCCATTTGAGTATACAAGTGTTAAGTGAGTGTAAGGCCTTCACGCATTGTGCATTCTATACTTGTGATACAAATATTGAATATGACATTTCCAAATGTTTGAGAATGTTTTCAAAAAATATTTTTAATTAAAAATAAGCGGTTCTATGGTGTAATGGTTAGCACTCTGGACTTTGAATCCAGCGATCCGAGTTCAAATCTCGGTAGAACCTTAAAATACAGTGTAAGTTGTTAGCATTTTGCCAATTGAGGGAATGGCAATGGCTGGAAACAATTGGTGAAAAAAAGATCTAGATTAAACGAAAGATTCTGGAAAAAATTTAATAGATATGGAACTTATATAGGAATGAGGTCTTAATCTGAAATATGGAATGCTAATAATGAGTTCCGAAATGCTTTCATAAAGTGTCAAGAGTTTCTCATGTTTGGACAACTGATTGAATCTATGGATGACATACTAGAAATGGGGTCTTATCAAAATTAGTCATACTGAAATTGGAATCATTAGAACTGCCCGTTCACCTTATCAAATGATCAAAAATTTCAGTGCTCCAAAAAATTTTGTCATGGTGTACAATATTTGTTTTAAATTTACTCAAAACAACGGATTTTGCCACTTTACTAGGTAACGATTCTCTTAGGAGTTCAGGGTAAAATGATCAAGGCGTACTTATTGGCCCTCAGATTAGAAAGCTATTCAAGAGCAATTTTAAATCATCGCTTGATAAATATCATTCAACGGCAAGGATTTACCATCCATGCAAAATTGCCCAAAAGCATTTCATTAAGGACAACAACGACTGCTGTCCTATCAATGAGAGCTGTATGATTCAAGTTCTAATGTCAATAATCAGGAAATTCCGTGTTATATCCGAGTCAGGATGGCGTTCCGCAGAGCGATTCCTCTTAGCGTAGAAATTTTAAACGGCTGAATAACCACCACTGGAAATTTTGTCTGATAATCGTCAGGGTTAGCAGCTACGCATTTAGCATCACAGTCAGACGAGCTATGTGCAAAGGAGGTCTAAAACTTGGATCTTAACGCTCCCGTTATTTAAACGCAAGTCAGTATCAGCACCTTTTGGAACTCCCAGGTAAAGGTTCTCCTTTCCGTAGCCCTCCACAATACCAGTGCCACATAAACTAGTACGAATCTCACAATGGCTGTGTACATCCAGCAAATAATCTTCGGTCTAACTCTCCACGTTCAACCGAGGACAAGGCCCAAATGTTTCGCCTCCTTCAACAACTGCGAAACTGTCCAAAGAAGAAGTTTTAAATCCGGTGATATAAGTCTTACATCCGGTGATATATTTAATCCGGAGATATAAAACTCCGAGTGAAGAGCACCAACTCCCTCTTACTTGGGTTAGTCCTTGCCCAATGATTACTAACAAGTAACCCTTGAGTGGAGAGGACATGTTTTTCATTTCGCTCCTCAAAGGAAAATATCTATATCTCGGAACTACCTATTACCATCTATTAGGTAAATTTTAAAACCTTTGAGGAGTAGGCCCAAATTGGACTCCGAAGACCCCATAGCTGCGGTAATGGCATCAGAACGTAGCAAGTTGTCCGTCCCTCCTATAGATGTGAGTGCCTTGGCACCTGTATTCGTGGGTAATGCTTCAACGAGTTGTCAGACTAACAAATGAGGAAGAGACGGATAAACCAGAGGGATGCGCAGTTCGTCTTCAGCCTTTAAAGTAAAGTTGACACTCGCTTTCTCGATAGACACTATCGCGATTCAGATAGCGATAGTTTCTATGAGATAGTCATTGCAGTCGAATCGAGGGATAAGAACAACGGGATGACGGCAGTAGTGAGTGAGGGCTATGCCAGGCTCACAAGAAGACCGAGAAAGCAATCCGGGGAACGACGTAGGAGACTGAGGAGTATGCAGGATGCTGGAAGGGATAGAATCGACATTCCAAGCACTTCTACGAAAGCTGGGAAAAGAAATAGATATCCCGAAGAGCATAACATTACTAAAAGCTTGACAAAGAGAGCGAGCTCCCAGCTTTCAACTACTCTGGGAAAACCAAACCAGCCATCCTGCAATGGAGACTGCAGACACTGCCATGCGGAGGAAGACAAAGTTGGAACGGGAATGAAGTAAGCGCACAAGGCCCCGGAGTCTTCATGGAGGACCTTGACTTCCAAATAGAGGCCACAGCCATCACGTAAGGGAAAGATGGTCGCTGAAAAGGATTAGGAACCGCCCTCTTATGTCAGGAACTCTCCTTGTGATGACGATTGATCAAGTCTCCGTGATAAGTTTGGCTAAGACTAAAGGCATGGCGTACGTCCCGTAGTATGCCATGCCTTTAGTCTTAGCCAAACTTGTCTTTTCCAAGATTAGGAAGACTAGACATCAGGCAGTACAGTGCCAGGACAATCAATACCGCCTAACGATCAGGGGGCCGACGACGGAACCATCACCGGCTATATCAATAATTGATAGACTATGATAAGCAGAGATCCTAATAATTAAACAAGGGATAGGGCAGGGACGATGGAACCCTCAACGAGTTTATCAAGATTCAGAAGACAAGGGTAGTTTAAGATCCTAATATTGAAATATCAGGCAGCCCAGTGAAATGCAACTTAATGGAGCCTAACGAACAGAGAGCCGACGATTAGACCAGCACCTACTCTCAAGAAGCCCATTTACTCAAGATTTGGAAGACTATGATAGGCAAAGGTTCTAAATTGGAAAATCAGGCAGTGCAGGGACGAGAGACTCAATACAGACTAACGAACAAGGACCCGAGAATGGAACCATTACCGAATTTCTCAAGATTCGGAAGATTAGGATAGTTAAAGATCGTAATATTAAAACATCAGGCAGTCCAGTGACAGGAAACTCCACGCAGTCTAAAGAACAGGGAGCAGGCAGACAGACCATCTACCACTCTTAAGATACCTATTTACTGGAGGACCAATGATTGAGTCATTGGTCATCCAGATAAATCCCCAACGTAGTGAGACAGCTACACACGCTCTGATGGAGAAAATCAGCAAGGGCAAAATTCATATTGCCTTAATTCAGAAGCTTGGACGACCCGGAACAAAGTTTCTGGACTGAATCATATCCACTACCAATTATAATATGCTTACACTGATACTCAGCCGAGGACGGAATTCCTGACATAGATTTTCTTTTTCGGCGTTACTTTTTGGAATGTATGTCCATAGTGGCCTAATTTCAACACAACCTCATCCTTGTCCCATTTTTCGGATTATCGCCCATACGACTAGTTTGTTGCCATCCTTGTTTAGATCCTATAGGACTGTTTTTGTCAGTATATTCCAGAGAATCGGCGAGGGTACCCCTTTTTGGATCGTTTATCATGTGGTCCACCTCCTGTCTTATCAATTCTTAAGTCCGCCTTGATAATTCTGCTGTGTATAATACTATCAGTACACCGGGAGAACACCTATTGACCCTATCTTGAAGATGTTAAGTCCTCAGTGACATTTCCATGATTTCTCTCATCGTCGACAGAAACCTGCCTCAGTTTAGTAGCACTACGTTGTCCACATATGCAATTAGTTTCGAGTCATCCCTGTTGAGATCCAATTGCAATATCAATGCACAGACTGAATAAAACCAAATTTAATTAACATAGTTGGAAGTCATGAGAAAAATTATTGTTCAAAATTTTAAGCCAATCTGATGAATATTGCGACCTCTATAGGCGCAATGCATTTTAAAGGATACATTCGCTTATTTTAATTAAATTTTGCAAAAAATTTAGCTTTGCTGATAGTATCGATAGGAAAAATATCAACCGATATTCAAACAAAAAAGTAAAATATCGATATTTTGCCATCTCTAGCAGAGGGCCTTCTCCACTGACCTATCCTAGGTATTCATGTTGTGCACCACTGAAGTTCTCTGGTGCCAGACCCTCCCTCACCTTTAGGTCTATCCATCTTTCCGGTGTTTTGAGTAAAACCGATGTAGACCGATGAGATTAGTTGTAGGGGTCAGGACCACTTACATTGTGTCACTCGATACTTCTGCGAACTCATCGAAATCAGTTGATTTTATAGAGGAAAAACAGATGTTTTCGATGAATTGGCGAATGAATCGAGTTACAAAATGTTAGTGGTCCTGGTCCAATATAGGTCCATCAACATTGAGAATAGAAACCATCAATTCTGATAAGTTGTAATTCAAAATGAAAACGTCAGCATTATTTAAGTGTCGATTGAAACATTAAGATTAATAGCAGCAGCTTTAATCATTCGAATGCAAAACTATGCTGTCAATGTTAGAGAAACATTACATTGAATTATTTAAAGTCACTGAAAAGTTCAACTTCAATTCCTAAAATTGAATGAGCAATAGCATGCATCCTTTATATGAGATTGTTAAAGTTAGGACGAGCACACCAAAAACGGTTCTATGGTGTAATGGTTAGCACTCTGGACTTTGAATCCAGCGATCCGAGTTCAAATCTCGGTAGAACCTTCAATGCAAATACATAGTGATATTTTAAAGTTAAAAAAATTAATGGGTTATTGTTATTAAAAAGTAATGATTGTGGTGTAATGATGATTAAAAACGGGTTGGGGAAGATAGGGAGGCAAGATCTTAAATTTCGTAAATACCTGAGGAATTTGTTTCTCATCGTCTGAAGTTTATTTAATAAACAAAATTGGATGTTAAGGTATTTGATTGGTGATTTAATAATTCTCAGAAATGAAAATTGTCGAAAATATTCAGTTTGACAATAATTTGACAAAGTCGGTATTCAGACCGAAAAATTTAAGTGAGAAATGATTTCAAAACGAATTAATATATCCACCTGAATCCAACAGACGGACAGACATTACTTATAATGGTACTGAAGAAGAGCTCCATTAACTTAGAAACCTTTGGCCAGTGGTATAAGATCTGATTGTCTTGATGATAATCTAGTAATTTCTGTTCCAAAAACTTAAAATAAAAAACAAATTCCGCCTTCCAATATTTCTCGAGCCTATTAAACAAAAATTTATTCGTCTAGTCTGGAATATCTCTCCTTATAATACCATTAAATATGCATCCTCTATTTTCATTTTAACACATTACTATTAATTTATGCTCAAATCTTATTATGGTTACATGATTGCATTATTAATCACATTTCGCCTTTCACTATAAACATATGTGAATTTTTATTAAAAACATAACAACAATTTGTAGTGTTTCAAAGACCCTATTTATAGCTACTGTTTGGTAGCTAATTTTAAATATCTCATGCCAAAGAAGGGTTTAATCTATAATTAATCAATCACTTAAGGTAGCAACTATTAATTTTGACTATTTTATGTATTATCAGTTTAAAATTTTTTTGGATTATCTTAAGCGGTTCTATGGTGTAATGGTTAGCACTCTGGACTTTGAATCCAGCGATCCGAGTTCAAATCTCGGTAGAACCTGAATATCTTTTTATATACAAGTAATCGATAGTTCGTTAAGACCTCTAAGAATTATTTTATCCTAATGAAGTGTTCATTTAGTATAAGAATATTTTACCAGGATTCGTAGTGGGCCGGAGCGGAGTTAAACGGGAGGGATGTGTTTAGAAACCTTTCCGCTCGGGATTCTGAGAATTCAGCTCATATTCGAACGAATATTCAGCTCATAAATTAAAAACGCTTTATTGTAAACAAAACGTTGAAATCTGTCCTCAGCCGTATTAATTTTTACAACGTTTAGTGCATAACTTTTGTAGGTCCCAAATATGTGTACGCACTGTGGAACGCTATCGAACAGAGCTGGCAAAATATCGATGGCACTATCGATATTTGATTTTTTTCCTATCGATACTATCGGCAAACACTACTTTATGTATGGCAAAACAGAACAACGCTCAATTTCAGTCGTAGACGTTGACAATTCGTTAACATTTGCGTGTTGCTTTTGTGAGATTTGTTTGAAAAGTTGCATTTTTTAACGCAACGCTCAAAAACAAAGCTCAATGCGCTCATTCTTTTTTGGCCTGTAGAGTGTCAATAAAGGCAGAAACACAATAAAGGCGTTGAGTAATGTTTTTAAGCTTCGCGATGCAAAAATGCAACTCTGCACGCAAATCCCACAAAAGTAACGCGTAAAAGTTAAACAATTTTCAACTTTGCCACTTGAAAGCGAGCATCATTCTGTGCTACACATGAGGAATTTAGACATTTGTTTGCAGAGTTGTATATTTCAACACAACGCTACTTAATGCCCTCATTCTATTTAGGCTTTAATTGGCAGAGAAGATTTAGGCGGCTGAAAACCTCTCAAATGTCGCCAATACCATCAAGAGGGGATAGCCACAGTTGAAAAGAATTTTTGCTGATATTCATGCCAAGATTCGAATCCAGGCGTTCAGTGTCATTTGCGGATAAACTATATGGGATTATCAGTCATAAGTACAAGTTAATTCCTCTATGTTATGAGGATATACAAGTATTTTAAGTTATTTTTCGACCGAGAGTCAGAGTTGAATAAAATGAGACTAACCATAGGTTATTAAAAATTTTAGAGCATATAATTCAAATTTGCATTCATATAACCGAAACGAGAGATGTACGATACTACACGGAAGCTGGACATCGGAAGGCTGCAAAGGCAACAGATGGCAGTGGAGTAGTCCAGTCGAATGACCCAATTGCTTAAAGAAAGAACTTCATGTTTCGAAGGAAAAGCGCCGAAACGGCTAAATATTTTCCTCATCATAGATTCCATTGAGGAACAGCGAGCATACCTCTCTCATATCGATGAGTGAGAGTTTGAGTTCAATAATAAGGGACCTCTTTTTTATTTCCGAGTCCGAACAGCGTGCCGCAGAGCGACACCACTTGTTAGAGAAGTTTGACAGGGCTGAATACCTCACAACCGCGCAAGCATTGGTAAGGGTAACTCAATACGAGTAGTATGATTAAGAAAAATTAGCTGAATTTCGTTTTTCTGTCTTCATTGCTGTCTTGTAACATACTGTGGTGTATGCTCATAATTTTTTTTCTCCATCTTCTTCTCATCTAATTTCTTCTACGGTGAACACAATGGACCTAAGGTCTCCGGGTGAAGCGGCTAGTAACCAGGGTTGCTAGCCATGTGCCATTCAACCTGATTTAACCTAAAGGGCAACGCAGATCCGGTACAATAGAAGATGTTTCAAAATCCGTATTTTGGATTATAAGTCCAAGTTAATTCCTGTAGAGCATCTCTTAAGGACTTACAAGCATTTTAAGTTAATTTCCGGTCGAGTTTTTTATAAATACATTAAGTTATGGACTGCTCCGCACCAAACTTGGCACGTACGTTAGCGCTCGAAGAATTAAAATGTCATGGCGATCAAAAATATATAAATACGAAAATATACTTTATGGGGTCAAAGACCAATATTTGATGTGGTACAAACGAAATGACGTTATTAGTATACCACTATCCTATGGTGGTATAACAAGGCAGTAAAAGACGTGGCTTACCGGCTCAATAAGTGAAGACTGCATTTGTTTGTAAGTATGTTCGTTTACTCAAAGATTACCCTGCAGGCCGCGTCGTCAAGACGTATTAAAAGAAGGGTCCACGACTATGTTAAGCATTGATGACATTTTCATATAGTTGTCGCGAAAATTTTGCATAAGCGATATTGTGAAAAAAAAATTAAAATTTTAAATTTCTCAATAAAAAAAATGGTGCAATCCGCCATCTTGTCATCAAGCTGATCGACGTTTTGCCAACACTCGCAAACAATTTTGCGTACATGAGCAGAGAAGATGTGAGAAAGAAGATAACAAAAAAGAGAAAGCAACAAAAATCTGACATCTTAATACTGTCAAATTTGGTCGGCTGTTAACAGCTGTTTGCATGAGATCACCTTTTTAAATCCGCCTTGAAAAGCAACGAGGAAAAATTAAACAATTTTCAACTTTGACGCTTGAAACCGAGTGTGTTGCCACACTTAAAGCAGTGTTTTTGGTCGTCAAAGTTAAAAATTGTTAAACTTTTGCGAGTTTCTTTTTTAAAATTTTTTCAACGCGCTCATTCTGTTTAGGTCTTAAGCCTTCAATCACGTTTAAACTAATCATTAAAATCTGTTTTAATGACTCAATCATCTGTTTTCCCATTACACAAATCAGCTAATGAAAGGCTTTAATCCGGTGTAAATGGATTTTCCTTCCCATTGCATACAAGATACATATTTTTGAGCGTACAAACAGTAAGCTCGAGAGATTAAAATCTAAAGTCGACGAGATGAATGGGTGTTAATAATTTAGACCTGTCAAATTGACCATGGACCAGATGTTCACACTACGCTAAATCCTTGAGAATACCTAGGATGCACTTATAAGGTGAAGTCATGCGAACAGTAGAGTACAATTTTTTTATTTTTATTTTGATTTTGCAGTGAATCTAAATGTCAAAGGCTTGATATCACAGCTGGGATATTTTTCTAAAATCTTAAAAAGATGTTCCATTGATCCGATATTCCACACATAACCAACAAAACGGTATTATAATGATGAAAATACATATATAAAACACATTTCAAGAAGATAGGTTGTAAAATAAAGTTTATTTCTAAAACCACTTTGACATTTCAATTTACGGCATTTGGCCCTCAAGGTAGATTCGTTGGTGGTAGATTTTTGTTGTTGTGCTTATGACCCTACCTCTTGGTTGTACCATGGAAAATACCAATGAAAGAGAGAGCGATACAATCTTTTCGTTGATTAGGAAGCCGTTTTTGATAGCCTTTACGTTAAAAATTTCGGGCCGGCGGAACTTAACTCATTTTTATACATATCACCATAGGATGGCGGGTATACTAATCTAGTAATTCCGTTTGTAAACCGTTTGATTCTTGATCGGCTCAGTATTCTAAGTCGATCTAGCCATGTCCATGTGTCATGGAAATCACAATCAGCTGTGAGTTTGAAATTTAGCACAGTTGCTTGTTATTGATGAACCTTATGTCGTTGGGGATAGCAATTGGACCAAATCGGTTTATATTTGAATATGGCCCTTTGATTTGATATCTTAGGCCACTTTCAAGAGCAAAAAACTTATTTGGCTCAAACTATGAACGTAGTGTTCAATTATGACTTCCAACAACAGAGGTAAGTAAGTATAATCCAAATTGGTGTATAACCTATACCTACCATATGAACAGATCACCCGATTAGTTTTCTACTGCGTGAAAAGCTTCATATTTTTGCTGATCCTCGGACCTGGGTTTTTTTATTTTTAATTTTGACATAAAAGGTTGAAACATATTTTTTTAAGCAATTTTTTAAACAAATTTTGATATTCTCATATATCAAAATATCTTTAAATCCCAAGACTTTGCTTAATTTCAATACCAAGTTTTTTAGGATTTTCGCATTCAATATCTGGTTCTATGGTGTAATGGTTAGCACTCTGGACTTTGAATCCAGCGATCCGAGTTCAAATCTCGGTAGAACCTAAATGACTTTTTTATATACATCGGTACATATTTTTTGTTTAAAAATTAAATTGATAGTTAAAAAAGAAAACTGAATTCAATTCTCTTACATTTTTTTTTAATATTTTTTATATACTTTTTTTTTAAATAATTCATTGAATTTTTCATAATTATTTTTATACTCTTATCTCACTTCCCTTCTTATGAGCTATACATTTCCCCTTGCATTACCCGGTTCTATGGTGTAATGGTTAGCACTCTGGACTTTGAATCCAGCGATCCGAGTTCAAATCTCGGTAGAACCTACATAAAAGAAGAGTTTCCTTCGTTTTATTGATTTCGCTAATAATCGAAATATTTTTATTTCAAAGATAACCCAACCAACTGTCATTCACTACCTTCTATCGGTGGCTTCATAGTGGTGAAGATATTGAGGTGGTGGTGGTTGTGCGTATATTTCCCAGATGTTGACTGGCGTTGAGTTTATTTTTAAACAGTCATCGGCAGTTTCAAAACATTTTCATTCACTTGGCCTGCTGTGTTAAGCATGGCCAATAGGCATATATATTTATGTGTATACATACTTATGGGCCTAAGTGATACACACAAAAATGTTCTGTGTATAAGTATATCATGTGAATGTTGCCAACGGAGTTTTATGCTACTTCTTAGCCTAGTGGATAGAGAACAGGATCGTCGTTGAAGAGGACGCAGGTTCGAAACGTGGGTAAAATCGATTTTTAAATAAATATTTTTTAATACTTATTTTTATTTCAATAAATGTATATTCTTCAATTTTTATTATACCCTCCACCATAAGATGGGGGGTATACTAATTTCGTCATTCTGTTTGTAACTACTCGAAATATTCGTCTGAGACCCCATAAAGTATATATATTCTTGATCGTCGCGACATTTTATGTCGATCTAGCCATGTCCGTCCGTCTGTCTGTCGAAAGCACGCTAACTTCCGAAGGAGTAAAGCTAGCCGCTTGAAATTTTGCACAAATACTTCTTATTAGTGTAGGTCGGTTGGTATTGTAAATGGGCCATATCGGTCCATGTTTTGATATAGCTGCCATATAAACCGATCTAGGGTCTTGACTTCTTGAGCCTCTAGAGCGCGCACTTCTTATCCGATTTTAATGAAATTTTGCACGACGTGTTTTCTTATGATATCCAACAACTGTGCCAAGTATGGTTCAAATCGGTCCATAACCTGATATAGCTGCCATATAAACCGATCTTGGGTCTTGACTTCTTGAGCCTCTAGCGTGCGCAATTCTTATCCGATCAGAATGAAATTTTGCACGACGTGTTTTGTTATGATATCCAACACTTGCGCCAAGTATGGCTCAAATCGGTTCATAACCTGATATAGCTGCCATATAAACCGATCTTGGGACTTGACTTCTTGAGCCTCTAGAGGGCACAATTCTTATCCGATTTGAATGAATTTTTGCACGAAGTATTTCGTTATGATATCCAACAACTGTGCCAAGTATGGTTCAAATCGGTCCATAAACTGATATAGCTGTCATATAAACAGATCTGGGGATTTGACTTCTTGAGCTTCTAGAGGGCGCAATTCCTATCCGATTTGAATGAATTTTTGCGCGAAGTATTTCGTTATGATATCCAACAACTGTGCCAAGTATGGTTCAAATCGGTCCATAACCTGATATAGCTGCCATATAAACCGATCTTCGGTCTTGACTTCTTGAGCCTCTAGCGTGCGCAATTCTTATCCGATCGGAATGAAACTTTGCACGACGTGTTTTGTTATGATATCCAACAACTGTACCAAGTATGGTTCAAATCGGTCCATAACCTGATATAGCTGCCATATAAACCGAACTTCTTGAGCCTCTAGAGTGCGCAATTCTTATCCGATTTGCCTGAAATTTTGTACGACGGATTCTCCCATGACCATCAACATACGTGTTTATTATGGTCTGAATCGGTCTATAGCCCGATACATCACCCATATAAATCCATCTCTCTATTTTACTTCTTGAGCCCCCAAACGGCGCAATTCTTATTCGAATTGGCTGACATTTTACACAGGTCTCCAACATATAATTTAATTGTGGTCCAAACCGGACCATATCTTAATATCGCTCTAATAGCAGAGCAAATCTTCTCTTATATCTTTTTTGCCTAAGAAGAGATGCCGGGAAAAGAACTCGACAAATGCGATCCATGGTGGAGGGTATATAAGATTCGGCCCGGCCGAACTTAGCACGCTTTTACTTGTTAAGCATGTTAATTAACTTGATGATAAACGTAATGACAAAATTAATATATCAGTCCATAGGGCATGATGTGTATAAGAAGAAAATTGGAAAATAGTCAATTTCAATGTAAGGGAGTGGGAGCGGAGAGGAAAATTTTTTGTCGGAGCGGAAATGTGGTACCCGCTCCGGATCCCTGTTATAAGCAAAGTACTACTTTTTCGCCTATTTTTCTCCAACGTTTCGCCGATTTTTTTTGTGTGGAGTTTGAAAAGCTGATCGGAATACTCTGCTTAAGCCTGCACCCAGGATTCACTGAATAAGGTTTAGCCAAGTGATCAGCCGACATACAATTTTTTTAATTTTTGGCAGTACTTGGCATTGAAGATGTCAACTTATTCATTTTTTACATTTATTCTTGGTTTACGTTTACTCCTTTTTGATGACATTTTTAATCGGCAGATTTGACATGCTTAATGATATTCATGGTGCCTATTCACTTAATATTTGAACAAGTGACCTAACCTTCTATTAGTGAATCCTGGCCTGCACCGGTAATTTATGCAGAACTTCGTTGGATGGATGTCACTTCCATACAATTTTCGCAGCACTACACTTTAGAGTACTAAAATAGAACACAGCTATTAAGTTTTGTGAATACTGGTGTTTATTTCTTAATTTAATTTCATGTTTTTTTGTTTTGCCGAATAAAAAGCAAAACTAAATAAACCCTTTGAATTAGATGAGTTTAAATGGAAAAATGATTTTTAATTCATTTATATTTCATTTATTTTTAATGTAGCATAGACTAATTTAATTGACTGAGCGTTCAACTTGGTTGCCCAAAAAGTAATTGCGGATTTTTCATATAGTCGGCGTTGACAAATTTTTTCACAGCTTGTGACTCTGTAATTGCATTCTTTCTTCTGTCAGTTATCAGCTGTTACTTTTAGCTTGTTTTAGAAAAAAAGTGTAAAAAAAGTATATTTGATTAAATTTGAAATATTTATTAAAAATGCATTTACTTTCTTTTAAAAAATCAGCAATTACTTTTTGGGCAACCCAATATTTTATATATTAAAGGGTTACCATGTTTCCAAAAAAGATTGATTTTGAGATTTTATAAATATTAAGTAGATGACAATTTCAAATTGAAACGGCAACCATGGTTATGTACAACAACATACCATGCACCATAATGACTTATGCTGAAAAAGTCAATTAATGGAGCATACTTTTAGGCTATACAAATTATACCTTAAACAGTTTTGGAATATAGTAAATCATCTAATTTAACAATTTCTTTCCCTATCCGCTATTGAATGGTGTATATAATAAGTAGGTCTTTTGGTTTGTAAGACCTCCTAGTGTTGGTCTAAGACCCTATAGGGTTCAAGAATTCTTGATAATCGTCATAACATTTGAATTCGATCTAGCTCTGTCCGTCCATCTGTCTGCCGAACGCACTATAACCTTCAAAACAGTAAATCTAGCAGCTTGAAATTTACTACTTATTGGCATTGTTAGCTTGGTATTGTAAACATATGAAATCGGTTCAGGTTAAGATATATATACGGTTTTGCAATAAAGGGTATTATTTAGGTATACAAAGAAAAAATATTTTTTTTTGAGATAAATTATCGGAAATTCAGTTCATACTAAAGAGGAAGGTATGCCGTTAATAATAATAATAAAAAAAAATTTCAACCAAATGGTCACCACGATCACGCTTTGAGGACCATATCCATTTAATGAAAAGTTCCGTAACCTTGCAATTGGGTTACGTTGCAGCCCTGTGTCCTCGGTAGCCTCACGAATTCTATATTTCAGGTCTTGAATCAACTCCCGGCAGTTCCCGTACACTTTATCTTTCAAGTGGCCCAAAGAGAGCAGTCACAAGGTGGTGCTAAATCATAGGATAGTGATATCCTCTCTCAGAGATATACGATTCAAACCGTACTTGGCACACTTGTTGGGAGTCATAACAGAACACTATGTGCAAAATTTCAGCCAAATCGAACAAAAATTGTGGCTTCCGATACCCGGTTTTGACTTCTTCATCCTCTTGAGACCAAAATTTTCACCAGTCCATAACCTTATATGGCTTCCATATAAACCGATCTCCCGATTTTACCTTTATCTTTAGCCTCTAGAGGGCGTAATTCTTACTCAATTTGGCTGACATTTTGCACAGTGATTTTTCTATGACCTTAACATATTTGCCAAATATAGTCCGAATCGTCTAAAACCAGATATTGTTCCCATATAAATCGCGCTCTCCTGATTTACCTCTTGAGCCTCTAGAGGGCGTAATTCTTATACGATTTTGCTGAAATTTTGCACAATGCCATCTACTATGGTCTCCATCATACAAGTCAAGTAAGGCTCGAATCGGTTTATAGCCTGACATAGCTCTAATCAGATCAGGTTTAGTTTTTGACTGGTTTGGCAGAAATTTGGTACTTATTTACTAAATTTATTTTGTGTGAATTTTTAACAGAATTCAAGGTGGTGGGTTCCCAAGGCCGCACTTACAAAAAAATGTACTTGTTTTTTATTAACTATTACTCGAAATTGTATGTTCCATTTGTTTGTTAAGCAAAATAACTTTTAAAAATTCCTCCCTATAATTCCTTGTGACTATTCAAATGTATTTATAATGAAACTTAAGCTTTTTATGTGTGTTTTTGCTTTTCGTCCTTTCTCTGGTGTGGGACGGACGTGATTTTCTGGACAACCATGATGCCATGCCAACATTTATCTCAGCTATCACAATTTGTTGTGCATGTCCCTTTGGCCTTTTGCTTCCACTTTCGATTTGTTTACATTCATGTTTGGTTACAAAAACAAAAAGGACGAACTTAAAGCATTCATTTCGTGTCAATTACAATATGCTAAAAAAGGATGAGAGGATGTCCTCCTCCTTTTTTCATTGCAAGAGTTTTTCAGAAAAGTTGTTGGTATTTATGTTTAAATAACTGTTTAAGACATCTATATGGGGGAAAAAGTGGTTTAATAGGGTGGGTGCTAAAAGAGGATGAGAGGATGTCCTCCTCCTTTTTTCATTGCAAGAGTTTTTCAGAAAAGTTGTTGATATTTATGTTTAAATAACTGCTTAAGACATCTAAATGGGGGAAAAAGATGTTTATTAGGTTGGTTTAGAATGAGAGAATTGACATACTTAAATGGTGATTTTTTATGGGCCAAATTTTACAGGGTGACAAGTTGATAGTTGTGTCCAAACGTCTTGTGTTAAAGTGAAAATTGTTCAGTATACTCTGCCATTTCATCTTTGAGAGTTCCACAAACGAGCAATGACTACACATCGATGAAATTTATAATCGAAATGGGTGCTCTGTGGCTTTGTTTACGGACCGCGGAACAAACGGTGCTATCAACGGAGAACTAAATCGATCCGTGATAACCGACTTTTTTGACTCAAATGGCTGAGTTGGACTTAGTTAATATATGGTGCCACACAGCTCGTGAAACAATGACCATATTGAAGTATGAATTTGGTGAGCAGTTTTTGGCCCTTTGAGTTTGCCGTCAAGATCATGTAATTTGATGCCCCTTGACTATTTCTTGTTGGGTTATGTAAAGTCGTTGGTCTAGGTGGACAAGCTAAAAACTATTTAAGCCTTAGAGTATAACATAATACATATTGTACGAGAAACGTAGGCCTAAACGCTCGTAAAAGTGGCTGGAGGATACAAACTTCGCCATTCCTTTTCAGACATTTCGAAATATTGATGTAATGGCTTTGATATGCTTAATCGCTGACCACTCGTCCTTCCGTTAGTGGAAAGAAGTCTAACATATCTTTGAAAGCTACCACTTCCAAACTTTATACAACTACGAAATGTGCTAAATCTGGCCGCATACGCTAAAGCTCCCTAAAAAATTGTCCCTATTTAAGAGCCCAAAGTAGAACTGGCGAACTATCGGTAATCGTTACATTCGATATTTTCGACATTTTTAAAAATAAATATCGATAATATCGATACTATGGTTAATTTCCCATCATCTATATTTGAAACGAAAATGAGACGTAACAACTAAAAGCGTGCTGAGTTCAGCCGAGCAGAATCTTATATACCCTCCACCATGGATCGCATTTGTCGAGTTCTTCTCCGGATATCTCGTTTTAGGCAAACAAAGGATAAAATAAAACAAGTTATGGTTCATTTCTGACCATAACTGAATTGAATATTGGAGACTATAGTAACAGTCATTGTGTAAAATGTCTGCCAAATCTAGCAAGAATTGCGCCCTCTAGAGGCTGTATTAGGTTTAAAGCCTAATACAGCCTCTAGAGGGCCCAATTCTTCATTCAGACTATATTCAACACGTATGTTGAAGGTCATGGGAGAAGCCGTTGTACAAAATTTCAGCTGAATCGGATAATAATTGCGGCCTCTAGTGGCTCAAGAAGTCAAGACTCCAGATCGGTTTATATAGCAGCTATATCAGGTTATGGGCCGATTTAAACCATACTTTGCTCAGTTGTTGGAAGTCATATCAAAACACTTCATGCAAAATTTCAGCTGAATCGGATAATAATTGCGGCCTCTAGTGGCTCAAGAAGTCAAGACCCCAGATCGGTGTATATGACAGCTATATCAGGTTATGGACCGATTTGAACCATACTTAGCACAGCTAATGAAAGCCATATCAAAACACCTCATGCAAAATTTCAGCTGAATCGGATAATAATTGCGGCCTCTAGTGGCTCAAGAAGTCAAGACTCCAGATCGGTTTATATAGCAGCTATATCAGGTTATGGACCGATTCGAACCATACATAGCAAAGCTATTGAAAGTCATATCAAAACATCTCATGCAAAATTTCAGCTGAATCGGATAATAATTGCGGCCTCTAGTGGCTCAAGAAGTCAAGACCCCAGATCGGTTTATATGGCAGTTATATCAGGTTATGAATCGATTTCCACCATACTTAACACAGTTTTTGGAAGGCATAACAAAACACGTCGTGAAAAATTTCAGACAAATCGGATAAGAATTGCGCCTTCTAGTGGCTCAAGAAGTCAAGATCCAAGATCGGTTTATATGACAGCTATATTAAAACATGGACCATTTACAATCCCAACCGACCTACACTAATAAGAAATACTTGAGTAAAATTTGAAACGGCTAGTTTTACTGCTTCGAAAGTTAGCGTACTTTCGACAGACCGATGGACGGACATGGCTAGATCGTCTTAAAATGTCGACGAATATTTCGAAAAGACTAATATTTCAAGAGGTTACAAACAGTATGAAGAAATTAGTATAACCCCATCCTATGGTGGAGGGTATGAGAATCAGGAGATCAGTTTATATGGAAGCAATATCAATTCACAGACAAAAAAAAAACAAATTTAATAAAGTCAGCTGGAAGTCATTAGAGAAATTACGGTACAAAATTTAGCCGAAACGGATGAAAATTGCGCCCTCTATAGGTGCATTGTATCTTATAAGCTACATTCAGTATCGGATTGACTATCGATATGAAAACCCTCGATCGATATTCAGACAAAAAATAAAATATCGATAATATTGATAGTGTCATCGATATTTTGGCAGCTGTAGCCCAATGAGCTCTCTTTAAAAGATTTAATTTTGCTTTATTCATTTTCCACCAATATCCACACATCATTTTCGTTCCACCTTAATACACTTATCATTTCATTTTTGTATACAAAGTTAATTTAGTAAGTAAATACAGTATGGCATCATTTAAAATTCATAAGTTCAGAACAGATGATTGATGATGTTATCTATCATCTAATGCTGCATGATTTTCCATATAGGGGAGGAAAAAACGAGTTGAGCAGACACTTCAAGTTGCGGAAAGTTGAGCAATGACTTGTATTGGTTTTTATCAAGGATAATTTAAGCAAACGGGCAAAGAAAAATTATACAAAAATTTAATTTAAACAAAAAGTCATATGGAGGAAATAAATTATATGGGCGGATATATATAACGTAGGTTGTGTTTATAAGATTTGTTGTCTTGAAGGCAGATAGTGCATATAAGTTGGTTAGTTCATATATCTTGTTATAGTGTTGCCACCATTATCCACTAGTTCAGTTGGTAACCCTTCGAATCCGGTTGTTTTATTATTTTTAAGTCGGACTTCTCAACTATTCTACTCTTGAGCTTGTCGTCTCCATTCTTAAATAGTCCTTCTGGTAACCATTTGACTCCTCCTATTTGTTGTTTTTAAGCGGCTGACTGCTATTCCTCACTTGTACTGCCTGGACTGATTCGATTTTTATACCCACCACCAAAGGTTGGGGTAAGCGTAAAAATCTCAGACCATCTAGCCATGTCCGTCCGTCTGTCTGTTGAAATCACGCTACAGTCTTTAAAAATATACATATTGAGTAGAAACTTTGCATAGATTCTTTTTTTGTTCATAAGCAGGTTAAGTTCGAAGATGGGCTATATCGGACTATATCTTAATATAAACCCCATATAGACCGATCTGCCGATTTAGGGTCTTAGGCCCATAAAAGCCACATTTATTGTCCGATTTCGCTGAAATTTGGGATAGTAAGTTGTGTTAGGCCCTTCGACATCCTTTTTTAATTTGGCCCAGATCGGTCCAGATTTAGATATAGCTGCCATATAGACCGATCTGCCGATTTAGGGTCTTAGGCCCATAAAAGCCACATTTATTATCCGATTTTGCTGAAATGTGGGACAGTGAGTTGCGTTATGCCTTTCGACATCTTTCTTCAATTTCGCCCAGATCGGTCCAGATTTGGATATAGCTGCCATATAGACCGATCTCTCGATGTAAGGTCTTGGGCCAATAAAAGGGGCATTTATTGTCCGATTTCGCCGATATTTGGGACGGAGAGTTGTGTTAGATCCTTTGATATGCTTCTTCAATTTGGCACAGATCGGTCCAGATTTGGATATAGCTGACATATAAACCTAACTCTCGATTGAAGTTTTTGAGTCCATAAAAGGCTTATTGTTTGTCCAATGTCGCCGAAGTTTGGGACTTTTTCATACTTTTTTAATTTGGCCCAAATAGGTTCAGGTTTGAATATAGCTGTCATATAGACCGATCTCTCGATTTAAGGGTTTGGGTCTGTAAAAGGCGCATTTATTGTCCGATTTCGCTGAAAATTGGGACAGAGAGCGGTGTTAGGCCCTTTGACTTATTGGACCACTCAATGCTCGTGCTCAATGTCCGTGCCGGATTTAGTCCAAATCGGATCATATTTCGATGTAGCTGCAATGGGGGTATAAATTATGTACTTTTTCAACGTATTATAGCGAAAGGTGGCTTACACATATACCCTAGGTGGAGGGTATCCAAAGTTCAGCCCGGCCGAACTTAACGCCTTTTTACTTCTTTCTGATGTTCTCGCCAGGAGTCATAGACGGACTTGCTAACTTCTGCGCCACGATGGCCTTCCAGAAAAGTATCGATGCACATCTTCTAGCAAAAAAATTATTTCTTAAACTCCCCACAGACTCCAACTTTTAAAAATTCATCATCACTCCTCCTCTGACCGGCTTACACAACTTCCTTCTTTTAGTAACTCTAACAATTTATGCATTAATTAGGCTACTATAGCAATAAATGAAATTAAATACATTGTATTATGAGTGTCCTGCTTGTGTATGAAAGCTTCCAGCAACATGTTGCACTTCCAGTAAACTACACCACAATCTCTCTCACAGAATTCGATATACTAGCTGCAACAAGGACATGAGTATCATGCCCATATCCTTTTCACATTGTCAACCATTTGAAAAGGGTAGGAGGAGGAGGAGGAGGGCAAAGAGCATTCAGTTGAGTTTTAAAATAAACAATGAAATGCTAATTTATCACGTTGTAATATAATAATGATGACATTTTATGAGCCAGAGAAGGAGAAAATCTAAATGGTAGCATGGAGATTTTATGAAATTTGTAAAGGATTTATGGGATGGGAGGCAAAGAGTTTAGAATACCTTCAAAATATCATATAAGGTTTAGTGGTAGAAAGGTTCTACCGAGATTTGAACTCGGATCGCTGGATTCAAAGTCCAGAGTGCTAACCATTACACCATAGAACCGTAATGCAACTTAAAATAAAAAAATATCCCCAAACAGAAACCCCCCAAACAAAAGCTCCCAAATAAATGCCCCAGTCAGAAGACTTAGTAGCTGTAGCTGGTCTAAAAATAATATGCCGTGATCATAAAATGTGCGTCTTCTCTGTGGGTACTTATGAGGCAGTTGTCTTTTTTATAGACAAGGGATGTTGCCTGAGGCATTACTGAGTAGGGGATTTATTTTTTTAATTTTGAATTTGGTACGTTGAAATATTTATAACACTAACGGCCTTATTAACAAAATTTAATGTAGATTTAAAATAGGTTTATTTGAGAAATTTCCTTTATGGAACTTTCAAATAAACCTATTTTAAGGCTTCATTAAGTTTTGTGTATAAGACCGTAAAAGTGTATGATCAAAACAAAAATGTTAAAAATATATAATTAAACAAAAAATTAATAGCAAAATTAAATTTAATAATTGAAACTAAATATTTAATTTTCCATCGTAAATGCAAATCAGATAAAAAAAATAATATTAAGAAAACTCAAAAAAAAAAAAAAATAAATTTTGATATGAGAACCATAAATTTGCTATTTAAAAAAATAAAAAACAAAATGAATTGAATTTTTACTTAGTATTACAATAATTGAAAAGAAACCAAAAAAAACAAATAAATATTAAAATACAAAATTTAAAACTGCAACAAGTAAAAGCGTGCTGAGTTCGGCCGCGCCGAATCTTATATACCCCCCACCATGGATCGCATTTGTTGAGCTCTTTTCCCGGTATCTTTTTTTAGGCACAAAAGGGTTAAAAGAAAAGAAATGCTATGCTATTGGAGTTATATTGTATTAAATTATGGCTCGATTTGAACCATAAATGAAATTAATGTTAGAGACCATAGTAGAAGTCATTGTGTAAAATTTCTTCCAATATGAATGAGAATTGCGCCCTTTAAAGGCTTAAGAAGTAAAATAGGGAGATCGGTTTATATGGCTATGGACCGATTCAGATCTTATTTGACGCGTATATTGAAGGTCATGGGAGAAGCCGTTGAACAAAATTTCAGCCAAATCGGATAATAATTGCGCCATCTAGAGGCTCAAGAAATCAAGATTAAAGATTGGTTTATATGGCAGCTATATCAGTTGTTAGAAGACATAACAAAATACTTCTTGCAAAATTTCAGCCAAATCGGATAGGAATTGCGCCCTTTAGCGGCTCAAGAAGTCATGAATTGCGCCCTCTAGCGGCTCAAGAAGTCAAGTTCCCAGATCGGATTATATGGCAGCTATATCAGGTTAGGGATCGATTGGTACCATACTGAGCACTGTTGTTGGAAGTCATAACAAAACATATCTTGGAAAAATTCTGCTAAATCGGAGGAGAATTGCGCCCTCTAATGGCTCAAGGAATCAAGATCCCAGATCGGTTTATATGGCAGCTATATCAGGTTACCGACCAATTTAAACCATATTTGGTACACTTGTTAAAAGTCATAACAAAACGATTTATATGGCAGCTATATCAGGTTTTGAACCGATTTGAACAATACTTAGCATAGTTGTTGAAATTCATAACAGAACACATTGTGCAAATTTCAGCTCAATAGGAGCAGAATTGCGCCCTCTAGCGGCTCAAGAAGTCAAGTCATTTAAGATCGGTTTATATGACAGCCATTCACCTAAATCGGATAGAAATTGCGCCCTCTAGAGGCTCAAGAATTCGAGACCCCCGAATGGTTTATATGACAGCTTTATCAGGTTATGGACCGATTTTAACCATACTTAGCACAGTTGTTGAAAATTATAATAATTCACAGCTATATCGAAACATGGTCCGATTTGAACCAATTTCAGCCTTGACATTGAGTGGTCTTATAAATACAATCCACTGTTCAATTTTGTAGAACAAAATATTGGTCTTTTTGGTAGCTATTGGGTTGTCCAAAAAGTAATAGCGAATTTTTCATATAGTCGGCGTTGACAAATTTTTGCACAGCTTGTGACTCTGTAATTGCATTCTTTCTTCTGTCAGTTATCAGCTGTTACTTTTAGCTTGCTTTAGAAAAAAAGTGTAAAAAAGTATATTTGATTAAAGTTCATTCTAAGTTTTATTAAAAATGCATTTACTTTGTTTTAAAAAATCCGCAATTACTTTTTGGGCAACCCAATATATCCAAATAATATATAGAAATATAGATCTGAACCATATAGGACTCGGATGTCGAAAAGCCTGTGTCAAATTTCAGCGAAATCAGATAATAAATGCGCCAAGACTTTAAATCGAGAGATCGGTTTATATCGGTAGCTATATACAAATCTGCTCCGTTTTGGGCCATATTAAAAAAAGGTTGTCGAAGTGCTTAACACAACTCAAAGCTACGAATTTCAGCAAAATCGGACAATACATGTGCCTTTTATGGGGCCAAAACTTTAAATCGAGAGATCTGTCTATATGACAGCTATATACAAATCTGCTCCGATCTGGGTCAAATTAAAAAAAGGTTGTCGAAAGGCTTAACAATACTTACAGTCCTGAATTTCAGCGAAATCGGACAACAAATGCGCAATTTATGGGCCATAGACCTTAAATCGGAACATCGGTATATATCGCAGTTATATCCAAATATGGACCGATCTGGGTCAAATTGCAGAAGGATAACCCAATTTTCGGCGACATTGGACAATAAATGCGCCTTTTACCTCAATTCGAGAGATCGGTCTATATGGCAGCTATATTCAAATCTGAACCGATCTGGGCCAAATTGAAGAAGGACGTCGAAGAACGGCTTATATGGAATCAAGAAGTCAATTCGAGAGATCGGTTTATATGCGAGCTATATCAGGTTATAGACCGATTTAAACTGTACTTAGTTCAGCTGTTGGAAGTCATAACGGAATACTACGTGCAAAATTTCAGACAAATCGGAGAAAATTTATGGCTTGTAAGGGCTCAAGAATTCAAATCGGGAGACCGGTTTATATGGGAGCTATATCTAAATCTGTACCGATATGGCCCATTTGCAATCACCAACGACCTACATCAATATTAAGTATCTGTGCTAAATTTCATGCGGCTAGCTTTACGCGTTTGACATTTATCGTGATTTCGGCAGACGGACGACGGACATGGCTAGATCAATGCAGAACGTCGAGATAATCATGAATATATTCACTTTATGGGGTCTTAGACGAATATTTCGGCCTTGCACAACCGAGCAGATAAAGAAAATGGAGAAAGTTGGGAACCACAACTTTGAGACAGTCAGTAACTTTATCTACATCGGCACCGCCGTAAGCGAAATGAATGACACCAGTTTTGAGATAAAGCGAAGAATAATACTGGCAAACAGATGCTACTTTGGACTAAGTAAGCAGTTTAGAAACAAGGCCACCTCTCGACTGACGAAGGTTACACTATACAAGACACTGATACTACCCGTGCTGTTATACGGTTCTGAAGCTTGGGTACTTGTGAAAGCAGATGAGGCAGTGCTTGGAGTATTTGAGAGAAAGATTCTTCGTAAAATATATGGACCAGTTTGCGTTAACGGAGAATATAGGCGACGTATGAACCACGAGTTGTATGACGACGATAGCATAGTTACACGCATCAAAATACAACGGCTGCGTTGGCTAGGTCATGTTGTCAGAATGGATGAAGAAGCTCCAGCAAAGAAGTCTTTTGAAGGCAAACACGGTGGTACACGCAACCCGGGAAGCCCAAAAGCCCGATGGAAAGATCAAGTTGTGGGAGACACCTCGAAACTTTGTGTCAGAGATTTTAAAATGAGCGCAGAAGATCGAGGCGCTTGGAACGCTATTCTACGTTCGGCTAGTGGAACAAATATTCTGTCATAGCCAATTAAAGTAAAGTAAGACGAATACTTCGAGGTGTTACAAACGAAATGACTAGATTAGTATACCCCCATTCTATGGTGGTGGGTATAAAAACTTCTTGTTTCTTGTGTACCTCCACAATCTCCATATCCGACATCCACAGAAAGAACCACCAATGATATCACCCAATATTTTGGTAAATTTGCAAACTTGTCGTAAAAGAAGAGTATCTCTGCATCATCAATTTTTATTCAATTCCAAAAGCATAGCTTTGAGAAAAACGTCAATGTTTGTACTTACCAAAAACTCCCATAAAAGTTCTCAATGGAGTTTTAAAATGTAAATAAACAACTTTGTTTGTCTAAACACTGAAAACTTCCTTCATATGAAATTGAGTGGAAATTTGCAACCATTTTAAGTTGTCATTGTGTTTCGATTTGAATTGAAACATTCGGTGATGTCGAACATCAACAAGGCTATAAAAGAAATTTTATTAAAAGAAGGTTGAAGCGGTTACTGCAATCATAAAAGAGCTTAAGTGATAGTTAGACAAGATGCACAGTGGGATAGAAACTACAAACAAGAAGTAAAAGAGTGCTAAGTTCGGCCGGGCCAAATCTTGGGAACCCATCACTATGGATCGAATTTGTCAAGTTATTTGAAAGACTTTTTCAATGTATCTATGCGCTACATTAAGTTATTGACCAAAATTTCAGGCAAATCGAGTAAAAATTGTGCGCTCCAGTGGCTCAGAGTGTCAAATTGGAAGATCGGTTTATGTGGCAGCTATATCAGGTTATCAACTAATTTATACCACACTTGGCACAGTTGTTGCAAGTCATACCAAAACGGGTCGAATCTTGGGAACCCACCACCATAGATCCTGCTAAAAATTTATACGAAGTATAGTTAGTTGAAGAAGCATAATTTTATTCTACTTACCAAACTTCTGACAAACCAGCAAAATTAAAGCTTCTTGGAACCGAACAATGATGACCGAGAGACCGGTTTACATTGGAGCTATATCAGGTTATAGACTGATTTGTACGGTATTTGGCACAGTTTTTGAAAGTCGTAATAGAACACCGCATGCAATTTAAGCTAAATCGGATAAAAATTTCGGCTTGTAAGGGCTCAAGAAGTCAAATCGGGAGATCGGTTTATATAGGAGCTATTTCAGGTTATAGACCGATTTGAACCGTACTTAACACAGTTATTGGAAGTCATAATAGAACACTATGTGCAAAATTTCAGCCAAATCGAACGAAAAATGTGGGTTTCAGGGGTTCAAGAAGTAAAATCGGGAGATCGGTTTATATAGGAGCTATATCTAAATCTGAACCGATATGGCCCATATGCAATCCTCAATGACCTACATCAATAATCTGTGCAAAATTTCAAGTGGCTAGCTTAATGCGTTCGACCACCATCGTGATTTTGACAGACGGACGGACGGAAGAACGGGCATGGCTAGATCGAATCAGAATATCGAGTCGATCCAGAAAATATATACATTATGGGGTCTCAGATGAATATTTCGAGGTGTAACAAACGGAATGACTAGATTAGTATATCCAATCCTATGGTGGTGGGTATAAAAAGAGGCAGCAGGCGAGGGAGAAATATTCGAACGATACTTGGATCAATACCGTCAGATTCGATTGCATTCGATGTAACTTATTTGTTTTTTACAAGCTTTTTTCGTGTCTATCCCACTGTACGACGTCTGTAGATGTGAGCGATACTCTATGATCAACACAACATATCTAACGATGTGAATCGTCTTGGAATTTTAGTCAAAAAACAAGTAAAAAGACATTAAATTCGGCCGGGACGGCTATATGACAGCTTTATCAAAACCTGGACCGATTTGAGCCAAGGTGCAAAAAAATGTCGAAGAGTCTAACACAACACACTGTCCCCAATTCCGGCCAAATCGGACAATAAATGCGCCTTTTATGCCCCCAAAACCTTTAATCGAGAGATTGGTCTATATGGCAGCTATATAAAAAACTGGACAGATCTGTTGCATATTGCAGAAGTATGTCGAGGAGCTTAACTAAACTCACTGACCCAAATTTAGGCGACATCGGACAATAAATGCGCCAAAATCGGATTATAAATGTTGGTTTTTGGCCTAAGACCCTAAATCGGTGGATCAGTCTATATGGGAGCTATATCAAGATATAGTCCGATATAGCCCAACTTAACCTGCTTGTGGGCAAAAAAAAATCTGTGCAAAGTTTCAGCTCAATATCTCTATTTTTAAAGACTGTAGCATGATTTTATCAGAAAGACTGACGGACATACGGGCGGACAGACTAGATGGTCTTAAATTTTTACGCTGATCAAGAATATATGTACAATATAGGGTCGGAAATGGATATTTCGATGTGTTGCAAATGGAATGACAAAATGAATATATCCCCATCCTTCTGTGGTGGGTCGAACATCTTACGTCTAGAGATATCGCGAAGATAGAAACCCTAGCATTTTGAGACAATCCTACAAGGAATAGGAAGAGGATATAGAGAGGAGGCCACCGTAGCGCAGAGGTTAGCATGTCCGGACGTTGAATGCTTGGGTTCGAATCCTGGCGAACCCTTCAGATAAAATATTCAGCGGTGGTTTTCCCCTCGTAATGAACATTTGTGAGTTACTATGTCATGTAAAACTTGTCTCTAATGAGGTGTCGCATTGCGGCACTCCTTTCGGACTCGGCTATAAAAAGGAGGACCTTTATAATTGAGCTTAAACTTGAATCGGACTGCATTGATATGTGAGAAGTTTGTCCCTGTTCCTTAGCGGAATGTTCATCGGCAAAATTTGCATATGCATAGGAAGATGATATCTGGGTATGTTGGAAATTCTTCAGAAAACAAGAGGACAGAAACACTCAGTACAGGAAAACAAATAACAATAAGGAACAGAGGCTAACTTCTCACCTATCAATGAGTGCTCTCCGATTCAGGTGGAGCTCAATGCTAAGGGACTGACTTTTTATAGATGAGTCCAAACGCCAAGCCGCAGAGCGACACCTCTTTGGAGAGAAGTCTTTACATGGCTTCTATATATGACGTAGTACCTGATAAATGACGCCAGCTTTAGGAGGGTATAAACACCGCTGACAATTTTTTTCTTATGTTCTAGTCAGGATTCGAACCCAGGCGTTCAGGGCCAAAGGCGAATGTGTTAACCTCTGACCTACGGTGGTAGAGCTGGCAAAATATCGATGGCACTATCGATATTTAATTTTTTGACAGAATATCGATTGATATTTTTCCGATGGATACTATTGCAAAAGTAAAATTTGTTGCAAAAATAAGCAATCCGACACTGAATGAATCCTTTAACATACATTGCGCCTATAGAGGGAGCAATTTTCATCCGATTAGGTTAACATTTTGTACAATGATTTCTGTCATGACTTTCAACTGACTTTATTAACCTTGGTTCCCATTTTCGTTTAAAATATAGGTGATGGGAAATTAACGATAGTATCGATACTATCGATATTTATTATTAATATTATCGATACTATCGTTAATATCCCATCACCTATATCGTAAACGAAAATGAGAACCAAGGTTAATAAAGTCAGTAGGAAGTCATGAGAGAAATCATTGTACAAAATGTTAACCTAATCAGATGAAAATTGCGCCCTCTATAGGCGCAATGTATGTTAAAGGATTCATTCAGTGTCGGATTGCTTATTTTTGCAAAAAATTTTACTTTTGCGATAGTATCCATCGG
Source organism: Stomoxys calcitrans (assembly GCF_963082655.1). NCBI lineage: Eukaryota > Metazoa > Arthropoda > Insecta > Diptera > Muscidae > Stomoxys > Stomoxys calcitrans. The sequence goes on along the minus strand of NC_081554.1, from coordinate 190,709,179 downwards.
AAAAATACCAATCGATATTCTGTCAAAAAATTAAATATCGATCGATATTTATTATTAAAACTATCGAAAATATCGAACGTTGCGATTATCGTTAGTTTGCCAACTGTATGCGGTGACCTCCTCTTACCGACACTAGGTAAAGTTAGGTTAGGTTGAAAAGAGAGTGCGGGTGTTAATGCACACTGTAACCACCAATATGTAATGTCGAAAAAAATCTATGTTAAGAATTCTGTTCTACTCACAAAATCTCTAATTGTTCTCCATAGCACTCCTCTAAGTCGGTTCATCTCTGATAGTGTTTCCGCACCTAAATGCCAGCGTCTGTTAGCCACGAAAGCCGGGCAATGCCATAGGAAATACTCCAACGTCTTATAATCTTCTCCACATGCCCTACACATGCTACACCTTTTCTGCATAAGTGAGCTGGTATTTCTATGTGTCCCGTCATGATGCGAAAACTATGCTGATCTTCCTCCTACTTCCTTTCAGTAATAGACTCGCATTCTCACTATGCGAACTCCATAGGATTGTAGATATAGGTTGGCTAGAAAAAATTGATCCCTACCACCTATCTATGTATGTTGGTGGTTAAAAAAATGAAATATTTAGAATGAAATCTAAAACCCTTAAATAGAAAATGTAACTTTTTTCAAACCGACTTTTGGCCATTCATATCGCATTTCACAACCTAATAAAAATGTGCTTCAACATTTGAAGTGACACTTCAAATAGACTGAAATTCACATTTTACCAAACAAATATTCGCATATCACAACTTTTGTTTAAAAGTCACATAAAAAATGCTAGAAAAAAAAAAAAACAATAGCAAACAATTTGGCGTTATGCCAAATTGTTACTGGGCCACCATTGCATCCATTTAGTTTCGAATAAATTCCAAATGCAAGAGATACTTGTGCTGAATGCACTCTTCGTTAGTCAAACAAAGGATACACATGTATGCAATGAGGCATCCTGATACTGATGAAATGCAATGTCGAGTAGCAGCAATGGCAGCATGTGTTGCAGAATACAAAAGCATTGTAACAAGTTCTGAGAAAATCAATTAAAAGTAAATGCGTGAATAGCTGGAACACGATAACAAATGCAATTATGTAGGATAGTTAAGGATATGTTGTATTTAATTCAAGGATTTTTGGGAAAGTTTAAATTTCAAAGTGGTATGGGTATGAAGAAAGTATAATCTACAAGACAGCAAGTTCAAAGAGCTTTGATGAAGGGATTTAAAGTAAAAGCAGCATGCGTCACTAAACTGTTGAGGAAGTCTGATAGTTTTTGTATCAACATCCAGGAAGACCATTTTTATAGCATGTAGTACCAAACTTGTCCTGTGACTTTAAACTTTTCCAATGAGCATCCTTTGAACCGATGGCTTTGGTGTAGGCACATTCTCCAGCAGAGACAAAGAAGGAAATCTGGTAACTAAGGATATGGAAAGAATATTTTACCCAACTGCTAGTGTCCGACGTTGGCGGCGAAGAGGATACCGCAGAACCAATCCCTGATGATGGTATAGAATGTTTACCTCCTAGTCAGAATGGGGTCCAAGTAGCAGTGACACGACTAAAGAACAACAAGGCAGCAGGAGCCGACGGATTACCCGCTGACCTATTTAAGACCGAAGGCGACACGCTGATAAGGCATATGCATCAGCTTATCTGCGCAATCTGGCTAGAAGAACGCATACCCTCATTGGAACCTCAGCATACTATGTCCGGTACACAAGGAAGGAGACAAGACGGAATGTGCCAACTACAGAGGAATAAGTCTCCTCCCCATCGCATACACAGTACGCTCGAGAGTCGTACTGTGTGAAAAAATAAAACCCAAAGTCAATGAGATAATTGGACCCTATCAATGCCCCTTTAGACTTGGTAAATCCATCCTGGACCAGATATTCACATTGCGCCAAATCCTGGAAAAGACCCGAGAAGGACAAATCAACACCTACCATCTCTTTGTTGACTACAAAGCCAGCTTCGATACTCCTCTACGTTCAAAGGAATTTCAAACCATGTCTGAGTTTGGTATCCCTGCAAAATTGATAAGACTTTGCAGGATGACACTTAATGATACGCGTTCCTCAGTAAGAATAGGAAGGAATCTCGAACCATTTAATACCAAACGAGATTTCAGACAAGGAGACAGCGTATCGTGTGATCTCTTTAATATCCTGCCGGAGAAGATTATACGAGATGTAGATGTGAATAGATATGGCACACTAATTACAAGAGAACACAGGTCGGAATCGAAAGAGGCTCAATGAAAATGGGTCCGGCAGTAAATGGAGATAAGACGAAATGGATGGTTTCAACTCCCAAAAAACCTTGCACAACCGAGCAAATAAGGAAAATGGAGAAAGTTGGGAACCACAACTTTGAGATAGTCAGTAACTTTATCTACCTCGGCACCGCCGTAACCGAAACGAATGACACCAGTTTTAAGATTAAGCGAAGAATAATACTGGCAAACAGATGATACTTTGGACTAAGTAAGCAGTTTAGAAACAAGGCCACCTCACGACAGAAGAAGATTACACTATACAAGACACTGATACTACCCGTGCTCTTAAGTGTGGGTCTGAAGTAGATGAGACAGTGTTTGGAGTATTTGAGAGAAAGATTCTTCGTAAAATATATGGACCAGTTTGCGTTAATGGAGAATATAGGCGACGTATAAACCATGAGCTGTATGAGCTGTATGACGACGATAGCATAGTTACACGCATCAAAATACAACGGCTGCGTTGGCTAGGTCATGTTGTCAGAATGGATGAAGAAGCTCAAGCAAAGAAGTCTGTTGAAGTACACGCAAACCGGGAAGACCAAAAGCCCGATGGAAAGATCAAGTGGTGGTAGACATTTCGAATCTTGATGTCAGAGATTTTAGAATGAGCGCAGAAGATCGTGGCGCTTGGAACGGTATTCTCCGTTCGGCTAGTGGAACAAATATTCTGTCACAGCCAATTAAAATAAAAAATAAAAAAATCCTTTAAAGTACAGCGGGAATACTTTTTCATAACAATGACTTCTGTTCGATTCAACATATAGCTCAATAATGAGAGACTTTTTTGTTATATCCGAGACCGAACGCCGTTAAACTGAGAAAAAACTCTTCGTAGAGAAGTATTTCTTCATGAAGACCTTATAAATATCGGCGAGAGATGGTTTAGTTATAATGGCAATCTCAATCAGACATACTTAGACAATTATTTGTCCATTATGATACCACAGCAGTGGATTTTTTTTATGCCAACCACCATAGGATGGGGGTATACTAGTCTAGTCTTTCCGTTCGTAACGTCTCGAAAAATTGATCTAGGACCCCATAAAATATATATGTTCTAGATTGTTTCAAAATTCTGATTCGAACTAGCCATGTTCGTCCGTTCGTCTGTCGAAATCATGATAGCGGTCGAACGCGTAAAGCTAGCCGCTTGAAAATGTGCAAAGATACTTAATATCGATGTAGGTGGTTGGGGATTGCAAATGGTTCATATCGGTTCAGATTTGGATATAGCTCCCATAAAAACCGATCTCCCGATTTGACTTCTTGTGCCCATGGAAGCCACAATTTTTATCCGATTTGGCAAAAATTGTGTTCTGTTATGATTTGGCTGAAATTTTGAACATAGTGTTCTGTTATGATATCCAAAAACTGTGCCAAGTATGGTCCAAATCGGTCTATAACCTGATATACAATAGCTCTCATATTAACCGATCTCCCAATTTCACTTCCTGAGCCCCTGGAAGCCGCAATTTGGCTGACATTTTGCTCATAGTGTTCTGTTTTGACTTCCAACGACCGTGCCAAATATGGTCCAAATCGATCAAGAACCTGATATAGTTCCCATATAAACCGATCTCCAGATTTGACATTTTAAGACCCGGGAACCTAAATATTGTCCGATTTGGCTGAAATTTTGAACATAGTGTTCTATTTTGACGTCCAACGACCGTGCCAGGTATGGGCAAAATCGATCAAGAACCTGATATAGTTCCCATATAAACCGAACTCCATATTTGATTTCTTGAGCCCCTGGAAGCCGCAATTTTCATCCGATTTCCAAATCGGTCTATAATCTGATATATAAACCAATCTCACGATTTCACTTTTTGAGCCCCTGGAAGCCGCAATTTTCATCCGATTTGGGGTGAAATTTTGTACATGGTGTTCTGTTATGACTTTCAACAACGGAGACAAGTACGGCCTTTATAGGTATACAACCTGATTTAGTTCCCATATAATCCGATCTCCAGATTTGATTTCTCGAGCCCCTGGAAGCCTCAATTTCCATCTGATTTGGCTGAAATGTTGCATGCAGTCTTCTGCTATGACTTCTAATAACTATGCCAAGTACGGTATAAATCGGTCAAGAACCTGATATAGCTCCCATATAAACCGATCTCGGGATTTGACTTCTTAAGCCCATGGAAGCCACAATTTTTGTCCGATTTGGCTAAAATTTTGCACATAGTGTTCCGTTATGATTTCCACCAACTGTGCCAAGTACGGTCCAAACCGATGAAGAACCTGATATAGCTCCCATATAAACCGATTTCCAAATTTGACTTCTTGAGCCCCTGGAAGCCCCAATTTTCCTCTGATTTGGCTGACATTTTGCACATAGTATTCTGTTAAGTACGGTTCAAATCGGTCCATAACTTGATATAGATCTCATATAAACCGATCTCCCGATTTGAATTTTGAGCCCCTGGAAGCAGCAATTTTCATCCGATTTGGGGTGAAATTTTGTACATGGTGTTCTGTTATGACTCGCAACAACTGCGCCAAGTACGGTCCAATTCGGTCTATAACTAAAAATAGCTCCAATATTTTAGCCGAACTTAGCCGCTTTTACTTGTTTTTTTAACCGATGAGTGGAGCGGACGTTTTGTCATTTCGCTCCCGAAGAATTTTTCTGTAACTCGCTCAATAATAGCTACGATGGTGGTATCCATTTGGCGGTTGAAGATCTGCCTTTGTTTCCAGTGGAGCGGCAGATCTAGAGCCTGGGAGTAGGCTTAGAAAGGACCCCAAAGACCCAACAGCTGCTGTGATGATGTCAGGCCGTAGCATTTTATCTGCTACTGAAAGCTCCACTGGTGGAGCTGTAGCTCTAGGCTTCACTAGCCGACAGCGACTGGTAACGCTTAATTGAAATGTGTTGTTGTGTGCTAAAAAAGTTTAGTGAGATCTAGCCAGGTGCAGCACTAGATTTAGTCAAGAAGGAAGATATTCCTTGTCGATCATTGGCACATGCTTGGATACCAAGGATTCGCTCAGATGCTGAATCCATACTAGGAAGACTAAGGGAATGTAATCTCAATCTTTTAACCACCGACTGGACGATTGGTAGATTGGATGAGGCTGATGGTGACCGGAGCCATGCAGTATTCGTACTAAACTCCGGCTGCCTCGCAAACCCCAAGAAATCTGAAGAAGTTGTATCCTGCGGATACGACTTAGCAGCTGTTGCTGGACACTTGCCTGAGGAACTATCGACCACATGGCTTAAGTCTGGCGGATTGCAGGAGACTGAAAATCCCCCTGCCACTATCGAGAGAGGAGGAGAAGGCATCGAAACGGAATCCAACAAGCTCTGAGGTTAGCCCTGGGGTGTGCTGCTATTCGAATATAATATAATTCGTAATCTGGCCATTTGTAATAAAGGGGATAAACTGACCTTTATTACAAGGAACAGGCCGGAGGTACTAGATATTACCTTTGTATCGGAAGATAAAGGGTGATTTTTAGCTACTATATTTTTGTCAGCACAGGTTTAAACAGCTCACGCACGTTTCGTGTTTTGTTTCACTTTCAAACATCTTCAGTTTGGTCTATAATTTAGCCATGAATCGTCTTAGAAACGAACAATGCTTGCAATTCATTGAATTTTATTATCAAAATGCCTGCTCTGGTAAGAAAGTTCATCGTGCGCTCCTTCATTGACATACGAAAATCATTTTTGGCTCAATGGGTATGTTAATAAGCAGAATTGTCGATTTTGGAGTGAAAATGAGCCAGAAGCAGAAGCCAGAAGAGCTACCACTGTTTAGTGCGGTTTATGGGCTGGTGGCATCATTGGACCGTACTTCTTCAAAGATGATGCAAATCGGAACGTTACTGTGAATGGTTAGTGCTACCGTGAGATGATATCCAACTGTTTTTTGTTCAAAATGCAAGAGCTTGATTTGCATGACATGTGGTTTCAACAACACGGTGCCATATGTCACACAGCACGCGTAACAGTGGACATATTGAGAGGCGAGTTCTGTGAACATTTTAATTCACCTTTCTAGAGAATTTTGATGTTTAACTTTTACCATTTGAAAACATCAGAAAATGTTTGCTGTTTCATCAAAAAACTACTGCTTTCCCAAATTCAGCATACTTTTGCTGTTACTGCCAAATTTTTTCTTGTTCTTACCAACAACTTTCCCTGGGTGTACCATACCCCCAAATCCCCTATTCACTTATCTTTGAATTAAATTGAGTTTATCGTCTCAAATCACATATTTTAATGCTTTCTTTTTATCCATTTAGACACCATTGATTACTCCCATAATTTCCCTTTATTATGGCACACAATATTTTCCATATAATTGCAAATAAAAACCCCCAGAAGAAAGGGACCAAAAGTCACTTTGGCTACAAATAAAATCTCTGCATTATCCAGAGAGTGGATAACAAAGAAACACCCAGTACTTTATATCCAGTCCACATGACTATTACCAAAATAATATTCCCACCATTGTACGAGTCCAATAAATTCCATAACAATTAATTTTTGATTATATCCTGCTACATGTCTGCTGGCCATTTCGACCAGCAGCCCGTGTCATTGTTGGGACAATGCAGTCAGTTGGGCAACGAGCAGAGTTGCCATATTTGATGTGGCATAAGTAGAGTATAGAAAAATGTAATTCTTTTTTGGAAATAAGTTTTAAGAAAATTTACTATGAATAAAATCGAAGCTATAAGAATAATATTTTGGTATTTAGGAGTAGAGCGTAATGTCTGGGAGGCCGTTTCACCCCCAAACGATCAGCAAACATCACATAATCATCGATCATACAAGGCTTTAACAAGTAAAAATGTATTAAGTTCGGCAGTGCCGAACTTTTGATTATTTTGTAATACTATGTCTATGTTAAGAAGAAAGTTGAAGAAATTTGAAAAAAAAATTAAGCAAAATTTTCTTTGACAATATAATTTTTGAAGAAAAGAAATTGCACGATTTTTCATTCAAATCACGACATAGATATCACACCCCTGGTTGACGCGTTTCGTTTATTGGTTAACTACATAAGAACAAACGGTGTGATGTGAATGGTAAGCCGGTCAGACAGATGGATATCATCCATGATGGTGTTGAAAATGGTAATCGAATCAATAATAGAAACGCGTCCACCAGTGGTGTGGTAACTACTTTTCATCCAAATTAGATGAAAATTGACAATTCCAGGGGCTCAAGAAGTCAAGTCGGGAGATCGGTTTAAATTGGAGCTATATCCAATTTGAACCGGTTCGGCCCATTTGCAATCCCCAATCACCTACATCAATATAAAGTATCTATGCAAAATTTCGAGTGGCTAGCTTTCTGCGTTTGACCGCTATCGTGATTTCGACAGACGGACGGACATGGCTAGTTCGAGTCAGAATTTCGAGACGATCAAGAATATACATATATGCCTTATGGAGTCCTAGATCAATATTTCGAGGTGTTACAAACGGAATGACTAGATTAGTATGCCCCATCCTATGGTGGTGGATATGAAAGAAGTCCCATATTGATTTCAGCTGGACGAATAAATCCAACAACAAAAAAAAATTTTAAAATTTTGGAAAAATTGTCAATGGCCTAGATCGGTCTAGATTTGGATATGGCTGCCGTATAGATCGATCTCTCGATTTAAGGTTTAGGGCCAATAAAAAGCGTATTTATTCTCCGACTTTAGCAAAATTTGGGAAAGTGAGTTGGCGTTAGACATCTTTCAGCAATTTGGCCTAGATCGGTCTAGATTTGGATATAGCTGCCATATAGACCGATCTCTTGATTTAAGGTTTTTGGCCCATAAAAAACAATATTTTTGATGGAGTCACGAATGAAGCCCCATTTCCCTCTACGACGCATAGTTTAGGAGATACAGCCATTTTAAATTTTCCAAGTGAAACTTCGATTTATAATGGATTTTTGATGGAGTCACGAATTAAGGCCCATTTCCCTCTACGACGCATAGTTTAGGAGATACAGCCATTTTAAGTTTTCCAAGCGAAATTTCGATTTTTAATGGATTTTTGATGGAGTCACGAATTAAGGCCCATTTCCCTCTACGGCGCATAGTTTATGAGATACAGCCATTTTATTGTCCGATGTCGCCAAAATTTGGGATAATGAGTTGTATTAGGGCCTTCGACATCTTTTTGCTATTTGGCTTAGATCGGTCCAGATTTGGATATGGCTGCCATATAGACCGATCTATCGTCTTAAAGTCTTGGGACCATAAAAGGCGCATTTATTGTCCGATTTTGCCGAAATTTGGGACAGTGAGTTATGTTAAGCCTTTCGATATACTTCTGCAATTTGGCTCAGATCGGTCCAGATTTGGATATAGCTGCCATATAGACCAATCTCTCGATTTAAGGTTGTGGGCCCATAAAAGGCGCATTTATTCTCCGATTTTAGCAAAATTTGGGAAAATGAGTTGCGTTAGGCCCCTTGACATCTTTCAGCAATTTGGCCCAGATCGGTCCAGATTTTGATATAGCTGCGATATAGACCGATCTCTCGATTTAATTCGATTGCACTGCAATTTGATACAGTGACTAATGTGAAGCTTTTCGACATTCGTGTCGTATATGGTTCGGATCGGTCTATATTTCGATATGGCTACCAAAAAAAACTAATATTTTGTTCTACAAAATTGAACAATGATGTGTTTATTAGACCACTCAATGTCCGTGCCGAATTTGGTCCAAATCGGACCCTATTTCGATAAAGCTGCTATGGGGACATAAATTATGCATTTTTCACAGGATTATAACGAAAGGTGGTTTACCTATATTCAGGAGGTGGTGGGTATCGAAAGTTCGGCCCGGCCGAACTTAACTCATTTTCACTTTTTTTATACCCTCCACCATAAGATGGGGGGTATACTAATTTCGTCATTCTGTTTGTAACTACGCGAAATATTCGTCTGAGACCCCATAAAGTATATATATTCTTGATCGTCGTGACATTTTATGTCGATCTAGCCATGTCCGTCCGTCTGTCCGTCCGTCCGTCCGTCTGTCTGTCGAAAGCACGCTAACTTCCGAAGGAGTTAAGCTAGCCGCTTGAAATTTTGCACAAATACTTCTTATTAGTGTAGGTCGGTTGGTATTGTAAATGGGCCATATCGGTCCATGTTTTGATATAGCTGCCATATAAACCGATCTTGGGTCTTGACTTCTTGAGCCTCTAGAGTGCGCAATTCTTATCTGATTGGAATGAAATTTTGCACGACGTGTTTTGTTATGATATCCAACAACTGTGCCAAGTATGGTTCAAATTGGTCCATAACCTGATATAGCTGTCATATAAACCGATCTTGGGTCTTGACTTCTTGAGCCTCTAGAGTGCGCAATTCTTATCCGATTGGAATGAAATTTTGCACGACGTGCTTTGTTATGATATCCAACAACTGTGCCAAGTATGGTTCAAATCGGTCCATAACCTTATATAGCTGTCATATAAACCGATCTGGGGTCTTGACTTCTTGAGCCTCTAGAGGGCGCAATTCTTATCCAATTTGAATGAATTTTGGCACGTAGTATTTTGTTATGCTATCCAACAACTGTGCCAAATATGGTTCAAATCGGTTCATAACCTGATATAGCTGATATATAAACAAATCTGGGGACTTGACTTCTTGAGCTTCTAGAGGGCTCAATTTCTATCCGATTTGGCTGTAATTTCGCAAGACGTTTTTTATTGTTACTTTTAACAACTATGTCAAATAAAGTACAAGTCGGTTCATAACCTGATATAGCTGCCATATAAACCGATCTGGGATCTTGACATCTTGAGCCTCTAGAGGTCGCAATTATTATCCGATTTGCCTGAAATTTTGTACGACGGATTCTCTCATGACCATTAACATACGTGTTTATTATGGTCTGAATCGGTCTATAGGCCGATACAGCTCCCACAACTCTTGAGCCCACAAAGGGCGCAATTCTTATTCGAATTGGCTGACATTTTACACAGGTCTCCAACATATAATTTAATTGTGGTCCAAACCGGACCATATCTTGATATCGCTCTAATAGCAAAGCAAATCTTTTCTTATATCCTTTTTTTGCCTAAGAAGAGATGCCGGGAAAAGAACTCGACAATTGCGATCCATGGTGGAGGGTATATAAGATTCGGCCCGGCCGAACTTAGCACGCTTTCACTTGTTTTTACTATAATCAAACTTTTGTCTTGGCAACCCTAGTTCTAAACCACTTAACCACGTCCCATTTACTGGTCCTGCTGAGTTTGATGAGCTGTTTGCTGGTGTCAATTTTGTCCTTCCACCACCAACACATTGTGCACTGTGAAATATTGCATTTTCACTCTTTTTTCTTTGAGAGGAGTGTAGATGCTGTTTTCTTTTTTTTTAATTTCTGATGTTAAACCTCCCAGAATTTTATGACCATAGCAATTATTACCCCAAATATTTTTGCGTTTTTTTTGTCTATGCTTTGTTTTTGGTTTCAGTTTCAGTTGTGGTGGCATTCTTTTCATGTTTTTTGTGACACTCATTTTAATTAAAGTTTAGTGAACCCCGGAGCGGAGAAGGGCAACAGTATGGGCGAAATTGATACATTTTGTTGGCTGACAGACAGGGTAATACAAAGCTATTGCGTTTAAAGATTACATGACATTAAATTAAGTAAAATAGAATTTGCTTCGGATGATTTCATTCGAGTGAAAGTGTCATTATATTGTCGCTCAGAGAACACTTCAGTGCTGCAGCATGTGATTAAAGAAAAATTATTGCAAAATTATGACACTATGACGCTGAGGATAATTGGCTATCCAGCTTTTGTGGGTAATTTGGGGTTAAAGCTGATGTTATTAAAAATAATCTGTAATAGGGAAAGGGACATTTGTTAAAAGGATAGACTGAAATTTATGATAAAAAAAATCTATGAGAACTTAGAATCAAAGTAATTTTATTTATTATTAACATCGATCGAATCGAGTGTAGAATTAGAAACATTCTAATTTTTTTTCACTCTGTTGTAAAAAATTTAATATCTAAGGGAAATTTCTTTAAAATTTCAAAATTAAAGGTTTATCTAATGAAAAATGTTGTTACAGTTTTATTTTCTTATGCTATTTTTATATTTAACTAGCCAAACAGGGCCCGCTCCACAGGACCTTCTCTAACGCTCGTTTTGCTCCCGAATGTGGATATCGTATTAGTGTCATTGAAGTGCAGAGGTAAGCAAATTCACCCATGATGCTAAACGCCAGGGTTCAAATCCTGGCGAGAACATTGCAAAAATGTTTAGTGGTGGTTATCTCTCCTAATGTTGGCGACATATGTGAGATGCTAGGGCATGCATAGAAGTCACGTGAAAACTTCTCCCCATAGAGTTGTCGCACTACGGGAAGCCGTTGGGACTCGACTATAAAAAATAGGTCCTTTATGATTGAGATTGAACATGAATCGAACAGCATCCATTGAAATGTAGGAAGTTTGACTCTGTTCTTTTATTGAAATGTTCATGGGCAAATTTTTGCTCTACTCCCTTATACCTTTCTTTTGATTCTTACATAGTAGTGGTTAAATATGTCCCGTTTGGGGAGTACTTATGAAGTGAGGTGGCCACGCACACACTTGGCCCTTAAAATAAACATAAGCTTCGTGCTATACTCTCAAATATTTTTTATATAAGCCCAATATTATCATAGTCGGTTAACAAATCCTGTTTCATTTAAACCCTATATTGTCGTGATTGGTCTACATATTCATTTAACGGGGAGTGATTTTTGGGGGTTGAATGGTACTTCAAACATTTCGCTCAATAAGGATGTCAAATTCTAGCTCTACTCCCAAATACCTTTCATTTAAGCCCACAATTGCCCTGGTCGACAAGTACCCGCTGGGTACTTAGACTCAAATTTTAATACCATATTTGTACTTTACCCTCCAATACCTTTCATTTGATACCCATATTGTTCCGATCGTTCCACTTTTGATTTTGGGTGATGTTTCTGTGGTAAGGGAGAGGGTGTACCCCCCTTCCGATATCGAAACACTATACAGCCTATGTTTCCTTTCAGACCAACCTACACAATCTGTGAACATTTCGAGAAAATCGGTGCTACCGTTTTTGTGACTATACAGAACAAACAAACAAGCCGAGTCCCATATAGTCGTGATTGGCTGATATGCCCATTTGGTGCGCTTTTGGCGGTGGGTGGGTTGGGGTGACCCCGTATACTTTGGCCTGATTTTTTTATGCCAGATTCCTAATCTAATCCCGAATACCTTACATTTAAGTCTTGTATTGATAAGAACGTTTATTTTGTCTGCTTAGAGGAGTTTTGGGATTAGGGCGAATTTCTGGGTACTTGGGGCCAATTTTTAATACAATATTCTATTCTACTTTCCAATACCCATATTGTCCTTATCGGTCCACTATTGATTTTGGTTGGTGTTTTGGGCGTACGAAGGAGGGTCCGCACCATATCTCCTAATCTAAGCGTCCTAAAGCAAAACTAAGACTAATTCGTGATCACTTCCGAAAATTCGAAATTTTCAGTTGGAAAACTTAAAATGGCCATATCTCCTAAACTAAGTGTCCTACAGCAAAACTAAGGTTAGTTCTTGATCACTTCCAAAAATTCGAAATTTTCAGTTGGAAAACTTAAAATGGCCATATCTCCTAAATAAAGCGTCCTACAGAAAAACTAAGGTTAATTCGTGATCACTTCCAAAATTACGAAATTTTCAGTTGGAAAACTTAAAATGGCCATATCTCTTAAACTAAGCATCCTACAACAAAAGAAAGGTTAATTCGTGATTACTTCCAAAAATTCGAAATTTTCAGTTGGAAAACTTAAAATGGCCATATCTCCTAAACTAAGCGTCTTACAGCAAAACTAAGGTTAATTCGTGATCACTTTCAAAAATTCGAAATTTTCAGTTGGAAGACTTAAAATGGCCATATCGCCTACACTAAGCGTCCTACAGCAAAACTAAGGCTAATTCGTGATCACTTGCAAAAATTCGAAATTTTTAGTTGGAAAACTTAAAATGGCCATATCTCCTAAACTAATCGTCCTACAGCAAAACTAAGGTTAATTCGAGATCACTTCCAAAAATTCGAAATTTTCAGTTGGAAAACTTAAAATGGCCATATCTGCGAAACTAAGCGTCCTAGAATTCGAAATTTTCAGTTGGAAAACTTAAAATAGCTATATCTCCTAAACTAAGCGTCTTTCAGCAAAACTAAGGTTAATTCGTGATCACTTCCAAAAATTCGAAATTTTCAGTTGGAAAACTTAAAATGGCCATATCTACTAAACTAAGCGGCCTAGAATTCGAAATTTTCAGTTGGAAAACTTAAAATGGCCATTTCTCCTAAACTAAGCGTCCTACAGCAAAACTAAGGTTAATTCGCGATCACTTCCGAAAATTCGAAATTTTCAGTTGGAAAACTTAAAATGGCCTTATCTCCTAAACTAAGCATTCTACAGAAAAACTAAGGTTAATTCGTGATCACTTCCAAAATTCGAAATTTTCAGTTGGAAAACTTAAAATGGCCATATCTCTTAAACTAAGCGTCCTACACCAAAACTAAGGTTAATTCGTGATCACTTCCGAAAATTCGAAATTAATAGTTGAAAACTTAAAATGGCCATATCTCCTAAACTAAGCGTCCTACAGCAAAACTAAGGTTAATTCGTGATCACTTCCGAAAATTCAAAATTTTCATTAGAAAACATAAAATGGGCTTCTCCCGAATACTTTCAAGTCCCATATTGTCATGAAGATCCAATAAACCTATCTTATGGGGTTTGGAGGCTGAAATTCGTGTTATTAGACCGTTTTTATAGACCGATTTCTCGATTTAAGGCCTTGAGCTCATAAAAGCCGCATTTATTGTCCGATTTAGCCAAAATTTTGCACAGTGAGTTGTGTTAGGCTTCTCGATATATTTCTTTGAAATGCCATAGATCGGTCCAGATTTCAATATAGCTGCCATATAGACCGATCTCTCGATTTAAGGTTTTGGACCCATAAAAGGCGTCTTTATTGTCCGATTTTGCCAAAATTTGGGACAGTGAGTTGTGTTAGGCCCCGCGACATCTTTCTTCGAAATGGCAGAGATCGGTCCAGATTTGGATATAGCTGCCATATAGACCGATCTCTCGTTATAAAGTTTTGGACCCATAAAAGGCGTCTTTATTATCGGATTTTGACGAAATTTGGTGTAGTGATTTGTTTAAGAGACTTCGATATTCTTCTTTAATTTGGCCCAGATCGCTTCAGATTTGGATATAGCTGCCATATAGACCGATCTCTCGATTAAAGGTTTTGGCACCATAAAAGGCACATTTATAGTCCGATTTTGCCAATATTTGGGACAGTTAGTTGTGTTAGGATCTTCAACAACTTTCTGCAATTTGGTCCAAATCGGACCCTATTTCGATAAAGCTGCTATGGGGGCATAAATTATGCATTTGCACATATACCCGAGATGGTGGGTTCGGCCCTGCCGAACTTTCCGCCTTTTTACTTGTTTCATTTTATTTTTTTTTGTGTTTATTTTATTTGTTTGAGTTTTTTCATTTTATATATTTTGGTTTTTCCAAATCGTATTTAAGTTATCTTTATAAAAAATCATTTTCATATTTATATACAGAATATAAATATGTCTGGTTTCCCGCAGTCCAATGCCATGGTTTGCCACAAAACTATTCACAATATTTATGACCATAGATTTCGATAAAAAAAGAATCTCAGAAAAATCATAAAATAACTATAAATTCTCACAGCATTATCAAATGCTACTGTAATCATAATTCACATTGACCATAATTTCCTGTGAAAAAAGTTTCTAGAAAACTATAAAATTCATACTTATCATTAACCTTCTGAAACTCCTGACTAACGAAAACGCAAACAGAGAAAGGATAATAAAATTCGTCCAAAGGACAAGCCATTAAATAATTGATAAATAGTTTGTGAAGAACAAAGACATGGTTATCTGTCATGGCAAAGTAGCTTTGCAAGACGTCCTTTTAGCCATATGTGTATACATCTAAGATATTTGCAGTTATAAGCAGCTCAACAAAAATTTACAAATTTATGTAAATTGAAACAGTTTTTTTTTCCTCTTGCATTTACTTATTTTTTGCCAATTCGTTGCGATTGGGATAAAGAAAAAATATTTACGTGTGGAACATATGCAAATCATAACTTGGAAATTTGTCACGTTTCGCATGGGCCCCATAAAAACTAAAAGGAGAAGGTCCTGCCAAGCAAATGCAACTGAATTGGTAAGGAGAGAAAAAACATGATGAGATTCCAGGAAACCAACTTTTGCTTCAACATTGGTCGTTTGGGGAGGAATTTCTAATATTCCTTTTCAATAGAATACCAACGCTCTTTAACAGGACAAGGACATCCCCAACATCAACATCTACAACGACAAACACTTTGCCAATGATAATATGCAAATATTTATGAACAGCGTTGCGAATCAATGAATAGTTGGATTTTCGTGAGTGCACGTCCCAGGTGATTAAGGCGAGAGTTGGCAAAAGGATATTTTTTCTAAGGACTTATGTACCTTTTAAGTGGGAAATTTGTTTGAGTTGATGTTATGGGTGTTATAGTTTTGTACTACAAAGTAAACATTGCAAATTGAGCAAGAACGAATGAAGGATAACTTAAACCGATAAAGTAACAAAATGTTCCTTATGAAGTGCTTTTGTTACCAGGAGACCAAAATGTATTACATGCTTGATTCACTTCAACTTCAGAGACAGAGAGATATGCTCCCCAACCAACACATTACTCTGGGATTTAAGACAAACAACTTTCTTCTCCGTATATAATAAATATCCTTCAGAACGATAGTCTCCTCTGCAGTAATTCATCCAATGAGTTAAGTCTTAACAATTGACTACTTTGCATGTTAATGTTAAGCAAATGGTATGATGGCTGCCATGCTTAAATGCCCCATTTTTTTTTTTAGTTTACTTTAAGTTAATATAAACATTTTGGGCCAAGGCATGAACTTTGCCACTTTCACTTGCAAAGACAAAGGCAAAAGTTGAAAGTTCCCTTAAGTGGCTTAATAGTGGAGAGGGGTTTGATTAGGACTCTTACCTTCTTCTTACCAATAGCAATGCCCTAGGAAACACAATCTTTAAGATAGTGATGCTGTGGTTATGGTTTCTTTGTCTAGCACAAAAATGATAATTTGATAATGTAACGTAATAAGGCAATTTTCATTTTGCTTTGGGATGAATGAAAGATTGGAAAAGGATGTTAAGAGAGCAGATTTTATGTTTAATATGTTAAAGTTTTTGGTCGAATGGACTACAAGAAAATCGAAATAAAAACTAAACTTTTAAGATTTTTTAATTAATTTATAGAATAAGAAGATTTAATAAATCCAACTAAAACAATTTTGTTTTTCTCTCAATTTTTTATATGCCCCACAAAGGGACGTGGTATATTTTTGGGTTGCCCAAAAAGTAATTGCGGATTTTTTAAAAGAAAGTAAATGCATTTTTAATAAAACTTAGAATGAATTTAACCAAATATACTTTTTTCGCACTTTTTTTCTAAAGCAAGCTAAAAGTAACAGCTGATAACTGACAGAAGAAAGAATGAAATTACAGAGTCACAAGCTGTGAAAAAAATTGTCAACGCTGACTATATGAAAAATCCGCAATTACTTTTTGGGCAACCCATATTTTATCATTCAGTTTGAAACACACCGAAATATTTCTATCCGATCCTATAAAGCATATACAAAACACCTTCACACTCTATCAAGGGGAACATTAATTTTTTTCTTTGCAAAAACACACATACTTCTCTCTAGATCCCAATAAACAAACTACAAAATATTGTGACGATACGACTTCTAAGATTCTTGTAAGGAAACCAAAACAAGCAAAAAGGAGTTAAGTTCGGCCAGGCCGAACTTCAGATACCCCCTCCTTGGGAATATGTGTAAACCACCATCCGTCATAAACCGGTGAAAAAAGCTTAATTTATGCCTTCATAGCAGCTCTATAAATATATAGTCCGATTTGGACCAAATTCGACATGGACATTTAGTGGTCTAATAAGTACAAGCCATTGTATAATTTTGAAGAACAAAATATTGGTCCTTTTGGTAGCTATATCCAAATACAGACCGATCTAAACCATATACGACATGGATGTCAAAAACCTAACATAAGTCCCTATGTCAAATTTCAGGGAAATTTGATTATAAGTGCGCCTTTTATTGGGACTAGACTTTTAATCGTGAAATCGGTTCATATGGCAACTACAAATCTGAACTGATCTTGGGAAAATTGCAGAGGGATGTCAAAGGGCCTTACACAACTCACTGTTCCAAATATCAGCAAAATCGTACAATAAATGTGCCTTTCATGGGCCTAAGACCCTAAATCGTTGGATCGGTCTATATGGGGGCTATATCAAGGTATAGTCCGATATAGCCCATCTTCGAACTAAATCTACCTATGGACAAAAAAAATAATCTGCGCAAAGTTTCAGCTCATTACCTCTATTTCTAAAGACTGTAGTATGACGGACAGACAGGGCTAGATCGTCTTAGATTTTGACGACGGTCAAGAATATATATAGTTTATTGGACGGGAAATGAATATTTTAATGTGTTGCAAACGGAATAAGAAAATGAATATACCCTTATCTTCCAGTGGTGGGTATAAACATGTGAGAATTTACTGAAACCACCCTTTCCTTTGGGAAGGGGTACTGAAACCACCCTTTCCTTTGGGAAGGGGTACTGAAATCACCCTTTCCCAGGGTTACTAAAACCACCATTTACCTTGTGAGGGGGTACTAAAACCACCCGTTCTCTTGGAAAGTGTACTAAATCCACCCTTGGGAAAGGGGTACTAAAACCACACTTTCAATTGAGAACAGGTACTAGAATCATACTTTCCCATTGGAAGGTGTACGAAAACCACAATTTCCCTTGCGATAGGGCACTAAAACCACGCTTTCATTGGGAAGAGGTACTAAAACCACTCGTTCCCTTGGAAAAGGGTACTAAAACCACCCTTCCCTTCCGAAGGAGTACTTAAATCAACTTTTCCTTGGAGTATAAGAAGGAGGTAAACGCCTACTCTGATCATGACAAGATCCGCGTTGTTTGTGTGCCGGACCATATCGTAGTTAGGGGGAATGAAAGATCAGACGATTTGGCCATGAAGGCCAAAGGTGGGAAGCCTATCGGGTCGACATAGTTCGAGTTAAGAGAGGGAGCGATGAACGCAAGGCATGTTACACTGTGCAACTGTGAAACGGGAGGTAGGACGATGAAAATACAATGAGAAAATCCGGTTTGTGACAAGACAAGGTTAAACTGAGAGCAAGGGATAGAAGGGGATCAGTATTGTTTTTGGTATCATAACGGGATACATAAGACTACGAGCGCACTTATTCAAAATGGGTGCCGCAAATGACATGGGGGGAGACGATGAAACGCTGGGCCATTACCTCATTGTGTGGTTCCCGCAGCTATCCGACTCCAGCACTTAGGTAGGGATACATTACCAGACATGAATCGACTCAGGGGCGATTCTGTCTGGTCTAGTACCCTTGGGAAAGGGTACTAAAACTACCCTTTCCCTTGGGATGGGAAAGGGTGCCAAAACTATCCTTTCCCTTGGGAAATAATACTAAAATTACCCTTTTACAAGGAAAAGGGCACTAAAACTACCCTATGCTTTGGGAAAGGGCACTAAAACTACCCTATACTTTGGGAAAGGGTACTTAAACTACTCTTTCACATGGGAAAGGGTTCAAAAATTACACTTTTTTGACAATGGGTACTAAAACTATGATTCTTCTTAGGAAAGGGTACTTAAACTGTCTGCTTAAACTACCCTAGTCCTATGGAATGGGTACTAAAACTACTCTTTCCCTTGGGAAACTATACTACAAACAACCTTGTTGTCGGATAAAGAACTACACTTTCCTGTGGGAAAAGTTACTAAAACAACCCTTTTCCCTTGGGAAAGGTTATTTAAACAACCCTTTCCCTTGGGAAAGGTTATTTAAACAACCCTTTCCCTTGGAAAAGTTTACTAAAACTACCCTTTCCCTCAGAAAAGGTTACTAAAACTACCCTTTCCCTTGGGAAAGAGTACTAAAACTACCCTATCCCTTGGGAAATGTTACTAAAACAACCCTTTCAATTGGGAAAGATTACTAAAACTACCCTTTCCTTAGAAAAGGTTAGCAAAAATACCCTTTCCCTTTCGAAAGAGTATTAAAACTACAACATCCCTTGGGAAAGGGTACTAAAACTACCCTATCCCTTGGGAAAGGGTACTAAAACTACCCTTTCACTTGGAAAAGGGTACTAAAACTACCCTTTCGCTTGGGAAAGGGAACTAAAACTTCCCTTTCCCTTAATAAAGGGCACTAAAGCTACCCTGTCCCAAGGGAAAGGGTACTAACACTACTCTATCCCTTGGAAAAGGGTACTAAATCTACCCTTTCACTTGGGAAAGAGTACTAAAACTACCCTATCCCTTGGGAAAAGGTACAAAAACTACCCTTTCCCTTGGGAAAGGGTACTAAAACTACCCTTTCCCTTGGGAATGGTTACTAAAACAACCCTTTCCCCTGAGAAAGGGTACTAAAACTACCCTTTCGCTTAAAAAAAAGCACTAAAACTACCCTGTTCCTTGGGAAAGTTTAATAATCAACCCTTTCTAAAACTACCTTTTCCCTTGGGAAAGGGTACTAAAACTACCCTTTCACTTGGGAAACTATACTACAAACAACCTTGTCGTCGGATAAAAAACTACCCTTCCCCTTGGGAAAGGTTACTAAAACAACCCTTTCCCTTTCGAAAGAATATTAAAACTACAATATCCCTTTGGAAAGGGTACTAAAACTACCCTATCCCTTGGGAAAGGGAACTAAAACTACCCTTTTCCTTGGAAAAGGGTAGTAAAAAAACTACCCTCTCCCTTGGAAAAGGTTACTAAAACTAACCTTTCCCTTGGTAAAACTACCCTTTCACTTGGGAAAGGGTACTTAAACTAACCTTTCCCTTAATAAAGGGCACTAAAACTACCCTGTCCATTGGGAAAGGTTATTAAAACAACCCTTTTCCTTGGGAAAGGGTACTAAAACTCCCTTTTCCCTAAGGAGTTGTACTAAAACAACCCCTTCCCTTGGGAAAGAGCACTAAAGCAATATTTTTCTATTGCTTGTACTAAAACTATCCATTCCCCTGGGAAAGGGTACTAAAACTACTTTTTCCCTAAGGAAAGAGTTCTTAAACTTTTGTTTCTCTAATTTAAGGGTTCTAAAACTGGATGTAAAAACTTCCCTTCTTTATGGAAAAGGGTACTTAAACTACCATTATTCTTAGGAAAGTGTGGTAAGCAACCCTTTCTTTGGGAATGGGTACTAAAACTATCCTCTTCCTTGGGTATGGATACTAAAACTACCATTCCCTTGGGAATGGGTACTAAAACAACGCTTTTCCTTGGGAATGTGTACTAAAACTACCCTTCTTATTTAAAAAGGGTACTAAAATTACAGTTTTAGTTATACTTAAACTACCCTTGTCGTCGGATATGGGTACTTAAACTACCATTGTCCTGGGAATGGGTACTTAAACCACCGTTTTATAATGCATATTTTTATACATTAGTATGATAAGATTGTTTATTTTTTTTTTATTTTTTTTTACGAAATGTGGTGAGTTATGTGGGCCGGCCGAAATTATTACTTTTTAGGCAATTCTTAAATATCTATTTTTAACTTTATTATATTATGTCTCCGTTTACCTGCCATATATTCGATTACGTTTAATGTTACCATTAAATTATGAAACTGGTAATTTACTAGCCGAAATTTCTTACCGTTTTTGTCTCAATGTTTTTCATTATAAAGCAATAGGCTACACAATTTTGGCATAGCATCCATAATAGCATAAACTTAATGCCACTGTGGTAATCTTGACAAAAATGACAAATTGGCACTCATTTATCAAAATGTTGATAATAGGCAAAATGTTAAGGCTTTTTTTTAAGCGCACTCTTGGTCTTTTTAGTGACAGTTTCAACGCAAGACCGGAACTAACAAATTATGACATTGTTTCATTGAGTGCTTATGGTGCTTCCTTGAAGGACCCAAAACTTTGCTTTCAAAGGACATAGTAAAATGTTTTGCCATTGTTAAGATAAGAAGAATGAGGAAATGGAAACTTTAAGAAAAACACTGATATTGTTGATATATGTGCGAAGACACCAAAGGATCTCCCTTTTGCAATGACCCTTATCTGCTCTGAACGCTGAGATTTGTTCAATAGTTCAACAAAGACAAAAAGTTTATATTTTTCCTGTTCGTTTTCCTTTGGCATGCGAAAACGATGAAAATATTTTGATTTCTTTTAAAATAGTATATGAAAAATACACTTGAAATCAAAGAGCGACCAAAAAAACTTCCTTGGTCTGTCATAAACTGCAACATTTCTTTTTTTTGAGATTTCAAATCTAAGTTCTCGAATAGAGCTTAACTATTTCGGGGTATTTATGGAACATTAAAGGGAAAGAAGAGAAGAAAAAGTACATGCACTCTGGAGAGACAAAATAAAAGAATAAATCTTCAAGTACAATTTTTTTTGCTTAAATTTTTTAGTAAAAAAAATTTTAAAAAATTGCAATGTGCCACCATCTTACGTGGCACGAATATTATTTTCATATTCTTGAACTTTTATGACATTTGACGTTTATCAATAGCAGCATTCATACTCTGCGACATTTATACACAGTTTTTCTGCTTATTTTTTTTTTGGAAATTTTGTCTTGGTTTGTGGTTGACAAAAACAGGTCACCAACTTTGTGCAGACATAAAATCTAGATTTCATGGAATATCTTTGCAAGACAAAAATCTTGACAAAGTTCATGAACTCTCATGGTATTCCATTTTTCGTGGAATTTTTTTTTGTAAAAATTGTCAACGCTAGAAATTGATGGCAATAGCCACAAAGGACTACATTAGGTCACATTTGTGAAGATATTGAAGCTTTATTTCCAAGAATTTTTTTTGTGATTTCTAAAACTGACAAATTTGAAGTGGAAGCAATAATAAGAAGAATTGTTGGCGTAAGCCGAGAAAAAGTCCAACATCAACAAAAATGTTCTGGGAAACCTTAATGTAAACTTCCTTTTTAAAGAAAATTAAAATTTGGAGATTTCAAAACAAAAATCTGAAATTCTAACCAAAGAAAAATTTTTCATAACATCATAAAACTTAAATTTAAATCTTTTTATACCCTACACCATAGGATGGGGGTACACTAATTTCGTCAATCTGTTTGTAACACCTCGAAATATGCGTCTGAGACCCCATGAAGTATATATATTCTTGATCGTCATGACATTTTAAGTCGATCTAGCCCGTCCGTCCGTTTATCCGTCCGTCCATCCGTCCGTCCGTCCGTCCATCCGTCCGTCCGTCCATTCGTCCATTCGTCCGTCCGTCCGTCCATTCGTCCGTCCGTCCGTCCATCCGTCCGTCCGTCCGTCCATCCGTCCGTCCATCCGTCCGTCCATCCGTCCGTCCATCCCTCCGTCCGTCCGTCCATCCGTCCGTCCATCAGTCCGTCCGTCCGTCCGTCCATCCGTCCGTGAGTCCGTCCGTCCATCCGTCCGTCCGTCCATCCGTCCGTCCGTCCATCCGTCCGTCCGTTCATTCGTCCGTCCGTCCATCCGTCCATCCGTCCGTCCGTCCGTCCGTCCATCCGTCCGTCCGTCCGTCCGTCCGTCCGTCCGTCCATCCGTCCGTCCGTCCGTCCGTCCGTCCGTCCGTCCATCCGTCCGTCCATCCGTCCGTCTGTCCGTCCATCCGTCCGTCTGTCCGTCCATCCGTCCGTCCATCCGTCCGTCCGTCCGTCCATCCGTCCGTCCGTCCGTCCGTCCATCCATCCGTCCGTCCATCCGTCCGTCCGTCTGTCTGTCGAAAGCACGCTAGCTTTGGAAAGAGTAAAGCTAGCCGCTTGAAATTTTGCACAATTTTTTTTATTAATGTAGGTCGGTTGGTATTGTAAATGGGCCCAATCGGTCCATGTTTTGATGTAGCTGCCATATAAACCGGTATTGGGTCTTGACTTCATGAGCCTCTAGAGGGTGCAACTCTTATCCGATTTGACTGAAATTTTGCACGTTGTGTTTCGGTCGTTCTCATTTAATACTTGAAGCGACACCGAAATGAGAGAATTAGCACATGTACACGAAAGTGGAACGTGATCAAGTTGGACACCTCGAAAGTCCTAGCGGAAATTGAACTAGACGTTCCGTCGAAAGTGGGACGAGTGATGGTCATCATAGAGAGAGGATGCAAAAAAACCATGCCAAGACTCAAAAGGCCGAGGAGAAATAGAACCGCAGAACACTGGTGGAATGATGCTATAGCTGAGCAACGAAACAACGTAGATATACGAGAGCTCGCCGCAGAAGCACGGCTGAGACAGAACACGCTCTATACAAGTAGGCAAAAAACTTACTCGCTGCCGTAATAGAAAGGACCAAGAAAATAGAAAAGTGGGACTATAAATTTTGTAACCAAAATGTGCGAATGGTGAATAGAACCTTTAGCCATCCATCATATATTTCTTAGTTGTACTTACAAGCCAAATTTCAGACCTTTAACTCTATCTGAACAGAAAGTACAAAATGGTACCAAAATGTACGAATTTTAAACAGAACATTTGGTCACCCAACATATATTTCTTAATATGGCATGTAGGTACAATGCCATATTTCAGACTTCTAGCTCCATCTGAACAGAAAGTACTAAATGGTACCAACTTTGGTACCGAAATGTACGAACTTTGAATAGATCATTCAATCATCCATCATTTATTTCTTAGTTGCACCAACATGCCCAATTTCGGACCTTTAGCTTCAACTATAAAGAAAGTACTAAATGGTATCAATTTTGGTACCAAAATGTTCGAATTGTGAAAAAAAAACATTTCAAATATTTCTAAGTTTTATCTATGTGTCAAATTTAATACCTCTAGCTCCATCTGAACATAAATTACCAAATGATACCAATTTTGGTACCAAAACGTTCGAATAGTGAAAAAATCATTTAATCGCCTATCATATATTTTTAAGTTTTATCTACATGCCAAATTTAAGACCTCTAGCTCCATCTGAACAGAAAGTACCAAATGATACCAATATTGGTACCAAAGTGTATTAATTTTGAATCATTCAGTCGTCCATCATATATTTCTAAGTTTTATATACATGTCAAATTTCGGACCTCTATCTCCATCAGCACAGAAAGTACCAAATGATACCAATTTTGGTACCATAATGTATTTGGAAAAGATCATAGTCATTCATCATAATTTTCCTAGTTGTTCCAGCATGCCAAATTTTAGACATCAATAAAAAAAGTATCAAATGGTACCAATTTTGGTACCAAAATGTACGAATTTTGAATAGATCATTTAGTCACTTCATCATATATTTCCAAGTTGTCCACACTTGTTAAATTTCAGACCTCTGGCTCCATCTGAAAAAAGATACCAAATGGTATCAATTGTATCCCGTTACCAGTACTATTTATCCAAATTTTCTTTTCATCCTTATTATTTTGCACCAGATTTTTTCTTTTAAGTCAAATTTCAAAATTCTACCTCTATCCATCCGCCCTGTACAAAGTCCACCCATTTCGTACCTTTTCGGTACTTTTTTTAGTACCTAAATTTGCAAATTTCCAAAAACTCTTATAGTCACCCAATTCAGGTTGCCATAGTGTACGCAAGTTCCAAAATTCAGAGATCTAATTCAATTTACAGAGAAAGTGCCAAATAGTTTCAATTGTGGTACTAAACGTACTATTGAGTTGCCCAAAAAGTAATTGCGGATTTTTTAAAATAAAGTAAATGCATTTTTAATAAAACTTAGAATGAACTTTAATCAAATATAATTTTTTTACACTTTTTTCTAAAGCAAGCTAAAAGTAACAGCTGATAACTGACAGAAGAAAGAATGCAATTACAGAGTAACAAGCTGTGAAAAAATTTGTCAACGCCGACTATATGAAAAATCCGCAATTACTTTTTGGGCAACCCAATATTTCTCCTACTTCCGGTACGATTTTCCAAAATTTTTTTTTTATGAAGTCTTCTTTTTCGGCTGAGCCCAGGAACAAAATTCCAGCCCTTTCAGTTCGCACTGGGCAAATATGTTCCATTTTTTTTTCTTTTTGATACTTTTTAGTCCCTTAACGAACGAATATCACCAACTCCAGCCTTATCCCGTGCCATAAGTTCCAAAAGTTCAGATCGACCAATATTCATGCAAAATTTCATTATTCTAGCCTTAGCCGTTTGGGCTGGGCAGTGTGACTGATCAGTGGGTCAGTCACGCAACTCTTTTATATACAGAGATATTGGAGCTTTCTCTGAAATTGAATTTATTTCAATAGGCTTTGTCAAAAAATTGGTTCATTTGATAGGTCTAAATATAAAGGAAATTTGTCAAATAAATCAATTTAAAATCTTCATTAAGTAATGTGAATGCTTAAATTTTCTTTAAAAGCTAAATTTCATGAAAACGTTTTTTTTAATATATTTTCTAAAGACAAAATTCTAGGCATTTAAATCTTACAACAAATTAACTTGCATTTTCCCAAGAATTTCCGCCCGCATGACTACAAATTTTTTCTAAGAGCAAATTCCAAGTTATTCCATATTAATTTATAAACAAGGCAAAGACATTATCGGTCAAGTATCTTAGCCACAACTTGTCATTTGTCAAACAAAGGTCTACAAATCTTTGGCCACAGATAGGTTCATAGATAAGCCACAAAATAAACGAACGCACACAAAATAAAATTACAAAGTAAATCAACTTGGAAGATATAAATCAAATTCCACACGCAATCCAATTAAATTAATGTCGAAGAAGAACTCATGGGGGTAGAGGCAAGGAACAGAGATTCGTCCTAGACACTAGAACAAGGACAAATAAAACAAAAAATTAACCACTGCTTCTAATAAAAACACATATGCTAATAGGCTGTAAGGCTTTAACCCTTCCGGTCGCACTAGCCCTACCTTTTTTACCACACAACGGTTTTGGTTGTTAAAACAAAAGAAGGAAATTATATATTTTTTTTGATTTTTTCCCCAATGTATGGCACATGTCTTCTTGGCAGATATAAACCCTTTTTCTCTGCTTTTGCTTTGTGTGGCTATGATAAAACTCTCTCAAATTGCCTCACATTTACAAATTTCCATATCATTATGTCCGTTTCTTGTTTTTGCCCTAGGAGAAAACCAATATTATTTGGCCCATTTACTTTTCTCTCTGTCTTTATTTGAGTCAAACACATAAAATGGTTTATCCCTTACCTTCAGGTGGTGGAAAGGAGGTTTAAGTTGATTTATGTTTAGCAAATCCTTCTAGCCATAGCCATAGACTATGTGTGATTGCTTAGCTGGCAGTTGTCACAGTTTGTCAGTTAGATATGCTAGATTTACATCATTGATCCCTATACATAATTAAGTAGATACTTACAGACACTTATGGAGGAAGAAAGGGTTTTTTTAAAATTGGAATTTTTTATAAAATTTGATATAACATCAATTTGGAGAGGTTTTTTATTAAAAACTTGCTGGACAGGGCCTGCGTCGCCCTTTTCACTGTCCTATTTTATCTGAGCCCTATACTGGCATGGTCAGGAAAAAAGTTCTGTTTGGGGGTGGTGGTACGGCCTCCCAGATATTTCGCGTTTCCCGATTAGACAGTGACCTGTCATGACGGACACAATGACTGAGACGTCTGTTCTAGCCAATGACAGCAAACCAGTCGACCTTTTCAAGTCTAGATTAGTCCACATAGTTTTGGAAAGCTCATAGCCCCCTCCATGTGACCATCTATTATTCGTTGTCCTTCAGGCCTGGTCCGGAAAACTTAGCTTACATGTAGCTAGAGACACACCCACAGATGCCAGTATCCCAGGAATGTGTAGGGTAGCTCCTAGTCTGGCAAGCTCGTCCGCTTTACAATTCCCTGGAATAACTATGTGGCGCGGCACCCAGAACAGATGAATTTTGAACTGTTCAGCCATCTCGTTGAGAGATCTGCGACAGTCGAGGGCAGTTTTTGTGTTCAGAAATACGTTCTCTAGGGATTTAATGGCAGAACAGGTGAATTTTGAACTGTTCAGACATCTCATTGAGAGATATGCGACAGTCGAGGGCAGTTTTTGTGTTCAGAAATACTTTCTCTAGGGATTTAATGGCTGCCTGGTTGTCTGAGGAGATATTTCTGCCAATCGTCGTTATGACATTATATCTTAGCCATTCCACCACTTCCTTAATTGCAAGGATCTCCACTTGATACACACTTCAGTGGTCGGGTAACATTTTCTATATGACCAGTTCTAGATCTTTAGAGTAAACCTCAAAGACCACCAGGTCGTTTAGTTTGGAACCAACGGTAAGAAGTCTACGTAATTGCTGTTACCAGGGATATCGTAGTTCCAATCGGTTCTTTCAGGAATAGTGGTACAGTACTTTTTCATCAAAAAGCGGCTCAGGCAGGGTGTAATTCACACTGCCTGGAACATTGGATATTGTATAAAGAATAACACTGTGGCCGTAGCTGCCACATGACCAAAGAGAAAGTTCCCTTAACCTTAATGCCCAGAAGCATAAGATGTAGCATTAAATTCAGTGCATCATATCGTGTCGTCCTCAGTGTGGCTGTGATGCACAAATAAGCCATCCTTTGGATGCGGTTAAGTATTGAGCAGTAGGTGGACTTTTGAAGCGCCGTCCACCAGACCGCAAAACCATATAGCACTATAGGTCTGACAATTGCAGTATATACCCAATACATGACAGGTGGTCTTAACCCCCAACTTTGTCAATGGCTCTCTTGCAGGTGCATAGGGCAAGAGTTGCCTTTCTTGCCCTTTCCAAAATGTTGGATTTGGAGTTCAATTTCCAGTCCAGGTATTTTGCGCTTTCTGTACATTCTCTACCCAAGGAGACATGTTCCACTGCAGGCAACTTGTATCTCATGCTGAAAAGAACTACTTCTGTCTTGCACGGATTTATACCTAGACCTGGTTCGGTAGCCCACTTTGTTGTTGCACGTAGAGCTTACTGAAGTAAAATATATCTCTTAGAGTGCTGAGAAATTTTTCCCTAACCGCAATTGCCACGTCATCAGCATACGGGACCACTTTTACGCCTTTTTCTTCCAGAGACAATAATATAATATATTGGGTTGCCCAAAAAGTAATTGTGGATTTTTCACATAGTCGGCGTTGAAAAATTTTTTCACAGCTTGTGACTCTGTAACTGCATTCTTTCTTCTGTCAGTTATCAGTTGTTACTTTTAGCTGATTTAGAAAAAAAATGACTAAAGTTCATTCTAAATTTTATTAAAAATGCATTTACTTCCTTTTAAAAAATCCGCAATTACTTTTTGGGCAACCCAATATATATATATATATATATATATATATATATATATATATATATATATATATATATATATATATATATATATATATATATATATATATATATATATATATATATATATATATATATATATATATATATATATATATATATATATATATATATATATATATATATATATATATATATATATATATATATATATATATATATATATATATATATATATATATATATATATATATATATATATATATATTGGAGTCCATCGTCGCACAGAGGTTAGCATGTCCGTCTATGACGCTGAACGCCTGGGTTCGAATCCTGGCGAGACCATCTGAAAAAATTTTCACGGTGATTTTCCCCTCATAATGCTTCTCTCCAAAGAGCTGTCGCACTGCGTCACGCCGTCGGACTCGGCTATAAAAAGAGGTCCCTTATCATTGAGCTTAAACTTGAATCGGACAACACTCATTGATATGCGAGTTTGCTCCTGTTCCTTGGCGGAATGTTCATGGGCAAAATTTGCAATTTGACAATAATATATAGTTATTGGCTTTATTTCCAAGTTGAGGAGGACCGTCCACCTCCTTGAGGTGTACCTCTGGTGACCCATCTTTATAGATCCACAGATCCCAAGCCTGCCGTAATGCATCTTTTAACATGTAAGTTATTAATAAACTTTCTTACGGTAGAGTTTATGCCTAGAAAATCCAAGTCGGTTTTACATAAGAAATGCTACCATTGTATATTCAGCGACAGAACCCTTCATGTAGCCGACTAGGTCGTGAAGGACTGTTTCAGTGGATTTGCCTTTACTATACGCATGCTGTTGCCGCGACGGGCGATCTCCAAGGATCTTTTCCCTAAGACATGTTTCTATCAGCCTATCAAGGGTCTTCAGCATAAAGGATGACAGACTAATAGGATGAAAATCTCTCGCCTATATGTTTCCTGCTTTCGAAATGAAAATGACCTTCGTGTCCCTCCATCTGACAGGTATATATGACATTCTGATACAAGCAGAGTATATCTCTCTAAGCCGGGGAACCAGTCTACACGGCTTGTAATTCAATCGGTGATACATCAACAGGGCCCGGCGAATAAAAGGAGTCGCAACTTCTTATCGCCCAAAGGATTTTCGGCTCAGACACAAATTCCCTAATAGCCTCCGACGAATGCATACCAGTGACAACCTCTTCTGGCGCCACGTTGTCCGTTGGAGTATTTCCCGGGAAATGTGTATCAACGAGTAGTTCTAGTGTTACCTCACTAGTCACTGTCCATACATTCTCTGACTTCTGAATACACCCCACCGTAATAGGTTTAGAGGACAGAATCTTCCTGAGTCTAGAGGCCCTATATCCTCCACGGTGCTGCAGAATTCTACCCAGGATTTGTTCCGAGCCTTTCTCAGATCGCGCTTATATAAAGAAACTATATTTTGCTTAAATCGCCCAACCCATCTCCGAGAGATGGGAGATGAGATGAGAGAGAGAGATGAGAGAGATGAGATTCGTCAGTTTGGTATTTATATCATAGAGGCATTTTCACAATGAATTCACTATAAGTACTACCTACGAACGTTAGGCCTTTGAATCCCTCACACCTAAAAGTGTCCGAAGATGACCTTCCTTAACCAAGAGGTCGAAATGTGTAACACTATGGTTGGTGTCTTTTTGTCTTCTGGCTTCACTTTTCCATTGAATAGAAAAAAATTCTTCGATCGAAATGAAAAACTAAACACCTATTTTAATAAAGGGTGATTTTTTTGAGGTTAGGATTTTCATGCATTAGTATTTGACAGATCACGTTTGATTTCAGACATGGTGTCAAAGAGAAAGATGCTCAGTATGCTTTGACATTTCATCATGAATAGACTTACTAACGAGCAACGCTTGCAAATCATTGAATTTTATTACCAAAATCAGTGTTCGGTTCGAAATGTGTTCATTCACCGTAACGTTGCGTCCAACAGCATCTTTGAAAAAATACGGTCCAATGATTCCACCAGCGTACAAACCACACCAAACAGTGCATTTTTCGGGATGCATGGGCAGTTCTTGAACGGCTTCTGGTTGCTCTTCACTCCAAATGCGGCAATTTTGCTTATTTACGTAGCCATTCAACCAGAAATGAGCCTCATCGCTGAACAAAATTTGTCAAAATTTGAACACATTTCGAACCGAACACTGATTTTGGTAATAAAATTCAATGATTTGCAAGCGTTGCTCGTTAGTAAGTCTATTCATGATGAAATGTCAAAGCATACTGAGCATCTTTCTCTTTGACACCATGTCTGAAATCCCACGTGATCTGTCAAATACTAATGCATGAAAATCCTAACCTCAAAAAAATCACCCTTTATTAGGCATATATTGTGTTGCTGCAAAGCAGTTTTTGGTTTCCTAAATTACGATTTCATGTGGCACCAACCGGACTTACAACAGAATTTTTCAAAAAAATTTTTTATAGAAAAAATTCATAGAAAAACTCTGTAATAAAAGGACGAATCTGTAATAAAAGGACCCTAAAAATCAGACTTGAGAGATTCTAAATCTACTTTTTTCCTTCTGGTTGCAAATCACCATTTTAATGCCCCAAGTGTTGCAATCCTGTGGCGCAGAAATGATGATTTGCTTATATTTTTGCTTATTCCCATCTTTTCTGCTTAACGCACTCCCATTTGTTTGGGTAACTTTTATTTAAGCCATTTTCATGCAAATGTTTACCAAGTGTCAATTTGTTAGCAATCTCGTTTTGAAAACAAAACAAGAAAAAAAAGGAACAAAAAACAAAAGGGTCGCCGCCCTCCATTACAATGAAATTGC
Organism: Stomoxys calcitrans; assembly: GCF_963082655.1. NCBI lineage: Eukaryota > Metazoa > Arthropoda > Insecta > Diptera > Muscidae > Stomoxys > Stomoxys calcitrans. Next base: position 190,677,584 of record NC_081554.1, on the reverse strand, counting down.
TTGAATGAGTGTAGTACTCGTATATTTGACCCCGGGGTGTATTGCATGACATTAAACAAATTTGCATACTTTGTCACCCCCTCCCTTCGCAGTGTTTTTTGTTTTCCGATCGTTTGCGGAGTTTATTTCTAGATATTTGTTTAATCCAATTAAATAAAAGCTCCATTACAAACTCATTGACACACTTAGGCAGCCATGAGGAATGTGTGCTAAAGGACATGAAGCTCTTCTTTATGTAAAATGTGCTCTTCTGATAGATGTGTTTTTTTTTTTAAATGGCGATAAGGTGAAATTAAAAAATTTCTTTAAGCTGCACATGAGATCTAATGCTATATACCGTAGCGCAGAGGTTAGCATGTCCGCCTATGAAGCTGAAAGCCTGGGTTCGAGTCCTGGCGAGACCATCAGCAAAAATTTGCAGTGGTGGTTTTCCCCTCCTAATGCTGGCAACATTTGTCAGGTACTATGCCATATAAAACTTCTCTCCAAAGAGGTGTCGCTCTGCGGCACGCCGTTCGGACTCGGCTATAAAAAGGAGGCCCCTTATCATTGAGCTTAAACTTGAATCGGACAGCACTCATTGATATAGGTGAGAAGTTTGCCCCTGTTCCTTAGTGGAATGTTAATGGCCAAAATTTGCATTTGCAAAAAAAAAAAAATTAATTAAAATATCAGTTTTAAGTGATAAAACGTTTAAAGGTTTTCTGTTTTCGTGATAAAACGTTTTTTTAAGTGATAAAACGTTTAAAGGTTTTCTGTTTTCTCGTCTGGCCTACCTTTTGGTTCAATTTTCTTTATTATTCCTAAAAATGACTTAATCCACTTGTCTTTTATCTGCTTACCTTTTATTTTTTTCCCCCCACCATCCTTCTCTTTTGTCTTGTAAAGGACTGACTGCATTCGAAAGGTGTCGTGTATCTGGGTAATAAGAGTTTGTCAATGAATAGAAACCAAAGCAAACATGGACTAAGAGGATTAAACTGGATTTCAATAAAAAGAATCCCCATGCAGAAATCCAGACAATTGTATGCTCTCGGTGGGGGAGTGCGTGACATGTGATGGTTACCTTCAGCTCAAGACAGTAAATCAAAAAAACTACAACCATTGTGGGGAGATAATACAATCAATGGTGTAGTGATATAAGGCGAATATAAAATGCCGAAGTCTATGGTAAACAGGCAACTCTTTTGTTAGAAAAAAGTCAAAAAGGTAGAGAATAAACAAATAAAAGAAAAAATTCAAGGAGGTTAAGAATAAACAAGTAAAAGAGAGCTAATGCATTTACTTTCTTTTAAAAAATCCGCAATTACTTTTTGGGCAACCCAATATTTTCGGCCGGGCCGAATCTTGGATAACCACCACCATGGATTCTGCTAAAATATGGAAGCTATAATAGGTAAAAGTCCGATTTGGATCATAATTAGCGCAGTTGTTGAGAGTCATTACATAAAATTTCTGCCAAATCGGTTAAAAATTGCGGTTTGTTAGAGCTCAAGAAGTCAAATTAGTCGATCGGTTTGTATGGGAGCTATATGATGTTCTTGACCGATTTGGACCGTATCCAGTACAGTTGTTGAGAGTCATAACAGAACACTATGTGCTAAAAATCAGCCAAATCGGACAAAAATTGCGTTTTCCAGGGGCTCAAGAAGTCAAATTGGGAGATCGGTTTACATGGGTACCATATCAGCTAATAGACCGATTTGGGCCGTACTTGGCACAGTTGTTGGAAGTCACAACAGAATGCCACGTGCAAAATTTCAGCCAAATCGGACAAAAAATTGAGGCTTCCAGGGGTTCAGGAAGTCAAATCGGGAGATCGGTTTATATGGGAGCTACATCAGGTTATGGAGCGATTTCAACCGTACTTAGCACAGTTGTTGAAAGTCATAAAAAAACACCACATACGAAATTTCAACCAAATCGGATAAAAATTTAGACTTCCAGGGGCTCAAGAAATCAAATCGGGAGATCGGTTTATATGGGAGCTATATCAGGTTATATACCAATTTAGACCGTACTTAGCACCGATGTTGGAAGTCATGACGGAACGCCACGTGCAAAATTTCAGCCAAATCAGACAAAAAATTGAGGCTTCCAGGGGTTCAGGAAATCAAATCGGGAGATCGGTTTAAATGGGAGCTATATCAGGTAATAGACCTATTTTGACCGTACTTCGAACAGTAATTGAAAGTCATAACAGAACACTACATGAAAAATTTTAGCCAAACCGGGCAAAAATTTAAGCTTGTATGAGCTCCAGAAGTCAAATCGGAAGATCGGTTTATATGGGAGCTATATCAGCTTATAGACCAATTTGGACCGTACTCGGTACAGTTATTGGTTACAAAAGACCTCTATATGCAAAATTTCAGCCAAATCGGGCGAAGTCTGTGGCTTCCAGAGGCTTAAGAATTCAAATCGGGAGATCGGTTTATATGGGAGTTATATCAGGATATAGACGGATTTCAACCGTACTTAACACAGTTATTGAAAGTCATAGCAGAACACCACATACGAAATTTCAGCCAAATCGAATGAAAATTAAGGCTAACAGGAGCTCAGGAAGTCAAATTGGGATATCGGTTTATATATTGGGTTGCCCAAAAAGTAATTGCGGATTTTTCATATAGTCGTCGTTGACAAATTTTTTCACAACTTGTGTAATTGCATTCTTTCTTCTGTCAGTTATCAGCTGTTACCTTTAGCTTGCTTTAGAAAAAAAGTGTAAAAAAAGTATATTTGATTAAAGTTCATTCTAAGTTTTATAAAAAATTTATTTACTGTCTTTTAAAAAATCCGCAATTACTTTTTGGGCAACCCAATAGGAGCTATTCCCTGTAATGCCTATTATTTCAATACTAGGATCTTTGCCAATCTTAGCCTTTTAAATCTTAAGTAAATGGGCTTCTTGGGAGTAGGTGATGGTACCATCATCGGCTCCCTCTTCGTTGGGTTGCATTGAGGCTCCTCTCGCTGCGCTGCCTAATGTTTCAATATAGGGATCTTTACCTATACCAGTATTCCAAATTTTTAAGTCGGTGATGGGTCCGTCGTTGGGTTCCTGTTTGTTAGGCTGTGTTGGGTCTCTCGCCACTGCACTGCCTGATATTAGGATCATTGCTTCTCCTAGTCTTTCCAATATTGAAAGATGCCGTAATTGTCTCGTTGTCGGCCCCCTGTTTGTTGGGCGGTGTTGAGTCACATGCCACTGCACGGCCTGATGTCGCAGAATGAAAATATCTGTCTATCCTAGTCTTCCCAATCTTGAAAAAGACAGCTTTGCTCCCGCAGTGCGCCATGCCTTTAGTCTGAGCCAAACTTGTCACGGAGACTTGATCAATGCCAACCGCAAAAAGAGTTCCTTCCTCTTTCTCCTCCCTGTGGAAGACCTCCCACTTCTCTGCGACTAAACCTTCCTTTTACTTTCCCAAGAATCCCAGCATGCGTTTCGTCTCAAATTTACTGCGCTATCCCTTGATGAAGACCATAGCCTTTGTGAGCTGGGCGATATCCATCTTCCTCACCAGGTCGAGCTTTGCGCCCTCCCAGGGAGCGTGAATACCTCTGACGAGCTATTTGACGGTATCAATACATTCCGCCGACGTAAAACTCAGCGTAAAGATGTTCCCTCTAGCACTCGCAGTTCATCATTTGTATGGGTGGACCTTCTACAGAGTTCCACACATGTTCAAAAATCCGATCGTTAACCAGATCCTCCACTTGGGACCGATGATCTGGTGGAATCCTACTGGATGCACAGCCGATATTGATGACTGCATAAGTCAGCTCATCTCTGTTGTGCTTCCTTGCCACTCTGGCGTAAGAGGGAGGCTCCTTACCAATCTCAGCGACCATCTTCCCCTTCCGTGATGGCTGTGGCCTCCTTTTGGAGGTCACAGTCCTCCATGAAGACTCAGCGGCCGTGCGCGCTTCCTTCGTTCCTGTTCCGACATTGTCTTCCTTCGCAGGACACTGTCTGGAGTCTCCATTGCGGGATGGCTGGCTTGGTTTTCCCAGAGTACTTGAAAGCGGGGAGCTCTTTTTCTTTTTCAGTATTTCAGCAGTGTTATGCTCTTCGGGAGATCTGATTCTTTTTCCAGCTTCCGTAGAAGTGCTTGGAATGTCAGTTCTATCCCTTTCAGCATCATGCAATTTCGCCCTCCTCTGTCTAAAAATTTGCGTATATTTTTAAATAAATATTTGAACACATATTTTGCCTTGTAAGGTTATATTAAAAGTATTTTCCTTCATACATTGTCCTTCACTGCCCCAAATGTCTGAGAAAAACAAAGACTATGCTTTCTAAAAGTGCATTCATGTCACACAATCTACTACCCATTGTCTATGAATGACCCAATGCACCCACCCACTCAGCAACAAATGCCTGAAGATATAATTGAGCGGAAAATAAACTCCACCCCTCCCTGGGGGAATTTCAATGAAAACCACCTTACCAGTGATTGGGTTTAGCAATCTTTAGCGACGATTTCCGACGATGTAGTTAAGCTGAAACGAAAATATCCATGGAAGCCTTCATGCCATAGTGGCCACATCACCACCACATCCGTCCGCCATGAAAGTCGAAACGCAACGCAAACGCTTGTCTGTCTGTCTGAATGTCTATAGGAAACCCATTAATTCTATGCTAAAAACGTTCGATGGCAAAACAGAAAAATTGGAGCAAATGTTTCAATGCATAAATGCAAAACATGCCATGGCATGAGCAAAAAGGATCAACTGCATGACATAATTGAGACAAGAAACGACATGGAGAGGGTATTGCCAATGAACACAAAAGGCCTTGAGGTCAGTGGAATATATTTTTTGTACAATATGAAAAAATAAAATTTTAAAGAAAATTTTTTTTAAAATTTTTTGTTTTAAATTCTAAAGAGAAAACTTTGTAGAAGATTGCTTTTTGGAGAAAATTCGGAAAGTCCGAATTTTGTATACCCAAGACCTCGAATATATATTTAAAACCCTTTCGTCATAACACAGTGAAAAATGCATCATTTATGAACCCATAACAGCTATATCTACATATAGTCCGATCTCCATCATATTCAAGAAGGCTATGTAGGGGTCTAACACTACTCATTGCACCACATTCATCGGTTAAGTAATGCACCTTTTATGGGCTTAAGAAGTTACTTCGAGAGATCGGTAAATGTATATGACATCTATTTCCAAATACAGACCGATCTGAACACGAATGTCGAAGAGCCAAACACAGAACACTAAGCCAAATTTCAGCGAAATTGAGTAGTAAATAAACATGCTCTTATTGTCCCAAGAACTTAAATCGGTAGATCGGTATATATGACAACTATATCCAAATATAGGCCCGTCTTGACCATAACCGGTATGAATGTCGAGGGGCCTAACGCAACTCATTTCAGGAAAATCGGTTAACAAATTCTTCTTTTATGGATCTAAAACCGAGAGATCGGTATATATGACCCCTATATCCAGATCAAGACCAATCTAGGCCAAATTATGTAAGGATGTCAAAAAGCCTAACATAACTCACTGTTCAAAATCGGACAATAAATGCGCCTATTATCGGCCCATGGAGAGTATGGTTAAACATCATCTTGTCAGATACTTAGAGTCCAATGGCCTTCTTAGCGACAGACAGGAAGGGGTCCGCAGAAATCTCTCTACGGCAGACCTAATGGCATTTTTGTCGGAACGATGGAGTCTCTCTATCAACCAGGTTGGAGAGAGTAAGTTTGGGGCTATGGATATCTCCAAGGCATTTGATAGGGTCTGGCACGGTGCACTTTTATCAAAGCTGGTCGCTTTTGGGGTCGGTGATAACTTCGTTCGATTTATATCGAGCTTTCTCAGAGATCGCACTATACGAGTTGTTGCAGATGGGTTCTCATCAGATGAGTATACATTGACCGCAGGTGTGCCACAAGGCTTTGTCATTTCCCCCTTTCCTTTTTCTTATTTTCATTGACGATCTGTTGTGTCAGAATTCGAATCCAGTCTACTCATTTGCCGATGACAGTAGTCTGTGTCATTCATATTCATTCGACCATAGGCCCAGTCCTCAAGAAATTGTGGACAGAAGGCGCTTTATGGATGAGACGCTCTCACAGGATTTGTTGGCCATTTCCGAGTGGGGTAGAATGAACAGAGTAGACTTTAACGCACAGAAGACGCAGTGCTGTTTCTTGTCTCACAAGCGATTCACCGATCCACTTCAATCGTCGATATCTATCGACGGTATAGACATTGAACAGTCAGATACTCTTGATGTTCTGGACATGAAGATACAATGTGATGTCCGTTGGTCAAAACACGTATGCGAAGTGTCGAAAAAAGCATTCAAGTGTTTGGGCTTTCTTAAGCGGTGCAAGAAATATTTCACCTCTTCTGATCTTCTCAATATCTATACTACCTACATCAGGCCGAGGATGGAATATAAGTCTTATATATGGGCAGAAGCTCCCAAAACATCCGGGTTCAACGGAGAGTGATGGTGTTGATTGGGGCAGTAGAGTATCCAACTCTATTGCTTCTCTTGAACATCGTCGGAATGTGGAATGTAGTGTTGTATTGCTCTATCGTTCCAGGGATATTGGTCTTCTTGTCCCTGACATTAGGATGTTCACCAGGAATACAAGACTTGCCGAGAACTCACACCCGTTTATAAATGATTGGCCAGTCGACTGAACCATGCATTACCGAGAAAATTTATTTTTCGTCCGAACCATTTGTATGTGGAATCGACTTATGGCTAATGTCTTTCCCACAGACATTGACGTTCAGAAATGTAAAACGAATCTCAATAAACAAACCCCCAACCCTTAACTTTCCTAATTGCCAACGCAATGCACTTTCACGTAACCAACCCCTGCGTGTTGGTTACGTGAAAAAAGACTTTAAATCGAGAAATCGTTCTATATGACAGCTTTATCCAAATCTGTACCGATCTGGGCCAAACTGAGTTATGAAGTCTAAGGGCCTTACACAACTCACTGTCTAAAATTTTTGCGAAAACGGACAATAAACGCGCGGCCTAAGACCTCAAATCGGGAGATCGGTCTATATGGCAGCTATATCCAAATCTGGACCGAACGGGACCAAAGTGAAAAACATTTATGTCGAAGGGCCTATCACAACTGTTTTCGGCGAAATCGGACAATAAATGCGCCTTTAATGGACCCAAAACCTTTAATCGAGAGATCGGTCTATATGTCACCTATATCCAAATCCGGACTGATCTGGGCAAAATTGAAGATAAATGTCGAGTGGCCTAACATAACTTACTTTCCCAAATTTCAGCGTAATTGGACAGTAAATACGCTTTCTATGGGCTCAAGATCTAAAATCAAAAGATCGGTTTATATGACAGATTGATCCAAATCTTGACCTTTCTGGACCGTATTGAACAAGGATGCCAAGAGGCCTAACACAAGTCACTGTGCCAAATTTCAGCGAAACGGGATAACCAATGTGGCATTAATGTGCCTAAGAGCTTAAATCGGCAGATCGGTCTATAGGGGGGTTATAGGAGTATCAATATATAGTCCGATATAGCCGATCTATGGATGAAAAAGGAATCTGTGCAAAATGTCGGTTAATTTAACAAACAGACGGACGGATGGACATGGTTAGATCGTCTTAGATGTTTACGACGTTCATATCCTCATTTTTATACCTACCTCCATAGGATGGGGGTATACTAATCAAGTCATTCCGTTTGTAACACCTCGAAATATTCGTCTAAGTCGTTTGGGATTATAATTGGGCCATATCCGTCCATGTTTTGATATCTTGGGTCTTGATTTCTTGAGCTTCGATTTGGCTGAAATTTTGCGCATATCGTTTTGGTGTGACTTCCAACAATTGTGTCAAGTATGGTCTAAATCAGTCCATATCCTGATGTAGCTGCCATATAAACCGATCTTTGATCTTGACTTCTTGAGCTTCTATTGAAATTGGAAAACATCGGTTCAGATTTGGATATAGCTTCCATATATATGTTCGACCGATTTGCAGTAATAATGCAATAAAATGGTCACTTGATAACCGATTCTCTCGAAATTTGGCAGCAAAGATTTTGATATGACTCTAGATATCACTGGTGATCTTCAAAGAAATCGGTTCAGATTTAGATATAGCTCTCATACAAATATATCGCTCGATTTTCACTCCTTGACCCACTAAAAGCGCATTTATTGACCAATCTTCCCAAAATTGTGTACTACGCTTTCCTCGACGAATTCCCCATATCCATAAAGTTTGGTCGAAATCGGTACAGATTTTGATATAGCTCCCATGTATTTGTTCGTCAGATTTTGGATAATTTGTTGTCATTTGTCAACCGTAGTTATAAGATTTTAAACATATTTGCATTGCTCAAAATTTTATACAAGGAATTTTAATAATCTATCTGGATACATCCGCCGAGGTCCTTCAAAATTGGTTCAGAATTAGATGTAGCCCCCTTTTTGTGTTTATAGGTTAGGTGTAGGGTATTATAAGTCGGCACCGCCCGCCTTTTGCCTTTCCTTTCTGATTTCTTCTAACATTTCTTCATTATTAAGCATCGGACATTTTCAGCAAAAAACAGACTTTTCAGCAGCGACCCTGCACAATTCACTTTTCTGGCATAGGAACGAAACGCTTTAGATATAGCTGTCATATAAATGTACACACCCATCACTGAAGGATGGAGTATTTTATCGAAAATTGGCGCAGCGGATTATGTTTAGACCTTTGAGAACCGTACCGAGTGTGGTCCAGAATGGACTTTATTTGGATATAGCTGCCATATATACTGATCTTTCAACCTCTACACATACTGAATATTATGTCTATCGGATATATTTACCGTATATCCACCGTAGCGCAGAGGTAAGCATGTCCGCTTACGACGCTGAACGCCCGGGTTCGAATCCTGGCGAGACCATCAGAAAAAATGTTGAACGATGGTTTTCCCCTCTTAATGGTAGCAACATTTGTGAGCCATGTAAAACTTCTTTCCAAAGAGGTGTCGCACTGCGGAACGCCGTTCGGACATGGCTATAAACAAGAGGTCCCTTATCATTGAGCTTAAAACTTCGGACTGCACTAATTCATATGTGAGAAGTTTGCCCCTGTTCCTTAGTGGAATGTTCATGGGCAAAGATTGCAGTTTGCATATCATAGACCAATCTTCCGTTTTATGGTCCAGCACTGTTCTAGATTGGATTGCGTGGGAACCTCATCTTCCCTGACGAGTTTGGACCAGATTGGTATATATTTCGATATAGCTAGTGTATACCATAGATGGTGACTTTTTCGCCGGGCTTGACACAATGATGGTTATCATCAGAGGTGGTGGGGTCTGCCGAACTTAATGCTTCTTTACCTGTTTTTGGACAGTGGCTTCTCCCAATATATTTGGTTGCTTCTTCTAGTTCAAGATTTGTATTTAACTTTTACGGACCTTTCTTTAGAGTCCCTTATTATCCCGAATGGCCCATATATTCATCAGTCGTACTCTACTGTCCAAGACCTTTGATTTTACTATTTTCACGGTTGTACTACGTGATGATTTGGGGTGGGTTTTTGAGGCTGGGATACTCCCCAGATACTTGGGACCAAGTGTTTATAGCAGATTCGTCAGCTACTTTCAAATATCTTTCATTTGATGCCCATATTGGCTGAATCGGTAGATATGTCCGCTTGGGTGGGTTTTGGGAAGGGGCATTCCCCCTTTGGCTTGACCTTACCATAAGATTGTTTACAAAAGTTCCTCCAGGGCACATCCGAGGGATTCGGGAGTGGGGGATGTGGGAGTTTCGAAGGTGCGCTTGCTTTATACCCTTCTATTCTCCCTTTTTCGCTCATCTCTAATGTGGATGGTATTACAATGAAGCAAATCAACACCCGAAGGATCTCATCTTGGTGAGTTTTTCTCGATTTAAATGGAAAGAGACTTTCTACACCTTTTTTTCATAACTTCATACACTTTGCGAATAAGGCCTTCGAATTCCACTACCTGTCTTCCCAATTAGAAGGCTAAATCCTACTAAAGGACATGGCCAATGCGAAGCTTTCATGGACAGCGTTAATCTATTGGAATTTGCATAACAGCGTGTAAAATGCATGAACTACTGTGCTGCTGCTGCTGCTGCATCATGCATTAATGCGATGAGGGAGCATGGAACAATTCTCAGCCTCATTGCGTGGCAAACAAACAAACAGACAAGGCTAAAATTGCAAATGCCATTGGTAACAAGTTCCCCCATTTACTACAGATTTTGACCCACTTTTCGTTTGGTGGATGCATCTCGCTGCTCCAACAGAGACAACCAGACAGACGGCAACGCTTCATATTATCGGTTGGCAAAATTGGTAGAAAATAAAGTGTTTAGAACGTTCCAAATCCATAGAGTTTAGATAAAAATGTGTTAGTAGTGGTGGTGGGTGTGAGAGTGTGTCTGTTTCAATTCGTTTTGCATTTCATTTTTCTTTTAAGCTGCAGTCATATCCTGGATAAGCCATCCATACGCTGTGCTGGCTGTGTCTGCAACAAATGATGTGTCAGCTTAGCGCTGTCCCTTTCGAGTATGACACAAAAAAATTGAAAATTTTCAAATTTTGTTTGTTTGTAAATCAATTTCCTCCCTTTTGGAGCATAAGCACAGATTTACTTGCAGCGAATGATAAAATTCTCATCATGGTAATGCGGGTGGTCGCAAGATTTAAATAATGAAGTGATTTTGTTTGCTATTTTTATTTTCTCTCCCCCTATACTTTATGATCCCTGTCCTTACTCTAGGGACCCTGTGACTAGTTCTTTTTTTCAACATGAAGTTGCCGGATAAGGGAGATAGTATTTATTACTATGGACTTTAAAATTAATGACAGGAAATTATTTTTCACTCGTTTGTTAAAAGATTATTTTCAATAAATGGAGGGGAAGAATTTAAATTGAGAATGAAAGAGGGGAGAATGGGAGAAAATGGATGGTGGATTAAAGTGTGGCAAATGTTTATGGCAAAGAAGATCATTGTGAAGGTTTGGGTAGATGATACATAACTACTTACAAATTTACATAAATTGGAAATGGGCCAAAACCTAGATGAATTTGTGTACTTGCCTTCACAGTCGGACTCATAGGTCCTTCATAAAAAGATGGGTTTTCGATCAGGGTTTATCAAGTTGGGAGGCTAACACATAACATCGTCACATATAAATTTCATATCCCAAAGAAAAGAAGCAATTCATTGTCGTTTATTTTTTCAAACATTTAATTACGTGTGTTTCCCTCAAACATGATTTTTTCTTCAGCCATTTTGCTCTCTAAGAACCTTTGCTTTTGACACATCACCAACCACTTCTATTGTAATCCTTTATGGCTCTCATAAACATGCATTCTAGGTAATTGCCTTTAAGAAATTCAATTCACTTTCTTCAAGTAGCAACACCTTTCTTTAGTTATTGCCCCTGACTGATTGTTGACAGACAGACATTTGGTGTAATTCGAATGTGTCAACGCCGCGAAAGACGTCACAAAGTTTTATGTAAGCAATATAACTGAATTGCTATGGAAGTTTTTGTTTTCATTGCAGTAGTTCCTGTCACTTTACAGCAATTGCAAAAGTCTCCACAATTGCAATGGCGGCAATTGCCTTTAACATTGGTTAGTGGCACTGGCAAAATTATTCTCTGGCAATGGCAACTTAATGTTTTAACTGTTGTCAGCATTTAGACCCCGACCTACTTTTAATTAAATACGCTTTCACTTGGACAAACACAGTCAGGAGCAGTAACAAAAGGAAATGGCAATGATGACAGTTTTCATGGTGCATGGAACGTTAATGTCAGCAGCATTAAAAAATCATTGAAGCAATGTTACACCATTGAGGTATACAGTGGGTGGGGAAGTAGGCGAGAGCGAAAGAGAGCAAAGCTTTTTTTCCTATGTTTGTCTAATAAGGAAGAAGATCGGTGATCTCTGATCATAGATGATCTCTGATCATTGATGATCTCTGATCATTGATGATCTCTGATCATTGATGATTTCTGATCATTGATGATCTCTGTTCATGGATATCTCTGATCATGGATGATCTTTGATCATGGATGATCTTTGAGCATGGACGATCCATTATCAAGGATGATCCTTGATCATTGATGATCTCTGTTCATTGTTTTCTCTGATTATTGATGATCTCTGAATATGGATGATCTCTGAATATGGATGATCTCTGATCATGGATGACCTTGATCATAGATGATCTCTGATCATTGATGATTTCTGATCATAGATGATTTCTGATCATTGATAATCTCTGATCATTAAAAATCTCTGATCATTGAAAATCTCTAGTCATTGAAGATCTCTGATCATTGATGATCTCTGATTATTGATGATTTCTGATCATTGATGATCTCTGCTCATGGATATCTCTGATCATGGATGATCTTTGAGCATGAACGATCCATTATCAAGGATGATCCTTGATCATTGATGATCGCTGATCATTGATGCTCTCTGATCATTGATGATCTCTGATCATTGATGATCTCTGATCATTGATGATCTCTGATCATTGATGATCTCTGATCATTGATGATCTCTGATCATTGATGATCTCTGATCATTGATGATCTCTGATCATTGATGATCTCTGATCATTGATGATCTCTGATCATTGATGATCTCTGATCATTGATGATCTCTGATCATTGATGATCTCTGATCATTGATGATCTCCGATCATTGATGATCTCTGATCATTGATGATCTCTGATAATAGATGATCTCTGATCATTGATGGTCTCTGATCATTGATGATCTCTGATCATTAAAAATCTCTGATCATCATAAGAGATCATCAATGATCTCTAGTCATTAATGATCTCTGATCATTGATGATCTCTGATCATTGATGATCATTGATGATCTCTGATCATTGATGATCTCTGATCATTGATGATCTCTGATCATTGATGATCTCTGATCATTGATGATCTCTGATCATTGATGATCTCTGATCATTGATGATCTCTGATCATTGATGATCTCTGATCATTGATGATCTCTGATCATTGATGATCTCTGATCATTGATGATCTCTGATCATTGATGATCTCTGATCATTGATGATCTCTGATCATTGATGGTATCTGATCATTGATGATCTCTGATCATGGATGATCTCTGATCATGGATGATCTCTGATCATGGATGATCTCTGATCATGGATGATCTCTGATCATGGATGATCTCTGATCATGGATGATCTCTGATCATAGATGACTTCTGATCATAGATGACTTTATGGAAGATCTCTGATCATTGATGATCTCTGATCATTGATCATGGATGATCTTTGATCATGGATGATCTTTGATCATGGATGATCTTTGATCATGGATGATCTTTGATCATGGATGATCTTTGATCATGGATGATCTTTGATCATGGATGATCTCTGATCATTGATGACCTCTGATCATTGATGATCTCTGATCATTGATGATCTCTGATCATTGATGATGTCCGAAAAGTCATGATCTTTGTTCATTGATGATCTCTGATCATTGATGATCTCTGATCACTGATGATTTCTGATCATTGATGATCTCTGATCATTGATGATCCCTGATCATTGAGGATCTCTGATCATTGATGATTTCTGATCATTGATGATCACTGATCATGGATGATATTATATTATACCCAAAATCTGGGCATTAATAATTTTGCAGATATCTTGGGTATATAAACATTTTCCAAAAAATTCCTGATGATTTCGTATTGTTTCTGTATAAACCTGACCTTCTGATCTCATATAATCAGAATTTAGTTATATATAGTTGCTATATAGACCGATTTCCAAACTTGAAGCCTTGTCGCAAAAAATTAGTAATTTTTCATCCGATTTCGATGAAATTTGGCACAGTGGGTTCTGGTAGACCCCTACCCATTTCTGTGGAGTGTGTACCAATATTTTGTTCTATAAAATTGAATCATTAGACCACTCAATGACCAATAATCGGCTCGGCCAAACTTAACGATCGATTTTTGTTTTATGTATGGAGATATTATTTATCAAAGTCTTGACTTTAGAGAAAATTTTCATCATAATTTTGCTTTCTAATGTTATTTTTTGAAAATTTTGTATTTTTGTTAATTTATCGAATCGAAATTTTCAAAGTATATAATCGAAATTTGTCGTTTGGTAAAATTTTCGACAAAATTTTGTCTTTGTTGAGTTATATGATTATCGAAATGATATGCTTTCATAGGGTGAAAGTATACTATCATGTTAACAAATCCAACAAAAGCTTAACCTCAAAATAATCGATCTCTGTAAATGTTTACTCTAAAGAAGGAACCAATTCGAATGTCAAAAGTTAGAGATATGGTTATTTCCTCCCATATCAGAATGTTTTCATTGCTATGACAATGACCATCAGTGATATCGATCTTGTCCTTCTAGCTACCACCAAAAGGTTTAAAAGTAGCTTCAACATAAACATCAATGCTGACTGTTGTCCTCATTTCGTGCAACGCCACAAATGATTGTTTGCCATCAACATCACATCATTGTCGCCATTGTTTCGGGCATCAGTGTCATCAACATAATCACCATCATGGTCCTTGTAGTCTTCATCATCGTCAGCATCAACGACATCATCATCATCATCACTTTCATTTCCCAGTGTCATCGTCATCATTAATGGCCGCATCATCAACTCAATTCTCATTATTGCTGTTCATATGTGGCTGTGATGTTGTTGATGTTACACTTGAAGTTCTAGAGCATAGTGTTGGTAATATTTATGATACAAATATGCGGGTGGTGTTTAGAATATGGGATATTTCGCACGAAAAAGGAACGTTTTAAAAACTTTTGTGGTAAGCAGCACCAGATTTTGAAGCCATGATGTATACAAGTTCATTGGAAGAAAGCTGGTTTAATTCAAGGGACTATCAAATGGGAGACTTTTATAAGATGTTTTGACTTAGAAGAGTCAATATCTATTAAGCAAAAGTTAAAAGATAAGGTTTAAGCTGATGCTAAAGTAGATATTAGCAGGGGATAATTGACAAAAATTTCTTTTTTCAAGACCAAATTCCTTGGTTAATAAGGACTAATAAAAATAATTATGGAATTTCTCATTCCCCCATATAAAAAAAGGTTCAATTAGTATCAAAAGCATTTTTGTACAACTTTTACTATCAACCATAAGCTTCTATGTACTTCTAATAATACAAAAACATACGCAACCATGTATTTCCATTAAAATAAATCATACGCAACCTTGTGCTTCCATTAAAATAAACCATACCACAGTGGGCCAAATGGCAAAAAAATTGGAAATAAGTCTACAACTTTTTATCTGTTGATTTTAGCCATACAAAATGTTCTAGACATTTGTAGAGGAGGACATAGGCTTTCAGAAAAGTGCTGTTGTTGGTCCATATCTTTAATACAGGGTGAGCTACAGGGTGTCAAAGTTGACCACTTTTGACTTCTCCAAGCTTCTGGGGGCCATAACTTTTGATCTACTCAACCGATTTACATGATTTAGGACTCTAGAGAAAGAGCTTGACAAGATCTAAAAAACTTATGCATAAAGTACCATGCCATCGTGTACTGTTAAGGAGTTATGAATTGTTTAATTTTAAAATATGAAAATTTGGCCTTGGTTTTTTTCAGTGTTTTTTAAATAACTCCGTCAATTTTAAAGCTATAAACTTCATACTTCACACAAATTATGCCAGCATATGTGTGCATAAAATACAAAAGGAATCACGTGAATATCTTTGGCGGTTTAAAAATGGCATCGTTTTCAATATGAAAAATATTTTTTTTGTCAAAAAATTGCAAAATTTTTCAAAAAAGATACTCCCATTTCCTTTAAGTTTTCGCAAACTTTGGCCGTCAAAGCATTATCATTTCTTTCCATTTTCACAAAGTCGAGGTATTAAGAAAAGTTTTAAGTGCTAATTTGGCTAATTTCGATATCAAACAACACCGTTATCTTAAGACCAAAATGGCCAATTTTTTTACTAAACTTCAAAAGTTTCTCACTGGAAAAAAAGTTCCACGGGGATTTTTTCGCTTTTTTTGAACTTAAATGAAAGCTTAAAATGTTCCCAACATTTTAAGGTATGTCTCGCCATATCCTAGCCATAAATGAGATCGTAGCGATCAAAATACTGAAAAAAGTCAATTTTCAAGTAGTGCTATATTCATTGCTAAAAAACAAGTATTACGTCACATTTTATTGCAAAGATGTTAAATAAACTTTTATTTGGTAACACTTCTTCTACAAAACACAAAAAGAATCATGGAAATATCTCTATTCTATTCCATTTTATGGAACCGGCAATAAAAAAGTCAATTTTTCAAAAAAGTCGAATTTCCCAAATTTTGTTTTTGTTGTCCTAATTGCACATGACACACTATAGCCATATTTACGCAACATACCTTATCGTAAAGGAAATTTTCATACCTTTCCAACAATGTATAAAACATTTCTCAACTCGGATTCTATCTACTCTAAAATTCATTTACACTTCATTAAACTCTATATAAAAATGTCTATTTGTGAAATGGAACCTTATATGGGGCCTACACTAAAACATTGATAGATTTGCCCAGGGTTTACAATACAAATGTGTTAGAATAAAAAAAGGTCTCCTGCCAAAGTTTAAAAAAATTGGAATAAAAATATGTGTTTTAGAGCGAAAACACTTCGCATCGGCGTGCGTTTGTATAGTACCTACATCTATTTTTAATGTAAGCTGATGATTTTTGAATAAAAAGTAACCTAGAAATATACCTGCATATATATATATATTTGTGTTAAGATTTGATGCAGACAAATGTTACCTGTTTCGCTATGTCGAATTCCCAGGAAATCCACCGTATCAATGAATGTGAAAAAACCTACCCATAAAAAATTCATTGTCATTTTTTTTAACCAAATTCGAGTCCAGGTAAATAATTATAGAAGAGTAAGTAAAAAGAGGCACTTTGGACCCCTTTTTACGATTGCGTCTGATACCTGAAATGGGTCATTAATTGTGAATATATTGCATAAATATTTGAACAAAATCCAAATTTTCTTCATTATATTTTGTAGAGGCGTAAAGGACATTTATAAGTTATGGAAGTCATACTGAAGTATTCCACTCTTTCGAAAATTGTATGGGACATCAAAAATGATTCCAAATCATACACGGAGTCATTTAAGGAACTTGTTTACACTTTGGACCACATATATGGAATAAGGCTAAATAAAGACGCTTTAGACAAACTTGAAAAATTCTACAAATCATTTGAGAGAAGGTTGCCAGAATGTTCATTCGCAAAAATCAAGTTTTTCAAAATGTATGAGAAGTGGCTGAAATCGGATCTACTTATTGAAATTAAACCGCTGATTCCCGGCCGGCCTAGCAAAGCATACGACGAAGTTACGGAGAAAACCAAAAAGAAAAAACAAGAGGAACTATTGGCGGCACATCCGCCAAATTTAATAAAAGATACGTTCAAAACAGCATTGTTAAAAACACAACCAAAAAATGTTGGACGAATTGTCGATGTTTTACCATTAGCATCTCCGAAAAGGGTAAAGAGAATGGTAGAAAGTATTCCAACTCCAAAATCGACTACAGAATTCACGGAGGAAGATGCACTGGCCCTGATTTTGAACCTAGGCCTCTCAAGAAACAAATACTCAACAATGAGGAAGGCTCTTCGTGAAAAAGGATGGGGTTGTTTACCCTCAAAACATAAATTGTACAACACCAGGACGAAAATGGTGCCATCAAATATATACGTGGACGAATTAAAAGCAAGAGTGAAACTTGCTGATCTTGTTGAAAATACAGCTGTTAGAATTATTTCTAATTTTACTGAAGAACAGTTGAACACATGTAATAATTCCGAAGTGGTTTTGATCAGCAAATGGGGTTGTGATGGATCATCTGGATTTTCCGAATATAAGCAACAAACAGAAATAGATACCAACTTCGCATCAATTTTCATGGCATCATTAGTACCATTGAGAATGAGATTGTACAAGGACCAATCTTCATCATCGAAAGAAAATGCATTTCAAGATATATGGATAAATAGAACACCTGGGTCAAAATATTTATGTCGCCCAATTCGGTTTGAGTATACAAAGGAAGACCGGAACACAACACGATCTTTGGTGAACGAAATAAAGGAAGAAATTGCTGCATTACCCATGATTGTTATAAACCAATTGGGAAGAAATATAAAAGTTTCGTTTCAACTACAACTCACTATGATCGATGGAAAGGTGGCAAACGCATTAACTGGCGTTATGTCCAATTGGAGATGCAATATTTGTGGCAAGAAGAATGGGCAATTCGAGGACAAGTCTGATGAAAATTTAGTAAACGAAAATGCGCTCAATTTCGGTATTTCGCCCCTGCACTGTAGAATTCGATTCATGGAGTATTGTTTGCATTTATCGTATGACCTTAAATATCGGACTAGCCCTGGAAACCGCGATGTCTCTGCTAGAAACAACCAAGATCTTCACAAAATGAGGCAGGAAGAGAAGAATCGAATCCAGTTGGAGTTTAAACAAAAGGGACTTATAATAGATAAACCTCTTTACGGATACGGAAGCACAAATGATGGCAACTCGGCAAGGCGGTTTTTTGAGGACCCCGTATCGACATCTAAAATAACCGGTCTTGATGAACACTTGCTAAGACGATTCAAAGTGATTTTGGCTGTAATCAATAGCAAAAAGATGATAAATTCAACCAAATTTGAAGCTTATAGTAATGACACAAAAAACATTTTATCTGATTTATATTCGTGGAAAGCTTTAACACCGACAGTACATAAAGTCTTACATCATGGCAAGGAAATTGTGGAATACAACATACTTCCGTTAGGAGAACTTACAGAAGAAGCTCAGGAATCCCGTAATAGAGATGTTAAACAGTTCCGGCTTTTCAATACCCGAAAGAGCACCAAATTTAACCAAAATTATGATTTACTTCAATATTTATTGTTATCGTCTGATCCGGTACTATACAGCATCAGAACTAAATGGCTACCAAAAATATGTGACGATATAGATAAGGACGATCCCGATGCCATTCAAATTAAAGAGCTTTTAAATTTTGATACCTTAGATTATTTGGTAGAGAATAAAATCAAATAATACAAAACTAAAATGCTTTTTTATTTTGGGAGTAGCTAATATACATATAAACGCACGCCGATGCGAAGTGTTTTCGCTCTAAAACACATATTTTTATTCCAATTTTTTTAAACTTTGGCAGGAGACCTTTTTTTATTCTAACACATTTGTATTGTAAACCCTGGGCAAATCTATCAATGTTTTAGTGTAGGCCCCATATAAGGTTCCATTTCACAAATAGACATTTTTATATAGAGTTTAATGAAGTGTAAATGAATTTTAGAGTAGATAGAATCCGAGTTGAGAAATGTTTTATACATTGTTGGAAAGGTATGAAAATTTCCTTTACGATAAGGTATGTTGCGTAAATATGGCTATAGTGTGTCATGTGCAATTAGGACAACAAAAACAAAATTTGGGAAATTCGACTTTTTTGAAAAATTGACTTTTTTATTGCCGGTTCCATAAAATGGAATAGAATAGAGATATTTCCATGATTCTTTTTGTGTTTTGTAGAAGAAGTGTTACCAAATAAAAGTTTATTTAACATCTTTGCAATAAAATGTGACGTAATACTTGTTTTTTAGCAATGAATATAGCACTACTTGAAAATTGACTTTTTTCAGTATTTTGATCGCTACGATCTCATTTATGGCTAGGATATGGCGAGACATACCTTAAAATGTTGGGAACATTTTAAGCTTTCATTTAAGTTCAAAAAAAGCGAAAAAATCCCCGTGGAACTTTTTTTCCAGTGAGAAACTTTTGAAGTTTAGTAAAAAAATTGGCCATTTTGGTCTTAAGATAACGGTGTTGTTTGATATCGAAATTAGCCAAATTAGCACTTAAAACTTTTCTTAATACCTCGACTTTGTGAAAATGGAAAGAAATGATAATGCTTTGACGGCCAAAGTTTGCGAAAACTTAAAGGAAATGGGAGTATCTTTTTTGAAAAATTTTGCAATTTTTTGACAAAAAAAATATTTTTCATATTGAAAACGATGCCATTTTTAAACCGCCAAAGATATTCACGTGATTCCTTTTGTATTTTATGCACACATATGCTGGCATAATTTGTGTGAAGTATGAAGTTTATAGCTTTAAAATTGACGGAGTTATTTAAAAAACACTGAAAAAAACCAAGGCCAAATTTTCATATTTTAAAATTAAACAATTCATAACTCCTTAACAGTACACGATGGCATGGTACTTTATGCATAAGTTTTTTAGATCTTGTCAAGCTCTTTCTCTAGAGTCCTAAATCATGTAAATCGGTTGAGTAGATCAAAAGTTATGGCCCCCAGAAGCTTGGAGAAGTCAAAAGTGGTCAACTTTGACACCCTGTAGCTCACCCTGTATTAAAGATATGGACCAACAACAGCACTTTTCTGAAAGCCTATGTCCTCCTCTACAAATGTCTAGAACATTTTGTATGGCTAAAATCAACAGATAAAAAGTTGTAGACTTATTTCCAATTTTTTTGCCATTTGGCCCACTGTGCATACGCACCTAAGCACTCATATTCATATAAATCATACGCAACCTGCTTCGTTGAAATTATTTTTAATTACTAGCATATGATATTAACTTCTGATAACTATTGCATATGAAATAAAATCTTAACACCATTTCTCATACATGTCCTTACATGCCCATCCATATTAGAATGGTATCCATTCTAATATTAAAAGTGTCCATTATATTTTCCATACTTAAAACGAAATGCATTGGCCTCAAATTACCCACAAAATGTTACCACTGCGGCACTTGTTTGGTGTCGAAATTGTATGGATCCATGTTGTATAGACCACAATTGCAGTGGCAAATGCTGGCACTCCCACAAATTGGGCCAAGCATGAGCAAGCTTTGACAATAACTTGTGTCAAGTGTAAATTACATCTATCCTTTTTGTATGAGTTTGCTGACTTAAATTATGAGTGAGCATTATTAGAACATTTTGTTAGTATTACAAAAGAATGAAAGCACTGGTGCATGGTGTTCTGAGCAATGAATGATCTTTTGTAAAAGTTTCGAAATGCAAGAATTCATTACATGAGTTCTTTGGTATAGATTTCTTCACATTGTACAACAAAGAAACAAAGTGTCACAAATTGTACTAAGAAATAACTCCAAGTGCTTTATGTGGAACTTCTTCACATAATTAATTCAATTAAAAGTTCTTTGTGGCACCACGTCTTCGTGGAAAAGGAAAGGTAACATAAACTGTTGCTCAACTGTATTAAGGAAAATTGAATACAACTCTTTACTCTTACATTCACTTTAAGTCCTTGTAAATAAGAACTACAAGGATTTTTGCTTTTGCTTAGCTGCATAAAAACGATGGAAAGTATGTCACATAGTTCATGTGCAGTAATCAGTTATGATTTCTTGAGAAAAGTGAGTAGAACAATCGTTCATATTTAATTAAGGCTGAAGACATGAATTCTCCTTGAAAGGATTAAGTACAATAGTAGGTTGATTAATGTTGTTGTGAAATAATTATTGCGGAATATAGATGTGCGGGATGTGAAAAAACAATGGTGGATTGATAGATGGGATTTTGACTAGGTGTGATTTGCTATGTAAATCTTTGAATCATGAATCATGAATGACGATGAATCATTCACTTAAAATTATCCTGAAGTGATTTTTTGCCGAAATTTTTATGCAGCCCAATATGTCTAGTCATTGATCGAAAATCATTCGTTATTAACAAATGACAAACGTTAGTTGACAACCCCAATATAAGGTGGTGGCGTTGGGTTACAAAAAACGCAACGATGCTCCTTCAGTTGTCAAAAGAAGACTCCATTAAGGAAACCAAGGTCGAACAAAACTGAGGCTAAGCAACATATGGATCCCAAATCATCAGACTCGCAAGTGAAACGACAACTCACATTTGAAGTGTACGCCGCTAGGCAGTCAAGCCGGGTTGAGCCCGATTTCGGTCCGACAATCGGATAAATCATTCGATATCGGATCCGATGTCTTACCGACATCGTAACTAAAAATGAGAGAAGTTGTTGTCATGTTATCGGAACGACAAGGCTGAGGGAAATCTGTTGTATTTACCGCCATTTCGTACAGATATGGAACCGAAGTCAGAGCAAAATCCCAGGGAAATTCGGATGGGAAAGTTTCACGTTGTACCGAATTCGTAGACGATTTCTTGACGAATTTCTTACAAAATGCGGACGATTTTGCCGACGAATCGGTCCGATTTCTTAACGAATGTCTTACAACTGATCATATAAAACAAAAATTCCAAGGTAACAGTTAACGGCACCATACGCAATTCCAAAAAAAGAACATAAAATAAACGAAATGTTTCTTGCAAAAATAAATATTAACCAAACAAAACATTCCTCCGACTTGAAATCGTAACCATTTCGTTACTAAATATATGTCGGAACAAAAAAAAAAAAAAAAAAATCCCTCAGACTTGTCGAACGGATTTCTTTCCGGATTTGGTAAGAATTGTCTTATGTTTCGTCCGACTATGTGCAGATATGACGGACTTCAGACAAAGACGGATCAAATTGTTATCTGGGAAGGTTCTCGTTTGTTTGAGCTTCTAGAGAATTGCAAGAAATTCCTATAGACCATGGCAGGTTTGGCAGGCTACGCCAGGCTTAAGACCATCAGGACGATGGGAATGTAGTGTGGCGAAGAAAAAAGGATTCCAAACAATCCGCCACGCATCTTGACCTTGATCTAGATCTTGGCTAGATCTGTATCAATATATAAAATAAATGTATGACTATAGCATCGGAGGCTACCGTAGCGCAGAGGATACCATGTCCGCCAATGACGCTGAAAGCCTGGATTCGAATCCTGGCGAAACCATAAGAAAAAATTTTCAGCTGGGGTTTCTCCTCCTAATACTGGCAACATTTGTGAGTTAATATGCCATGTAAAACTTCTCTCCAAAGAAGTGTCGTACTACGGCACGGCGTTCGGACTCGGTTATAAAAAGAAGGTCCCTTACAATTGAGCTTAAACTTGAATCCAGTCCCCGACTCAATTTTGGAGCCATCGGTGTAGATCGAGGTCCCATCTTCCTCAAGTACAGCATTCGCTCTACTTTCATCACTCCCAGGAAAACGAATAGCGAATACCCACATCCCTGTCGGCATTGGTGGCAGGTAGTTGAAGATCTTCCTCAGTCTACCCTCCGCATTCGGCCCGACCGAACTTAGCGCGCTTTTACTTGTTTCAAATGGCATAGTTCCTCATAAATTTCATCAGCATTAGGAGAGGATAACCACCACTGTACATTTTTTCTAATGCTCTCGCCAGAATTTGAACCCAGGCGTTCAGCGTCATAGGCGGATATGCTTACCTCTGCGCTGCGGTGACCTCCATATTAAGATGTAACTGCCATATAAGCCGTTGTTGCCTTTTAAGGAATTGAGTGGCTAAAAGGATCCTTCATTTCCGATTTCTTTGAAATTTGGAACAGCGAGTATTCGATATCGATACCATTTTTGAATGCAGCTGCCGAATAGGCATTTCATCGTCTTTCTTGATGGTTTAATGATGAGTGTAAATCTGCTATTTGAAAATAGGTCTCCATTGTTCTCCACTCACATCTAAATACAGTAGACATTCATTCCTATCATCTACAATACTAATTTTCAAAAGAATCTCAATACATCTTGGAAATATGTTAACCTTGTCATGGGTTTAACTCTTTAAAGACTTATAGCAAAATATGAAACAGATTGGAATGACTAATAAACTTATCACTTAAATACATTCATTTCAATTACCATTGAATAACAATCATAACTATGGCAAATATTACAAGTCTTTGTACGTCTTAAACACTTAAGTACCTCAATTAATGTCAGCTACAAATCCCCTAATCTCTAAGAAATAATTTCCATCTGCTTGCCACAAAGCCAAATGAATATTAAGAATGCAATTCGCACTCATTGAGTTAATGCTTGCCATAGCCTACTCACCTGTTTAAGCCATTAACATAGAGCAGATAACGAAATATAGAAGTAGACAAGCAGACAGACACACTCTTCTAATGTCAAATGCATGGACACATGGTAGCACAATGAGAATAGAATAGTGGTTGATTAGCAACAGGTGGTGGTGCGTGCTTAAAGATAATGTGGTTAGCAACATGCTGCCGTTTTACATGTTGATAAAACGAAATGTTGGCGCATCTTTCGAAAGGCAAAAGAAAACCGAAATGTTGCTACATGGCTGACATAAACGAAAATGTTGCTCTAATGTTTGGTATAGCCGAAATGCTGATGTCAACATGTTGTTAGTTTAGAAAATGTTGCTTTGCTTGTTGCTATACTTTTGATTTGAAAACAATAAATATGAATGAACTGCTTGCTGTTCTGTGCTGTGGGGTTCGAATTATGGAAATGGAAACAATGAAGTGTTTATTGCATTCAACAAAATCACAAAAGCCGTGGGAATCATTGTGTGAGCGAGCGAGCCATCATCAATTCAATTGAACTGTCAACACTTCTCTAAGTACTTTTTGAAATGGAGATGGAGTGTTGTAATTGATCGTCTGGCTTTGTGGCTAAATAGGTGTATAGGCTCGGGGTATGGAAAGATTTTTATTAAAATGATAGGCATTAGAAAAAGTAAATGGCAAGAAGACAGGTAAATTAACTTAATCCAATATGCCTAGACAAAAAAAAAAAAAAAAAAATACCCACATATTCGAACATATGGTGATATACTTCAATATTTTGTTTTTTATACCCTTCACCGCATTATGGGGTATACTAATTTTGTAAAACCTCGAAATATTTGTCCAAGACCCCATAAAGTATGTATACGAAGGTTGCCTTTTATATTTCGGGATTAGAAAAAACGAAAACAAGTACTAATCATCGAAAATCGCTTTATTATGTATATCCTTTACCATAGGATGGGGGTATACTAATTTTGTCATTCTGTTTGTAACTCCTCGAAATATTCCTCTAAGATCCCATGAAGTATATACATTCTTGATCGTCATGTCATTTTGTCGAAGGAGTAAATCTAGTCGTTTGAAATTTTGCACGAATACTTCTTATTAGTGTAGGTCGGTTGGGATTGTAAATGGGTCATATCGGTCCATGTTTTGATATAGCTGCCCTATAAACCGATCTTGGTTCTTGACTTCTTGAGTCACTAGACTACGCAATTCTTATCAGATTTGGCTGAAATTTTGCATGAGGTGTTTTGTTATGATTTTCATCAACTGTGTTAAGTGTGGTTCAAATCGGTCTATAACCTTATATAGCTGTCATGTTAACCGACCTGGGGTCTTGACTTCTTCAGCTGCTATAGGGCGCAATTCTAATCCGATTTAGCTTGAATTTTGATGAGGTGCTTGTTATGATTTCCATCAACTGTGCGAAATATCGCTTTAATTGGTCCATAACCTGATATAGCTGCCATATAAGCCGATCTGAGGTCTTGACTTCTTCAGTCTCTAAAGGGCGCAATTCTGATACGATTTGGCTCAAATTTGGAAGAAGAGTTTTTTTATGACTTCCAACAACTATGCTAAGTACTGTTCAAATCGGTTCATAAACTGATATAGCTGCCATACAAACCGATCTGGGATCTTGACTTCTTGAGCATATATGGGTCGCAATTATTATCCGATTTGGCTGAAATTTTGTGCAACGACTTCACTCACTAACTTCAACATACGTGTCAATTATGGTCTGAATCGGTCTAAAGCGTCATACAACTCCCATACAAACCGATCTCCCTATTTTAATTCTTGAGCCTTAAGGGCTCAAAGTAAACAACAGTCTGAAATTTTACACAACGACTTCTACTATGCTCTCCAACATTCAGTTCAATTTTGGTCCGAATCGAACAATAAATTGATTTTATAGCTCCAATATCATAACAATTCTCTCCTTTTATCATATGTTTGCCTAAAAAGAGATACCGGGAAAAGAACTCGGCAAATGTGATCCATGGTGGGGGGGTATATAAGATTCGGCCCCGCCGAACTTAACGCACTATTATTTATTTTTGGTTTTTTTTTTTCAAAATATGCGTTTGATCCAATTGTCGATATATCTCCAAAACATGCATTTTGAACGCATTAACCGCTTCCTCAGGTGTCGAAAAACGTTGATGTCTCATTTAATTTTTTACGTACGGGAATAAATAGAAGTCAATCGGTGCCAAGTCAGGACTATACGGAGGATGACTCATCAAATCGATGTCTTGAGTACTCAAAAATTCAGTTTTTTGAGCCGATGTGCGAGAGCTCGCATTGTCGTGGTGAAGAGTGATCCGTCTTCGGCGGTTAGTTTTCCTGATTACTTGGAAGACAACTGCAAATAAATGGTTGTGTACTACTCGGAATTGTCTGTTCTGTGTTGTTCTAGTGGTACGATTGCGACTTGTCCAGATTTTCCAAAAAGAGAAGATTATTTGCTTGGAAGTGCTTCGTGCGTGAGCAACTTTTGTTGAATTTGGCTCATCTTTATACACCCATGCAGTTGACTGCTGTTTACTTTCGGGCTCATACGCGTAAATCCACGATTCATCATCTGTCACGATGCCATAGACGATTCGAAGCACCGCTATCGTAGCGCAGAGGTTGGCATGTCCGCCTATGACGCCGAACGCCTGGGTTCGAATTCTGGCGAGACCATCAGAAAAAAAATTTTCAGCGGTGGTTTTCCCCTCCTAATGCTGGCAACATTTGTGAGGTACTGTGCCATGTAAAACTTCTCTCCAAAGATATGAACACACGCTGGCCTTGTTTATCCGCGCAGGTGGTGCACATTCATACATACTGGTAAGAAGGGTATACGAATTGATATGGGAATGGGCATTTATATCTTGGCACAGATGATCACATTGAATGTCGTTATTCCACGTTTTTTTGACAAGACAAATGGAATATATTTCTCACTGGGTTCATTTAACAGTCTGTACTTAATGTCACCCTTTTCCGATGATGGGCATGAGCCGCCTGATTAGGCAAAACCATCAGACGTGTGGCATGCTTTGCAGTCGTTCACTCCGAAGCCCTTGAGATCTCATCAGCTAACGCGATTCGTTCACTTTGTAACGTGATTTGTTCGCTTTGTAACGCGATTCGTTCGCTTCCTTACGCGTCTCATTCGCTTCCTAACGCGATCCGTTCGCTTCCTTACGCGACTCGTTCCCTTCCTAATGCGACTCGTTCGCTTCCTTACGCGTTTCGTTCGCTTCCTTACGCGGCTCGTTCGCTTCCTAACGCGAATCGTTCGCTTCCTTTCGCGCTTCCTTTCGCGATTCGTTCGCTTCCTAACGCGATCCGTTGGCTTCCTAACGCGACTAGTTTGCAACCTAACGCGACTCGTTCGTTTCCTTACGCGTCTCGTTCGCTTCCTAGCGCGATCCGTTCGCTTTCCAACGCGACTCATTCGCTTTCCAACGCGACTCATTCGTTTCCTAACTCGACTCATTCGCTTCCTAACGCGACTCGTTCATTTCCTTATGCGTCTCGTTCGCTTTCCAATGCGATCCGTTCGCTTCCCAACACTAATCGTTCGCTACCATCCTAACTCTGCTCTCATCTTTATAGTGCCCAGCCAGAATAGCAGTGTTGCCCGAGGTCTACCTCAGCCGAAGACAAAACCACGTCACAAGTGTCCGTAGGCGACGCATGGCCAAAGGGAATGTTTCCTTAGCCTCACAGCATGTAGTAGCAGCAATTTGTCTAGCCACGATGTGCAGAGGCATTAGGTGTAGCATTTAATTCAGTGCATTTAATGGTGTCGTCCTCAGTGCGGCTGTTATGCGCAAACAAGCCATCCTTTGGATCCCGTTGAGTATTGAATAGTAGGTGGACTTTTGAAGCACCACAACACCATATGGTATTATAGGTCTGACAACTGCAGTGTATGCATGACACCCGGTTTAAACCCCCAGTCAGTTCGAAAGTCTGATATAATTAGGATTTTGCATTTCCCGGCTTTTTACGATCCCTGGAAAAAGGGGAATAATGTTCACTTCCCGCGTTTACGGGATTTTTTGTCCTTATACATCCATAACGGGCACTGGAGACTATACTAGATATCCGACCCATTGGCATATAGGTTTAGTGTAAGACAGCAACTGCGGCTATGAGACTTAAGACGGTGGAAGAATGGATTGAGGATGGGACCAGCTCATACCATCGCGGTGTAATCGAGGCGATGATAGGAAACGTGGAAGGAAGGGAAGAGGTTTCCGATTGGATTCCTGAGACGACACTTGAGGTCAAGTGCGAGGCACTGCTGACAGCGGCATAGTCTTGGACTGATAGAACCCTAGAATTGCCATCTGGAAGATCATGTTACACAGATGGATCACAGCTCTAGAACAGAGTGGACCTGGGGGTCTACATTGAGAACCCAGGGACTGAGATCTGTTTTAGACCGCCTGACCATAATACGGTCCTGCAGGCGGAAATCCGGGCAATCACAGAATACGTGAGGTGATATATTGGGTTGCCCAAAAAGTAATTGCGGATTTTTTAAAAGAAAGTAAATGCATTTTTAATAAAACTTAGAATGAACTTTAATCAAATATACTTTTTTTACACTTTTTTTCTAAAGCAAGCTAAAAGTAACAGCTGGTAACTGACAGAAGAATGAATGCAATTACAGAGTCACAAGCTGTGAAAAAAATTTGTCAACGCCGACTATATGAAAAATCCGCAATTACTTTTTGAGCAACCCAATAGCTCTAACGCGAGGACGTCGAGTGTGAACATCTTTACGGACAGTAAAGTGGTCATAAGGGTAATAACAACCAGGACGGTAAGGTCACGAGCAGTCTTGAAGTGTAAGAAAGAGATGGCACAATCCGCATCGTTTGGGTGCCTGGCCATAATGGAGTAAGGGGGAATCAAAGGGCTGACGATTTGGCGGTGAAGGCCAGAGGACTGCCGTTAATAAATAAATTTGGTTGGCCAGAAGCCTTTCGGGTCGACGCAGTCCGAGTAAAGAGGGTGGGCGACGAACGCGTATGTAACACTGCGGAACAGCGAAACATTCGGTAGGATAGCGAAAATCCTATGGGGGATCCGTTCCGTGAGAGGATGAGGCTATTACTAAAAGGAAGCAAGAAGGAGATTAGTATAGCTATTGGTATCATAACGGGACACATAGGACTGCGAGCTCACTTATGTAAAATCGGTGCGGCAAGTGATACCATGTGTACGTCAGGTGGTGAAGATG
Organism: Stomoxys calcitrans; assembly: GCF_963082655.1. Taxonomy (NCBI): domain Eukaryota; kingdom Metazoa; phylum Arthropoda; class Insecta; order Diptera; family Muscidae; genus Stomoxys; species Stomoxys calcitrans. The sequence continues at coordinate 190,648,218 of NC_081554.1, read as the reverse complement.
ATTAGACGTTGGAGTATTTTCTATGTCATTGCCCGGCTTTCGATGCTGAAAGACACGAGTACTTAGATGGGGACACAATACCACACATAAACCAACTTAGGAAATAATTAAGGATTTTGTAGGTAGCACCGGATTCCTAACTTTGATTTTCTTCTCGAGGTAACTTTTTTAGTATTAAAAGCCCACAACAAGCCGATTACTGGCATGGAGCGGCTTAATATTTGCACCATCTTTTCAGCCCGTTTATAGAGAAGGAAATAAATTTACAATCAATGGAAAGTTTTAAATTCCCCATTATTCTCCTATTAAAAGCCATTTGTCATAATTTACTGCCAATGGATTTGTCATTGTTTGAGCTCTAACAAACATTGAACTTGTTAAATTCAATGTGTAATTAACTTTTCCTCAAATTCTAAGCCGTAGTAAATTTAATTAAAACAAACAATAGATGAAATTAACATTACTGCCTCTCAACATATGGTTTAAATACAAAGAGATTCTTTCCCATTTTAAAACTTGTCTGGGCAAGTAACACTTGTCTCCAAATGCTGTCAAAATATCATGAGAATACTTGATAAGATCGGAATTACATATTTATGAGGTAAGATTTGTACAACAATTAGCTTATCATATGAATATCTTAGTCGGAAAATATAAAAGTTAAGACTTGTTGTACTAAGGCAGTAACTGAAAAGGCCTATGAGTCATATCACGCTGTAGTAGACATAGTAATGTCTGGGGTGTTCACGACTATCATTATTGTATCTTTTATATTGTGTATTCTTGATGGAAGCACTCCTTGTTCCGATGATATAAAGGTGCAGTGGCAAACTATTGCCCATGCCATGGAAAATGCCGCGAAATCCGTACTTGTGTACCGGAAGCCTCCTCCAAGAAACCCATGGTACGACCAAGAGTGTCGAGATGCTACTGAAGCCAAGAATGCGGCATATAGAGCAACCCTGCAATCGGTAGCAATGCGCTAGACGAAGGAGAGGCATCGGGAGAAAAGGAGAGAGGAGAAACGTCTATTCCGCAGAAAGAAAAAGGAAATGGCAAGTCGTGAGTGTGAGCGAATTGAGATGTACAGGAGTCAGAATGAAGTCCGAAAATTCTACCAAAGAATTAAACATCAAACCGATGGCTTTGTTGCAGGCACATCCTCCAGCAGAGAGAAAAAGAAGGTAATCTGGTAACTGACATAGATAACATGCTGAGGATATGGAAATAATATTTTACCCAACTGCTAGTGTCCGACGTTGGCGGCGAAGAGAATACTGCAGAACCAATCCTTGATGATGGTATAGAACGTTTACCTCCTATTCACAATGAGGTCCAAGTAGCAGTGACACGACTTAAGAACAACAAGGCAGCAGGAGCCGACGGGTTACCCGCTGAACTGATGAAGACCAGAGGCGACACGCTGATAAGGCGAATGCATCAGCTTATCTGCGCAAGCTGGCTAGAAGAACGCATACCCGATGATTGGAACCTCAGCATACTATATACCGTACACAAGAAAGGAGACAAGACGGAATGTGCCAAATACAGAGGAATAAGTCTCCTCCTCATCGCATACAAGATACTCACGAGCGTACTGGGAACAGGGGCAAGCTAAGGAACAGGGGCAAACTTCTCACACATCAATGAGTGCAGTCCGACTCAAGCTTAAGCTCAATGATAAAGGGCCTTCCTTTTATAGCCGAGTCTGAACGGCGTGCCGCAGTGCGACACCTCTTTGGAGAGAAGTTTTACATGGCATAGTACCTCACAAATGTTGCCAGCATTAGGAGGGGGAAACCACCGCTGAAAAATTTTTTCTCATGGTCTCGCAAGGATACTCATGAGCGTACTGGGAACAGGGGCAAACTTCTCACATATCAACGAGTGCAGTCCGACTCAGGTTTAAGCTCAATGATAAGCGGTCTCCATTTTATAGCGGAGTCCGAACGGCGTGCCGCAGTGCGACACCTCTTTGAAGAGAAGTTTTACATGGCATAGTACCTCACAAATGTTGCCAACATTAGGAGGGGGAAACCACCGCTAAAAAATGTTTTCTCATGTTCTCGCCAGTATTCGAATCCAGGCGTTCAGCGTCATATGCAGACATGTTAACCATTGCGCTACGGTGGCCTCTTAAAAGACCTTAAGTCAATGAGATAATTGGGCCCTATCAATGCGGCTTTAGACCTGATAAATCCACCCTGGACCAGATATTCACACTGCGCCAAATACTGGAAAAGACCCGAGAGGGACAAATCAACACCTACCATCTCTTTGTTGACTACAAGGCAGCTTCCGATACTCCTTTACATTCGTAGGTATTTCAAGCCATGTCTGAGTTTGGTATCCCTACAAAATCAATAAGACTCTGCAGGATGACACTTGCTGATACGCGTTCCTCAGTTAGAATAGGAAGGAATCGCTCCGAACCTTTCAATACCAAACGAGGTTTCAGACAAGGAGATGCTTATCGTGTGATCTCTTTAATATCCTGCTGGAGAAGATTATACGAGATGCAGATGCGAATAGATATGGCACACTAATCACAAAAGAACACATGCTACTCGCCTATGACGACGACATCGATATCATAGGTCGGTCACCGGAAGTTGTAACTGCAGTCTTTGAAAGAATCGAAAGGGAGTCAGTGAAAATGGGTCTGACAGTAAATGGAGATAAGACGATATGGATGGTTTCAACTCCCAAAAAGCCTTGCACAATCGAGCAGATAAAGAAAATGGAGAAAGTTGGGAACCACAACTTTGAGACAGTCAGTAACTTTATCAACCTCGGCATCGCCGTTACCGAAACGAATGATACCAGTTTTGAGATTAAGCGAAGAATAATACTGCCAAACAGATGCTACTTTGGACTGAATAAGTAGTTTATAAACAAGGCCACCTCCCGAAAAACGAAGATTACACTATTCAAGACACTGATACTACTCGTGCTGTTATATGGTTCTGAAGCATGGTACTTGTGAAAGCAGTTGAGGCAGGGCTTGGAGTTTTTGAGAGAAAGATTCTTCGTAAAATATATGGTACAGTTTGCGTTAATGGAGTTGTATGATGACGATAGCATAGTTACACGAATCAAAATACAACGGCTGCGTTGGCTAGCTCATGTTGTCAGAATGGATGAAGAAGCTTCAGTAAAGAAGTTTTTTGAAGGCAAACACGGTGGTACATCCAAAGACCAAAAGCCCGATGGAAAGATCAAGTGGTGGGAGATACCTCGAAACTTGGTGTCAGAGATTTTAGAATGAGCGCAGAAGATCGAGGTGGTTGAAACGCTATTCTACGTTCGGCTAGTGGAACAAATATTCTGTCATAGCCAATTAAAGTACAACCAGTAAGGAAGGGCAAAAGTCGGGCCGTGCCGACTGTATAATACCCTACACCTACCCTAAGTACAATGTGGAAGATTTATCCAATTCTGAACCAATTTTGATGAACTTTGGCGAGCAAATATGTTCAAACTGTAATAACTAGCTTGACATATGACAACATCATTGCAAATCGTCGAGGAAAGCGTTGTGGAAAATTTTGGCAAGATTGGTCAAACAATGCGCTTGCAGTGGCTCTTGGGGTGAAAATCTGCCGATATTCATATATGATAACTATATCTAAATCTGGGTAAATTTCTATGAAATTCAGCAGTAATATCGGGAGTCAGAAGAAAATCTTTCCTGCCGAATTTCGAGAGAATCGGATAACAAGTGACTATTTTATTGCATTATTTCTGCAAATCGGACGAACATATATATGAGAGCTATATCCAAATCTGAACCGATTTTATTGAAATTCATTTGTAATATCTGAAGTCATAAGAAAATTCTTTCTTCCAAATTTCGAGAGAATCTGGTAACAAGTGACTATTTTATTGCATTATTTCTGCAAATCGGACGAACATATATATGGGAGCTATATCCAAATCTGAAACGATTTTATTGAAATTCAGCTGTAATGTCGGGAGGCCTAAGAAAATCCTTCCTTCCAAATTTCGAGAGAATCTGGTAACAAGTGACTATTTTATTGCATTATAACTGCAAATCGGACGAACATATATAAGGGAACTGTATCCAAATCTTAACCGATAATAATGAAATTCACCTGTAATGTCGGGAGTCATAAGAAAAACCTTCCTGCCAAGTTTCGAGAGAATCGGGCAACAAGTGACTATTTTATTGCATCATTACTGCAAATCGGACGAACATATATATGGGAGCTATATTAAAATCTGAACCGATTTTTTTGAAATTCACCTGTAATGTCGGGAGTCATAAGAAAATCCTTCCTTCCAAATTTCGAGAGAATCTGGTAACAAATGACTATTTTAATGCATTATTACTGCAAATCGGACGAACATATATATGGGAGCTATATTAAAATCTGAACCGATTTAATTGAAATTCATTTGCAATATATGAAGTCAAAAGAAAATCCTTCCTGCCAAATTTCGAGAAAATCGGTTAACAAATGACCATTTTATTGCATTATTAATGCAAATCGGACGAACATATATATATGGGAACTATATCCAAATCTGAACCGATTTTTACCAATTTCAATAGGCTTTGGCTCTAGACCGAAAAGCACGCCCATACCAAATTTGAATACGATCAGATGAAAATTGCCACCTGTAGTTTGTACACAAATTAACATGGACAGACAGACAGACAGAGAGACAGACGGACATAGTTAAATCGAATCAGAAAGTGATTCTGAGTCGATCGGTATACTTATCAATAGGTCTATCGCTCTTATTTTTGGGTGTTACAAACCCTACCACAGTAGTGGTGTAGGGTATAAGAAGTAATATTGTGTATTCATTAGAAGGAAGAAGGATTCGATTTTTTTTTGCTCTACTTAGATGGATTTGTAATTGAAAACTGGTTAAAAACACTTTCCTTCAGTTTGGGGAATCTCGAAGCAGTAGTATGAGAATCATTAAGCTTCATAACAAGTAAAAGCGCGTACAGTTCATCTAGGAAAAATCTTATATACTCTTCACAATGGATTATCAACAATTATGTATGTTTATAAACACTTACCACTTACATATCCATTTGAAATTAGACATCTCTATCTTTATTATCTTCAACATGATAGCATGGGTAGTTAAAATTTCTCACTCCCTCCCTATGCACATACCATACTAGTTGCTGTAATTGCTTTTACTCGTATGTGCATAAATATGTATGGGTGTTTGTATAGCATATATACACATGGTATACACATATGTGTGTGTAAGGCAGTAGTTTATGCACGTGTATTATATTACTGCATGTCCTTATATCATCCAGTTGATAAATCCCATTATTCCCATTAGCAAATATGTGTACAAGACTTACGAGTTGCTTGTATTAAAGCAGCCACGCTGCTGCAACTGCTGCTGCGGTATGCGATATACGTAAATCAAAGCGAAGGATATTTCGCCTAATACAGTCAAATGTAAACACAAACAACAGAGTCCTTTTCGCAAACAAAGTTTCATTTCTTTTTGCAAATATGCACAGAGAAAAATACGACATCCTTATAATATTACTAGCCCACCAAGCATGCTCCGTGCCGTGCCTTTTTTTTTGATACACTGAACAAAAATGTTCGTTTATCCTATAATCTAAACTTCTAGGTCTCATGGTTGCATATTGGCTTGAAAGTTGTGTACAATGTCGCAGAAATTTGAAGATTTTATAGTTTTAAGCTTAGGTTCTTCCGGGTCTACATTTGTATCCTTCTTTAGGGCTAATCGTAATTAAATCATCGATTTCGCATTCTGCCTTTCATTAGCGATCCATATCGCTATTATCAGGCTACATATCCAATTGGCAAATTCAAGCATATGCTATACATATTGTTTGGATTTTTTGAGTATCCTAGGATAAAACCTAAAGTAATTAGGAGTTTGGCAGCTGGAAAATTGTCTTCGATGTACATGTTGCTAAGATCACCGCGAAAGCATTGGGTACATCAAGAAAACTGTTTAGGATCATGCCGAATCTAAGAGGACCAAACCATATACAAAATTTTCTACATATACAGATTGTGTAGGTTGGTCTGGCAGGACCATATTGTCATCCCCCTGGGACTCAAATGAAGGGTATTCGGAAGTAGACTACGAATATAGTCAGAAATAAGGAATAGGCTTCACAATTTGTTGATATTGGAAGAGGGCGGACCCTCCCCCGTTACCCCAAAAATACAACCCAAAATCAAAAGTGGACCGACAAGTACAATATGGATGTCAAATGGAAGGTATTGTGGATTAGAATACAAATATGGTATTAAAAATTGGGTTCAAGTACCCTGATTGTTCGTCCATATCAATATGACGCTTAAATAAAAGGTATGCGGGAGTAGATTACGAATCAGGCGTACAAAATCTAGTCAAGGTGTAGGGGGTCACCCCACCACCCAAACACGCCCCAAATGGGCATATGACCCATTATGACTATATGAGACTCGGTTTATTTGTTCGTTCCGTAGAATCAAAAAAAAAAGGAAACATAGGTTATATAATTTTTAGATACCGGAAGGTGGCTGACCCTCCACCTTACCCCAAAAACGCCACCCAAACAAAAAAGTTGACTGATGGGCACAATAAGGGTATCAAATGAAAAGTTTTGGAGACTAAACAAGTAAAAAGGCATTAAGTTCGACCGAGACGAACTTTGGATACCCACCACCTCGGGTATATATGAAAATTCCCTTTCGCCACAATCCGGGGAAAATTGGACAACTTATGCACCCAAATTCGACACGACAAGTGGGCTATTAAACATAAGTCTCTTTTGAATTTTGTATTTCAAATTCCGGTAATAAAGCTTTTATGACCTTCAGACCCCTTATCGGGGGATCGATCTATATTGCAGCTATATCCAAATATAGTCCGATCTGAACCACAGTTGGGTCCTATGTTAGGAGGCGAAAAACTACTCAATGTTTCAAATTTCAGCGAAATCGATTTAAAAATTAAAGCTTTTATGGGCTTCAGACCCTTTATCGGCAGCTCGGTCTATATGGCAGCTATACCTTAATATAGTCCGATGTCATCCATATTTAGGTCAGATATCAGGAGGCTTAAGGTTTCAAATCCGCTAAAAAATAAAGCTTTTATGGGCTTCAGACCCTTTATTGACAGATCGGTCTATATGGCAGTTATATCTTAATATAGTCCGATCTGAACCATATTTGGGTCCTATGTTGGGAGGCCTAAAACTACTCACTGTTTCAAAATTCAGTGAAATCGGCTAAAAAAAATAGCTTTTTTGGGCTTTAGACTTTTTATCTGGAGATCGGTTTATATGGCAGATATAATTAAATATAGTCCGATTTAATCTATATTTAGATCAGATATCAGGAAGCTTAAGATAACCCTCTGTTTCAAATTTAAGCGAAATCGAAAAAAAATAAAGCTTTTATGGCCTTCAGACCCTTTATCGGCGATCCAAAATATATATTTGGTGGGGTGGGAAATAGGTATTTCGATGTATTGCAAACGGTGGTGTTGTCCTACGGTGGTGGGTATAAAAATTAATATCGTATTAAATTTTGGGTCCAAGCAGCCAGCGGGCCTCCCCAACCCCAAAACTTCTCTAAACTGATATATTCGACGTCCCTATCAATATGGGACTTAAATGAAAAGTATTCGGCAGTAGATTACAAATATGGCATAAAAAATTAGGTCTAATACCCCCAAATGGGCATATCAGCCGACCATGACTATATGGGATTCAAATGAAAGATATTTGAGAGTAGATTAAAAAAAAAACATTTTTTTGAAAAAATTTTTAGGTGGCGCTTTTTCTCCTAAAAATATGTCGAATAGGTTAATTTACCCATTTTAGCAATAAGGCACTTAAATGAAAGGAATTTGAGAGTACAAAACTAATTTGATATCCAATTGATATCTATTTTCAGAGCAAAGTGGCGGTGGCCGCCCCAGCCCCAAAACACCCTCCAAACGGTCCATACTTACCGTCCATAACAATATGGGGCTCAAAGTAAAGGGGTTTGGGAGTGGAAACGAATTTGAAATCCATATTGGAGTCGAAATGTCTCCCCATTTCGACTCCAATATGCACAAGACCATTCACTATTGCTTTCACGACACACAAACAACCATAGAGTATTTGAAGAACTGAACTCTTCGTTGAAAATATACAACTTTGTATGAGACAATTGAGAACTGAGTAAAACCGTACAAATTTTTTTCATAACTTTGGAAGAGTATTCGTTCCCGCGATGAATAAAACAATCTTTTGGAAGATTTTTACGCAATTGTTCTTCCGTATGAGCCGCAAAACACTCTTCTAAAACTCTTCGAGACTATTCTCTTACAACCCATTGCTTTATTATCGTCGGCTTGACTCGTGAAACACTATTCGAGGTTATCATTAGTCTATCAATTGCGAAGTTTTAGCATCTCTTCCAGACGATTCTCTTACAAACCATTGCGTTATAATCTTCCATATGACTCGTGAAACTTTCTTGTTGATTATCATTGGCAATCCATTGCGTGTGTGGAAGTTTAAGCTACTCTTCGTGACGATTATTACGCAATCAATTTCTTTATACTCCTTCAGAATATTTGTTAAACCAACCACCATAGAAAGTGTATCCCCACTAATCCGTTTGTAACACCGCGAAATATTCGTCTAAGATCCCATATTCATGATCGTCTCGACGTTCTGTGTCGATCTAGCCATGTCCGTCTATTGAATCACTATAGGGTTCGAACACATAAAGGTAGCCGCTTGAAATTTTGCATAGTTACTTAATATTGATGGAGGTCGTTGGAGATTGCAAATGGGCCATATCGGTTAAGATTTCGATATAGCTCCCATATAAACTAATCTCCCGAAGCCGGAATTTTTGCCCGTTTTAATGAATTTTTACGTGCAACGACTGCGTCAGGTACGGTTCAAAACGGTCTATAACCTGATATAGCTCCCATATAAACCGATCTCCCGATTTGACTTCTTGAGCCACTGGAAGCCGCAATTCTTGTCCGATTTGGCTGAAATTGAGAATGTTGTTATGACTTCCAACAACTGTAGCAAATGCGGTCCAAATCAGTCTACAACCTGATATAGCTCCCATATAAACCGGTCTCTTGATTATCCTCGTTCGGTTCCTAGAAGCTTTAATATTTTCTAGATATGGTATGTAGAATAAAATTATGCCCTTCAACTAATTTTTTTTGCATAAATTTTTAGCAGAACTTTACACTCTTTAACGTGTTATAAAGGGTGATTTTTTTGAGGTTAGGATTTTCATGCATTAGTATTTGACAGATCACGTGGGATTTCAGACATGGTGTCAAAGAGAAAGATGCTCAGTATGCTTTGACATTTCATCATGAATAGACTTACTAACGAGCAACGCTTGCAAATCATTGAATTTTATTACCAAAATCAGTGTTCGGTTCGAAATGTGTTCATTCACCGTAACGTTGCGTCCAACAGCATCTTTGAAAAAATACGGTCCAATGATTCCACCAGCGTACAAACCACACCAAACAGTGCATTTTTCGGGATGCATGGGCAGTTCTTGAACGGCTTCTGGTTGCTCTTCACTCCAAATGCGGCAATTTTGCTTATTTACGTAGCCATTCAACCAGAAATGAGCCTCATCGCTGAACAAAATTTGTCAAAATTTGAACACATTTCGAACCGAACACTGATTTTGGTAATAAAATTCAATGATTTGCAAGCGTTGCTCGTTAGTAAGTCTATTCATGATGAAATGTCAAAGCATACTGAGCATCTTTCTCTTTGACACCATGTCTGAAATCCCACGTGATCTGTCAAATACTAATGCATGAAAATCCTAACCTCAAAAAAATCACCCTTTACTTAAGATTTTAGTCTGGGGTACCATACAACAAGAGACGATAATGAATTGTTTACTGTTCTTCAATTCCACTCTTGTTACGTGAAGTTTACTGTTGCAAATTGTGGTCATAAGAAGAAGCTAAAGATGTTTTGTTAAGATTAGGGACCTTAAATATCCACCTCTGCTATTTAAAACCCTTTATCTCATTTGGTTGAATATGAGTCACCACAAAATAATTCATATTAAAAATTGTGTTACTCTAAAGAACACCCTTTATTACATATCGCAGTATGTATGAGCAAACAAAGAATGGTGTGTACTTAAGCTATTGCTTTTATGATGCTGTTGTTCTTATGGGTGTGAATAAATTACTATGCTGCGTAATAGTAGTTTTTCACTCCATCTCTCGCGCTAACGGTTAATGCACTCTCACACATCTACAACTCACACAATCCATCCAACATGCATAGGCACTTTGCCTATGCTTTCTATGGCTCATATCCCTCGAATAAAAGATGCCAAAGGGGAAATTTAGGGTTTTCTCCTTGTAAGTGTTAACATTATCACTTTACATTACAGCATATTTGCAATCCGATTAATTTCAGTGATGTGAGATGGAAAAATGCCGGTAGAGTCTATAGAGAGCAATTAAGAAATTGGAAACTTTTATTTGCTGTATAGAAGGAATTGAGAATGTTTGTTGAAGATTACAAAGGTCTTAAAGTGAGAGGAAAAGCAAGGCTGAGGAGGAGGCTTTTATTGAGTTTATATGAAAAACAGATGTGAAAGTAAATGGAATGGCATACTTTGGCAACTAACCATCGACCTTGACAACATTTTCTATAGTAATAGATTTTTACAAAATTTTCCATAGAAATAAAATTTTGATGCAATTTTCTTTATAAAAAAGCTGTGACAAGATTTTGTGAAATAATATCAACAAGTAAAAGCGTGCTTAGTTCGGCCGGGCGGAATCTTGGGAACCCACCACCATGGATTCTGCTAAAATATGGGATCTACATCCAGTTATAAACCGAATTGGACCGTACTTGGCGCAGTTGTTGATAGTCATAACAGAACATAATATGCAAAATTTCAGCCAAATCGGATAAAAATCGTAGTTTGTAAGGGATCAAGAATTCAAATCGGGCGATCGGTTTATATGGGATCAATATCATGTTTTTGGCCGATTTGAACCGTATTTGGTACAGTTGTTGAGAGTCATAACAGAACACCATGTACAAAATGTCAGCCTAATCGGATGAAAATTGCTGCTTTTAGGGGCTCAAGAAGTCAAATCGGGAGATTAGTTTATAAGGGATCTACACCAAGTTATACACAGATTTAAACTGTAAATGGCGCAGTTGCTGAGAGTCATAATAAAACACTACATGCAATTTCGGCCAAATCCGGCAAAAATTGCAGCTTCCAGAGGCACAGGAAGTCAAATCGGGAGACCGGTTTATATGGGAGCTATATCAGGTTATAGACTGATTTAGACCGTACTTGGCACTGTTGTTGGAAGTCATCACTTGCAAAATTGCAGCCAAATCAGATGAAAATTGCGGCTTCCAGGGGCTCAAGAAGTCAAATCGGGAGATCGATTTATATGGGAGCTTAACCACGCTAAACACTGATTTAGACTGAACTGGACACAGTGGTTGGAAGTCATAAAAGAACACCACTTCCAAAATTTCTGTCAAATCGGTCAAAATTGCGACTTCCAGGGGCTAAGGAAGTCAAATGGGGAGATCGGTTTATATGTGAGCTGTATCCAAATCTGAACCGATACAGCCTATTTGCAATCCCCAACGACCTTCATCGATATTTAGTATCTGTGCCAAATTTCAAGCGGCTAGCTTTACGCGTTCGACCGACTATCGTGATTTCGACAGACGGATGGACAGACGGACATGGCTAGTTCGAACCAGAATGTCGAGAGGATTCAAGATTTATATACTTTATAGGGTCGCAGATCATTATTTCGAGGTTTTACAAAAGGAATGACTAAATTAGTATACCCCCATCTGAACCTATACAGCCCATTAGCAATCCCCAACGATCTTCATCGATATTAAGTATCTGTGCCAAATTTCAAGCGGCTAGCTTTACGCGTTCGACCGACTATCGTGATTTCGACAGATGGACATGGCTAGTTCGAATCAGAATGTCGAGAGGGTCCAGGATATATATGCTTTATGGGATTGCAGATCAATATTTCGGGGTGTTACAAACGGAATGACTAACTTAGTATGCCACCATCCAATGGTGGTGGGTATAACAATTTTATTATACCCACCACCGTAGGATAGGGGGTATATTCATTTAGTCATTTCATTTGCAACACATCGAAATATATATTTCCGACCCCTACAAAATATATATATTTCGGATCGTCGTAAAATTCTAAAACGATTTAGCGATGTTCGTGTGTCTGATCGTCTCTCCGTCCGTCTGTTGTTCTACAGCCCTTAAAAACTGAGATATTGAGTTGAAATTTGGAGATGATGATATGAAAGATACGTCTTTTGATGCACGCTGGTTAAGTTCTTGAACGGGCCAAATCGGACCATATTTGGATACAGCTGCTATATAGACCGATCTGCCGATAAAGGGTCTGAAGCCCATAAAAGCATTATTTATTACCCGATTTAGCTTAAATTTAAAATAGTGTTTTAATCTAAGCCTCACAACATCTGACTTAAATATAGATTGAATCGGACTATATTTAGATATAGCTGCTATATAGACCGATCTGCCGTTTAAGGGTCTCGAACCCATAAAAGCTGCATTTATCACCCAATTTCGCTGAAATTTGAATCAGTGAGTTGTTTTAAACCACCCGCCGTCTGACCAAAAATATAGTAAATATCGGAATATATTTAGATATAGCTGTCATATAAACCGATCTTCCATAAAAAGTAGGTTTATTGTCGGAAAATGTTACTTGTATATGAGTTCACGGGACCTGAATAAAATATGATAGTGACCAGCTACTATTAAGATATAACTACGGATATAGTAGTGAATTTATAATAAAACAAGTAAAAGCGTGCTAAGTTCGGCCGGGCCGAATATTTTATACCCTCCACCATGGATCGCATTCGTTGAGTTCTTTTCCCGGCATCTCTTCTTAGGCAAATAAGGATATAAGAAAAAATTTGCTCTGCTATTAGAGCGATATCAAGATATGGTTCGGTTTGGACCACAATTATATTATATGTTGGAGACCCGTGTAAAATGTCGGCCAATTCGAAGAATTGCGCCCTTTGGGGGCTCAAGAAGTAAAATAGAGAGATCGATTTATATGGGAGATGTATCGGGCTATAGACAGTTTCAGACCATAATTAACACGTATGTTGATGGTCATGAGAGGATCCGTCGTACAACATTTCAGGCAAATCGGATAATAATTGCGACCTCTAGAGGCTCAAGAAGTGAAGATCCCAGTTCGGTTTATATGGCAGCTATATCAGGTTATGAACCGATTTGAACCTTATTTGACACAATTGTTGGGAGTAAGAATGAAATACGCCATGCAAAATTTCAGCCAAATGGGATAGGTATTGCGCCCTCTACAAGCTCAAGAAGTCAAGTCCCCAGATCTGATTATATGACAGCTATATCAGGTTATGAACCGATTTGAACCATACTTGGCACAGTTGTTGGGTATCATAACAAAACACGTGGTGCAAAATTTCATTTCAATCGGATAAGAATTGCGCACTCTAGAGGCTCAAGAAGTCAAGACCCAAGATCGGTTTATATGGGAGCTATATCAGGTTATGAACCGATTTAAACCAAACTTGGCACAGTTGTTGGATATCATAACAAAACACGTGATGCAAACTTTCATTTCAATCGGATAAGAATTGCGTACTCTAGAGGCTCAAGAAGTCAAGACCCAAGATCGGTTTGTATGGCAGCTATATCAAAACATGGACCGATATGGCCCATTTACAATACCAACCGACCTACACTAATAAGAAGTATTTTAGCAAAATTTCAAGCGGTTAGCTTTACTCCTTCGGAAGTTAGCGTGCTTTCGACAGATAGACGGACGGACAGACGGACATGGCTAGATCGACATAAAATGTCACGATGATCAAGAACATATATATGCTTTATGGGGTCTCAGACGAATATTTCGAGTAGTTACAAACAGAATGACGAAATTAGAGGGTATAATAATTGGAGGGTATAATAAGATGAATATTACATCATTGTATAGTTTGGTCCAGATCGGTCCAGATTTGTGTTTATAGTTGCCATATAGAACGATTATCCAATTTTGTTGAAATTTGACGCAGTGACTTATGTAAGGCTTTTCGACTTCCGTGTCCTATATGGTTCAGATCGATTTATTGGGTTGCCCAAAAAGTAATTGGAGATTTTTCGGTCGGCCAAATGAAGTTGATGATGACCAAATCAAAGCATTAATCGAATTGGATCGTCATGTAACTGAGCGTGATATAGGAGAGAAGTTAAATATACCAAAATCAACCGTTCATTATCACATAAAAAGTCTTGGACTAGTGAAAAAGCTTGATATTTGGGTACCACATGTATTGAAAGAAATTCATTTAACAAACCGAATCAACGCTTGTGATATGCACCTTAAACGCAATGAATTCGATCCGTTTTTAAAACGAATCATAACTGGAGATGAAAAATGGATTGCTTACAACAATGTTAGTCGAAAACGATCATGGTCCAAGCATGGTGAACCAGCTCAAACCACTTCCAAGGCTGATATCCACCAAAAGAAGGTTATGCTGTATGTTTGGTGGGATTGGAAGGGTGTGGTATATTTTGAGCTGCTTGCAAGGAACCAAACGATTAATTCGGATGTTTACTGTCAACAATTGGACAAATTGAATACAGCCATGAAGGAGAAGCGACCAGAATTGGTCAATCGTAAAGGTGTCATATTCCACCAGGACAACGCTAGACCGCACACATCTTTGGTCACTCGCCAAAAACTGAGTGAGCTTGGCTGGGAACTTTTGATGCATCCACCATATAGCCCTGACCTTGCACCATCAGACTACCATTTATTTCGATCTTTGCAGAACTCCTTAAATGGTAAAACCTTAGGCAATGATGAGGCTATAAAATGGTAAAATTGGTTCAGTTTTTTGCAGAAAAAGGCCAGAAGTTCTATGAGCGTGGAATACTAAATTTGCCGGGAAGATGGCAAAAGTTTATCGGACAAAATGGCAATTATATATTTGAATAAAGTTCATTTAAGTTTTATTAAAAATGCATTTACTTTCTTTTAAAAAATCCGCAATTACTTTTTGGGCAACCCAATATATTTGGATATAGCTGCCAAAAAGACCAATATTGTGTTCTACAAAATTGAACAGTGACTTATATTTATTAGACCACTCAATGACTGTAACGAATTATCCAAGTATCACCGGTTTAAGTATCACCGGATTAAGTTATCCAAGTATCACCGGATTGTAACGAAAGGGGGTTTACATATATACCCGAGGTGGTGAGTATTCAAAGTTCGGCACGGCCGAACTTAATGCTTTTTTACTTGTTAAATAAAGTTTAGCCCTCGAGCTTGAAGTTTCATTCAAAATAATCTGATTTAATCAAAAAGGCCGCACTACCAAATTTTTATTTGGAAGAAAAATTTTTCTTTTCATAATATGTTTAAAATAAAGATTTGCCTACAATGAAATTGTAATGGTTGTGCTTGATTTCAATTTATGCAATAAATAGGAAAACGATGCTATTGAAAAAATTCTGTGAAATTTCGATGATTTCATTATTAGCTGACTATTTTTGGGTTAGATGAACATACCAATTTGTGCAATCTCTGACATATGTATGTATATTTCGAAACAATTTATAATATATGAAAAATCAAAATATTCATTCTATTCATAGGTATCCATAGTAGTGTATAAAACAATGCTCTTTTCATCAAATCTCACATAACGAAGTAGTTGTATGCATATCCTATACATTGCACAACAAATGAAGTGCATTTCATTCATAGTTTTCAGATATATCCCATCTCTATGCATGCAAGCTGTGCTCTGAATTTGTTAAACAAAATCACTGCCAACAAAAGGTAACAACCCAGCAAGAGGAAAACTTAGCTTCAGCTTACAAAAGAGCTACCATTGAATAGAGTTGTAAAACTGCCTGAAAACTATTGTGAAAATATTCAAAGCAGTACAGGTATATGCTAGAATGGCAATATGCATGTTAGTTGCCTGGGAATAAAAGGAAACAAAAGAATCCTTTTTAATTAATATAACTTAAGGGCAATTTGGTTAGGTACACAAAGGTGGGGGAATAAAGGCTTTGTGCTCAACCACCTTTTTTTTAAGCCTTAAGTCCCCCTAAGAGAAATTTGCAAATAAATCTCATAATGCAAACTAAATGAGGGAGACCAACATACACCCATTACAATTAAAGCTAGTTTTTACTTTGCTGCTAAAGACCATTCTATTATGACATGGCTAGTGCAAAGATGAGTTATGTTATTTACACCAACTGCCACAAAAGAAATGAAGATAAAAAGCAATTATTGCAATGGCAATTAAATAAATTTATTGCTTGCCCACAGGACTTTTGTAAATCCTCTGAGTGAGTGTGTGAGTGTGTGTGTGGTGTGTGTTGTTGAGTATTCAGTGGTTTACTGACCTTATTTCTTTAGAGCAAACTTGTGTCAGCATATGCACTTCGATAGCTGCTGCACAGCTAATACATAAATTATGCTGAAAACTGCAAAAGACATTAAACAAACAATAGCACCATTAAGCAAGTAATAGCAGGAGGAATGATTTAAATCATGGCCATAAATGGCCACTAATTGTTTGTCAAAGGAAACGAGATTAATAAATGTGTTTATAGGGATTTATGGTATGAAAACAATTGACATATCTATAACAAAGTGTTGACGAAATTTTTCAAAAAATAAATTTTTGAAAAAAAAGTTTGTGTACACAGCAAAATCAAGTAAAAGCGTGTTTGGCCGGGAACCCACCTCAATGGATTCTGCTATAAATTTATACAAAGTAAATTTAGTTAAAGGGCATAATTATACCCACCACCGAAGGATTGCGGTATGTTCATATTCCGTTTGCAACACATCGGAATATGCATTTCCGACCCTATAAAGTATATATTCGGTTGCCCAAAAAGTAATTGCGGATTTTTTAAAAGAAAGTAAATGCATTTTTAATACAACTTAGAATGAACTTTAATCAAACATACACTTTTTTTTACACTTTTTTTCTAAAGCAAGCTAAATGTAACTGCTGATAACTGACAGAAGAAAGAATGCAATTACAGAGTCACAAGCTGTGAAAATATTTGTCAACGCCGACTATATGAAAAATCCGCAATTACTTTTTGGGCAACCCAGTGTATTCCTGATCGTCGTAAACATCTAAAACGATCTAGCCATGTCCCTCCGTCTGTCCGTCTGTCTGTTGAAATCGCACTACAGTCTTTAAAAATAGAGATATTGAGCTGAAATTTTGCACAGATCCTTTCTAGTCCATAAGCAAGTTAAGTACGAAGATGGGCTATATCGGACTATATCTTGATGTAGTCCTAGGCCCATAAAAGTCACATTTATTATCCGATTTTGCTGAAATTTTAGACAGTGAGTCATGTAAGGCCCTTCGACATTCTTCTTCAATTTGGCCCAAATCGGATTAGATATGGATATATCTAACATATAGACCGATCTGCCGATTTAGGGTCTTAGGCCCATAAAAGCCACATTTTTTATCCGATTTTGCTGAATTTTGGGATAGTGAGTCGTGTTTGGCCCTTCGATGTCTTTCTTCATTTTGGCCCAGATCGGTCTAGATTTGGATATAGCTGCCCCATAGACTGATCCGCCGATGTAGGGTCTTGGGCCCATAAAAGCGGCATTTATTATCCAATATTGCTTAAATTTGCGGCAGTGAGTCGTGTAAGGCTCTCCGACATGTTTCTTCAATTTGGCCCAAATCGGTCTAGATTTGGATATAGCTGTCATATAGACCGATTTCTCGATTTAAGGTTTTGGGCCCTTAAAAGGCACAGATCCTTTCTAGTCTATAAGCAGGTTAAGTTCGAAGATGGGCTATATCGGACTATATCTTGATATAGCCCCCATATGGACCGATCCGCCGATTTAGGATATTAGGCCCATAAAAGCCACATTTATTATCCGATTTTGCTGAAATTTGGGACAGTGAGTCGTGTTAGGCCCTTCGACATCCTTTTTCAATTTGGCCCAGATCGGTCCAGATTTGGATATAGCTGTCATATAGACCGATCCGCCGATTTAGGGTTTTAGGCCCATAAAAGCCATATTTATTATCCGATTTTGCTGAAATTTGGGACAGACAGTTAAGTTAAGCCCCTTGACATACTTCTGCGTTACCGCACAGATCGGTCCAGATTTTGATATAGCTGCCATATAGACTGATCGGCCGATTTAGGGTTTTAGGCCCATAAAATCCACATATATTATCCGATTTTGCTGGAATTTGGAACAGCAACTCGTGTTAGACCGTTCGGCATCCTTCTTCAGTTTGGCCCAGATCGGTTCAGATTTGGATATAGGTGCCATATAGACCGATTTCTCGATTTAAGGTTTTGGGCGCTTAAAAGGCACAGATCCTTTCTAGTCCATAAGCAGGTTAAGTACGAAGATTGGCTATATCGGACTATATCTTGATATAGCCCCCATATAGACCGATCGGCAGATTTAGGGTCCTAGGCCCATAAAAGCCACATTTACTATCCGATTTTGCTAAAATTTCGGACAGTGAGTCATGTAACGCCCTTCGACAACTTCCTTCTATTTGGCCCAGATCAGTCCAGATTTGGATATAGCCCCCATATAGACCGATCTGCGATTTCGCGTCTTAGGCCCATAAAAGCACATTTATTATCCGATTTTGTGAAATTTGGAACAGCAACTCGTGTTAGACCCTTCGGCATCCTTCTTCAGTTTGGCCCAGATCGGTTCAGATTTGGATATAGGTGCCATATAGACCGATTTCTCGATTTAAGGTTTTGGGCGCTTAAAAGGCACAGATCCTTTCTAGTCCATAAGCAGGTTAAGTACGAAGATTGGCTATATCGGACTATATCTTGATATAGCCCCCATATAGACCGATCGGCAGATTTAGGGTCCTAGGCCCATAAAAGCCACATTTACTATCCGATTTTGCTGAAATTTGGAACAGTGAGTCGTCTTAGGCCCTTTCGACATCCTTCTTCAATTTGGCATAGATCGGTTTAGATTTGGATATAGCTGTCATATAGACTGATCCGCCGATTTAGGGTCTTAGGCCCATAAAAGCCACATTTATTATCCGATTTTGCTGAAATTTGGGACAGTGAGTCGTGTTAGGCCCTTCGACATCCTTTTTCAATTTGGTCCAGATCGATTCAAATTTGGATATACAGGGTGGCTGATGAAAGCCGCTACCAAAAAAAAATGTAATAACTTTTTTTCTATTTAATAATAATAATTTAATAATTAATTTAATTAATTAATTAATTAATTTAATTAATAATAATTTAATAATTAATTTAATAATTTAATTTAACATGAATAAAAGAAAAATGTATTCCATACACCGAAAAAAAAATGTAGCAATATTCATCATTGTAGCAATATTCATCAGCCACCCTGTAGCTGCCATATAGGCCGATCTGCCGATTTAGGGTCCGATTTTGCTGAAATTTGGGACAGTGAGTTGTCTTAGGCCCTTCGACATCCTTTTTCAATTTGGCCCAGATCGGTCTAGATTTGGATATAGCTGCCATATAGACTGATCCGCCGATTTAGGGTCTTAGACCCATAAAAGCCACGTTTATTATCCGATTTTGCTGAAATTTGGGACAGTGAGTCGTGTTAGGCCCTACGACATCCTTCTTCAATTTGGCTCAGATCGGTTCAGATTTGGATATAGCTGTCATAAAGACCGATTTCTCGATTTAAGGTTTTGGGCCCTTAAAGGGCGCATTAATTGTCCAATGTCGCCGAAATTTGGGACAGTGAGTTACGTTAGGCTCTTCGACATTTTTCTGCAACTTAGCCCAAATTAGCCAAGATTTGGATATAGCTTCCATATAGACCAATATCTCGATTTAAGGTTTTGTCCCCATAAAAGGCGCATTTATAATCGGAGTTTACCGAAATTTGACACAGTGACTTATGTTAGGCTTTTCGACATCCGTGTCGTATATAGTTCAGATAGGTTTAATTTTAGAGACTTAAACAAGTAAAAGCGTGCTAAGTTCGGCCGGGCCGAATCTTATATACCCTCCACCATGGAGCACATTTTTCGAGTTCTTTTCCCGGCATCTCTTCTTAGGCAAAAAATGATATAAGAAGAGATTTGCTCTGCTATTAGAGCGATATCAAGATATGATCCGGTTTAGACCACAATTAAATTATATGTTGGAGACCTGTGTAAAATGTCAGCCAATTCGAATAAGAATTGCGTCCTTTGGGGGCTCACGGAGTAAAATAGAGAGATCGATTTATATGGGAGCTGTATCGGGCTATAGACCGATTCAGACCATAATAAACACGTATGTTGATGGTCATGAGAGGATCCGTTGTACAAAATTTCAGGCAAATCGGATAATAATCAAGAGATCAAGATCCCAGATCGGTTTATATGGCAGCTATATCAGGTTATGAACCGAATTAATTCATACTTAGCACAGTTGTTGGATATAAAAACAAAACACGCCGTGCAAAATTTCATTCCAATCGGGTAAGAATTGCGCTCTCTAGAGGCTTAAGAAGTCAAGACCCAAGATCGGTTTATATGGCAGCTATACCAGGTTATGGACCGATTTGAACCATACTTAACACAGTTGTTAGAAGTGCTACTAAAACACTATGTGCAAAATTTCAGTCAAATCGGATGAGAATTGCGCCCTCTAGAGGCTCAAGAAGTCAAGACCCAAGATCGGTTTATATGACAGCTATACCAGGTTATGGACCGATTTGAACCATACTTAGCACAGTTGTTGGAAGTGATACTAAAACACTATGTGCAAAATTGCAGTCAAATCGGATGAGAATTGCGCACTCTAGAGGCTCAAGAAGTCAAGACCCATGATCGGTTTATATGGCAGCTATATCAAAACATGGACTGATATGGCCCATTTACAATACCAACCGACCTACACTAATAAAAAGTATTTGTGCAAATTTTCAAGCGCCTAGCTTTACTCCTTCGAAAGTTAGCGTGCTTTCGACAGACAGACGGACGGACGGACATGGCTAGATCGACATAAAATGTCGCGACGATCAAGAATATGTATACTTTATGGGGTCTCAGACGAATATTTCGAGTAGTTACAAACAGAATGACGAAATTAGTATACCCCCCATCCTATGGTGGAGGGTATAAAAATCACACTGTTTAAAATTTAAGCGAAATCGGAAAAATAGAGCATTTATGTGCATTAGACCAATTATCGGGAGATCGGTTTATATGGCAGCTATATCAAAACAAGTAAGATCATGCTAAGTTCGACCGGTCCGAATCTCCTCCACCCTCCACCATTGATCGCGTCTTGAAGGTCATGGGAGAAGCTATTGTATAAAATGTCTGCCACATCGGATTAGAATTTCGCCCTCTAGAGGCTCAAGAAGTCAATATCCCAGATCGGTTTATATGTCCGCTATATTAGGTTATGTACCGTTTTGTGCCATACATAACACAGTTGTTCTAGCGGCTCAAGAACACATGATCTAAGATCAGTTTATATCGATTTGATTATAGCCAAATCGGATAAAAATTGCGCGCTCTAACAGCTGAAGAAGTTAAGAACCGAGATCGGTTTATATGGCAGCTATAGCAGATTATGAACCGATTTCAAACATACTTGGCACAGTTGTTGGAAGTGATACCTATCCGTCCGTCTGTATGTCAAAAGCACGCTAACTTTCGAAGGTGTAAAGCTAGCCGTTTGAAATTTTACACAAATTCTTTTTTTTAGTGTAGGTCGTTTGGGATTGTAAATGGTAAATCGGTCCATGTGTTGATATAGCTGTCATATAAACCGATCTTGGGTCTTGACTTCTTGAGCCTCTAGAGTGCGCAATTGTTATGATATTTAATAATATTTTGTTATGATATCCAATAACTGTGCCAAGTATGGTTCAAATCGGTTCATAACCTGTTATAGCTGTCATGTAAACAGATCTGGGGACTTGACTTCTCGAGCTTCTAGAGGGCGCAATTCCTATCCGTTTTGGCTGAAATTTTGTAAGACGCATTTTATTCTTACTTTCAACAACTGTGTCAAATAAGGTTCAAATTTGTGATATAGCTACCATATAAACCGATCTGGGATCTTGACATCTTGAGCCTCTAGAGGTCGCAATTATTATCCGATTTCCCTGAAATTTTGCTCGGGGGATTCTCTCATGACCATCAACATACGTGTTTATTATGGTCTCAATCGGTCTATAGCCCGATACAGCTCCCATATAATTCGATCTCTCTATTTTACTTCTTGAGACCCAAAGGGCGCAATTCTTTTTCGAATTGGCTGACATTTTACACAGGTCTCCAACATATAATTCAATTGTGGTCCAAACCGGACCATATATTAATATCGCTCTAATAGCAGAGCAAATCTTTTCTTATATCCTTTTTTTGCCTAAGAAGAGATGCCGGGAAAAGAACTCGACAAATGCGATCCATGGTGGAGGGTATATAAGATTCGGCCCGGCCGAACTTAGCACGCTTTTTTTAGTGTTTTTCAGTGAAGTGTTCTGTACCTGTAAAAGCTATATTTCAACTGCACAAACATACACCAATTTGTAAAAAATGATTTTTACAAATTGGTGGATTATTTTGTAAAAAATGATTTTTCTACTCCTTTTTGGAAACATGGTTAACAACTCCTTAAATTGGGCTTCTGTCATATCAAAATGTTCTCCAGAAAATTCTACTATAGTCCCCTGCATACAAAACCCAAAACTTAACATTAACACCGGAAATCAGTTAAACGGGAAACACAATACTGGGATAAAGGCGTTATTTAAAGTAAACGCCTATATTCTATAGGGTTAAGAAGTCAAATCAATAATTTAGTTTATATGGGAGCTAAATCAGGTTTCAGGTTCACCGATGTGGATCATACTTAGAGTTTTTGAGAGTCAAAGTAGGGTATTTTAGAGAAAGATTCTTCGTAAAATATATGGACCAGTTTGCATTAATGGAGAATATAGGCGACATATGAACCACGAGCTGTATGACGACGATAGCATAGTTACACGCATCAAAATACAACGGTTGCGTTGGCTAGGTCATGTTGTCAGAATGGATGAAGAAGCTCCAGCAAAGAAGTTTTTTGAAGGCAAACACGGTGGTACACGCAAACCGGGAAGACCAAAAGCCCGACGGAAAGATCAAGTTGTGGGAGACACCTCGAAATTTGGTGTCAGAGATTTTAGAATGAGCGCAGAAGGTCGAGGCGCTTGGAATGCTATTCCACGTTCGACTAGTGGAACAAATATTCTGTCATAGCCAATTAAAGTAAGTAAAGTAGTCAAAGCAGAAGTCATTGTGCAAAATTTTAGACAAATCGGGTAATAATAGCAACCTCTAAAGGCTTAAAAATAAAATCGGGAGATCAGTTTATATGGGAGCTAGATTCGTTTATAGACCAATTTTGAGCAATATTTCACTTTTTTTTATTACACTGGAATATACCTCTGTGCAAAATTTTAAAGCTCTATATTAACTCTAACTATTTTTGTCCAATGAATACACTAAGAGGCAACACTGTGCGAGGTCCTCTGACTCCTTTGATATCACTGTCATAAAAATCAGCACTAAAAAATTATCTTAATATTCAGATGGTGGCTCGATCCAACTCAATGCATAGTTTTATAACCATCTGTCAATCCAACCCAACCTAAGCTATTTGAACATCTTTAAAGGCCCTTTTGTGCATTGTTTCCTTTTTCCTAACGTGTTGCCATATTTATTATCTCGCACACCCACCTGGGACAAGGTAAATGTGCGCATGCAAGAGGCAATAGAGGAAAATTTGCAATGAAACACCCGCAGAGAGAGGCATTTAATTCATAAATTTTATGACCAATTGTTTGCGTGATGGTTTTTACGCATCTTAATAGTATTTGTTTATCAATACCTACACACGTACATATATGCTGATGTATGGAAGCTGTTGTACAAAAGTGTCATAACTACAAATTTATGGTAGTTTTTATGAAAAATGTCAATTGAGATGCAGAGTAGAACAAAAGCAACAACGACTACTGGAGCTGTTGTCAAGAAACGTATAAATGAATCATTAACCGGAAAAATAGTCATCCGTCTTTATGTTATCACAATATTAGCACTCAACATTTTCGTAAGCCACTCTACAACATGAACATTTTGAGTTACTACACTATTGTCTAACAAATGCTTTATGTCTGCATGAATAACAACGTTGAATTTCATTAAACCCTGATGCATTGTGGTTATACTTTCCCATATATGGGTAGCTTATTTTCGGTTTACTCGTACACACATGATTGCAAAGGAAAAATTTCTTAATTAAAATTCGTTACTTTTTTTTTAATTTTGTAAGTTTTTTAATTGTTTTTTTTTTTGCGAAAAGTTTAACTGTAAATAACAGATGAAAAATCTGATTGTGTTTTTTACTCATATGCTGATTGTGTCAAAGTTAATTAGTGTGTGTGTTGATAGGTGATGTGAACTTAACTGACTTTTGATTTAAGTTAAGAGCGATAATGAATGAGAAAGTGATGTAATAAAATATCAACTATTAAATGGGAGGATATTCTGCACTTTGCACACAATAAGAGTAAAATCAAAAAAAGTAGCCTTAATGGGACGTAAGTGTTTCTTTGAAATATTATCAGGAAAAATAGATGGGCAAAATTCTATCATTAAAATATTTATGTTTTTTATTTTGGTAACATATGTAGATCAAAGAAAAGCCAACATCTCAATAAGTCCATAACAAATATGAACTTACAATATTTTTGTCAAAGACATCATTCTAAGAAAAACTTTTAGAAAGAAACTACATGACCCATATGTCCCTGCATTTCTCGTTTGGCCCCGATGTCCCCACAACTTCCCCACAACAAACATCATAAATCACTTAATTTTTCTCTAGCGTGAAAGAAACGCATGAGGCCATTAATAAGCAAATCCATACTAAAGGCATCATACAACTGTCAACCAACTGTCACCGTAAAGCTGTGAAAATACAAATTGAAACAATGCTCGCTTGCCTTTTGCTTGGCGCTTCGAGAAGAAAAATGGCAAAAATCCAATAGAACATGTCCACTTAGCTTTTGCTACTTTATGCATGCTAACTAAGACTGCCCAAAATGTCCACAATAGACATAGGAAGGCGTTTCGGTTTTTTTTTTTGTTAAATTTTTCTTATGTGTCAGCACACATTTTACGTTTGACTAATTAGTCAAATGTGTCGGAAAGGAATAACAAAAAGTTTGTCAGACAATATGTGTGAGTATGAAAAACATTTGTTCGCATCTTAGAAAAAACATTAAAAAAAATATTAATTTAAAATTTTTTTATTAAGCCAATTGGTGGCAGTGATATGTTTTTTTTAGGTATTTTGATATGGAGCTTCATAGGGGGTTTGTATGGCGAAGGTTTCATAATGGCGGTGATATGTTTTTTTTTAGGATTTATATAGGCAGCTTCATAGGGGGTTTGTATGGTGAAAGTTTCATAATGGCGGAAGGGGGGATATTGAGATTTCATAAAAAAACAACAACAAATAAGATCGCATTAAGTTTGGCCGTGCCAACAAAGCTCTAATTCGGATGGTCTTTCACAGCTATATCTCAATTGGGAGATCGGTTTTGAATGGGAGCTGTATAAAGCTATTGATATTAGACAAATTAGACACGTATGTTGAAGGTCATGAGAGAAACCGCTGTACAAAATTTCTGCCAAATCGGATGAGAATTGCGCCCTCTAGAGGCTCAAGAAGTCAAGATCCCAGATCGGTTTATATGGGAGCTATATCAGGCTATGTACCGATTTGCGCCATACTTAGCACGATTACTGGAAGACATAACAAAACACTTCGTGCAAAATTTCAGCCAAATCGGATGAGAATTTGCGCGATCTATTGGCTCAAGAAGTCAAGATCCAAGATCGGTTTGTATGACAGATATACCAAATTATGAACCGATTTGAATCCTAGCTAACAAAGTTGTTGGAAGTGATACCAAAACACCACGTGCAAAATTTCAGTCAAATCGGATGAGAATTGCACCCTCTAGAGGCTCAAGAAGTCAAGATCCAAGACCGGTATATATAGCAGCTTTATCAAAACATGGACCGATTTGGCCCATTTACAATCCCAACCGACCTACACTACTAAAATGTATTTGTGCCTAACATTACTCTTTCGAATGTTAGCGTCCTTACGATGGACAGACGGGTGGACGGACATGGCTAGATCGACTTAAAATGTCATGACGGTTATGAATATATCTACTTTATGGGGTCTCAGGCGCATATTTCGAGGTGTTACAAACAGAATGACGAAATTAGTATACCCTCATCCTATGGTGGAGGGTATAGAAAGATCGGTCAGCAGAGAAACGCCTCAAAAAGGTGAACTGTCTCTACTTTGGAATGTAGCCATTATCAATGTATTATTGTCTCTGGAAGAAAAAGATGTAGGTTAGATTAGGTTGAAAAAAGGGTGCATATATTAACTATACTATAGACATACACCTAAGCCAGTAATCGGCTTGTTGTGTGCGCTAAAAAACTAAAAAGTAACCTCGAAAAAGAAAGTCTAAGTTAGGAATTCCGTATTACTTACAAAATACTTAAGGTGGTTCATGTCTGGTATTGTGGCCCCCCCTAAGTGCCGGTATCTGGTAGAAGGAAAGTCGGGCAATGACAAAGGAAAAAGGTGTAAAAGAAGTCGCGTATGCTGATGACGTAGCCATTGCGGTTAGGGGAAAGTTTCCCAGCACTCTAAGAGATATGCTTCAGGAAGCTCTACGTGCAACAGCGAAGTGGGCTACCGAAAGTGGTCTAGGCGTAAATCCGTGCAAGACAGAAGTAGTTCTTTTCAACAGGAGATACAAGTTTCCTACAATGGCACCTATCTCCTTGGGAGGAGAGAATGTTCCATTTACTGAAAGCACACACTACCTGGGTGTTTTGTTGGACAGGAAATTGAACTCCAACATTTTTGGAAAGCGCGAGAAAGGCAACTCTTGCCACATAAACCTGCAAAAGAGCTATTGGCAGAAGTTGGGGGCTTAAACCGCATGTCATGCACTGCAGTTGTCAGATCTATAATGCTATATGGTATGTGGCCTGGTGGACGGCGCTTCAAAAATCCACCTACTATTCAATACTCAACCTATCAACCTTTATCATATGATAACAATGATGCCATCATGCAACTATTTTCTACCAAAACAACGCTTACACGCCCAATAAAAAAGATCAATTACAATTAAACAAATTTGCAACACTGGTGGAAACATTGTGAGATTTCACAAATTTAAATTGATGTTTAGCAACATTTTCCGCACAATTGAAGTCAGTACTAGGCTTAAAGCTGAAGATTAGTCTCTATGGCAGTTATATCTAAATATAGCCCGGTCTGAATCAGTTTCGGTACAGATGTTGGGAGTCATAATACAACTCACTGTTCCATATTCAGCGAAGTCGGATAATAAGTGCGCCTTTTATAGGCCTATGACCCAAAATCGGATGATCAGTCTATATGGCAGCTATATCGAAATATGTTGCGATCTATATTTCGATGTGTAACAAACTGAATGGCTTAATTAATATAGCCCCTATCCTATGGTTGTGGGCATAAAAAACAAGTAAAAGCGTGCTTAGTTCGGCCGGGCCGAATCCTGGGAACCCACCACTTTGGATTCAGCTTAAAATTTATACAAAATGAATTTAGTTGAATACTGTCAAACCAGCAAAAATTAAAGCTTCTAGGCACCGAACAAGAATTATCGAGAACCGGTTTATATGGTAGTTATATCATGTTATAGATAGATTTGGACCGTACTTGGCACAGTTGTTCGAAGTAGTAACAGAACACCGCATGCAAAATTTCTGCTAAATCGGAAAAAAATGATGATTGTAAGGACTCAAGAAGTCAATTCGGGAGATCGGTTTATATGGAAGCTATATAAGGTTATAGACCCATACAGACCGTACTGGTCACAGTTGTTGGAAGTCATAACAGAACACTATGTGCTAAATTTCAGCAAAATCGGACAAAATTGAGGCTCCCAGGGGCTCAATAAGTGTAATCGGAAGATTGGTTTATATGGGAGATATATCTAAATCTGAACCGATATGACCCATTGATAATCCTCAACGACCTTCATCGATGTTATGTATCTGTGTAGAATTTCAAACGGCCAGCTTTACGCGTTCGGCCGCTATCTAGCCGCATGGCTAGATAGACTCAGAACGTCGAGACGACCAAGAATTTATATACTTTATGGGGTCTTAGGCGAATATTTCGAGGTATTACAAACGGAATGACTAGATTACTATACCCCCATCCTATGGTGGTGGGTATAAAAAAATGATTACAAATTTGCTACATTCGACAAGGCTGTAACTTAGGTAGCCCTCAGCATCGTACAGATAGATTGGGCATTTTGTCGCACCAAGATGAGTGCCGTAGTGCTAATGAGACTTGGAGTTAAACTTACTGGGTGTCGTAGTGGTCTATCCTACCTATGGAAATATTAATTTTTAAGGTGGAGGGTGTTTGTAAAGAAACACTTTTTGCAATAACATTTTTTGCAACAACATTTTTTGCAACAACAATTTTTGGCAACAACATATCCTTACGGGGTTTTTTCTTAGGTTGTGAATTTATATGCCCCCCAATTTATACCAACATGTTATTCATTTATCTACGCATGTTGCAAAAACTTTACCATTATGTTGTGCCTCTCAACAATGTTGCTAAGCAACATTCAATCGAACCGAAGAAAACCCCAAGCATACGAAAAACGAATTGAACGAATGGCTGAACGAACGATTCCCCCCAAAACATATGAAAACGAGCAATTGCAAGCACTATTGGTGGACTGATGGAAATATTTCAACAATGCGTTTTTCAATTGAAATTGTGCGTTCGGCGTGAACGGTTGTGGGATAACGGAAAAAAAAAACCGAAAAAGAAAATAACGCGGCATCGGGCGCCATCAAGTGTGTTGTTGTTGTGGTTGTTAAAGTGTTACTGTTAAAGGCAATAAAGGAAACATAAACCACAAAAATTGGTTAAGAAAAGGAAACCCAACAAAATAAATGTTCATCAAAAAAGGGTCAACATTAGTGACAAGTGTTAAATAAATAAAGGAAAAACAACAAAATAAAATAAAAAGTGCATATTTCATAGTAGTTCTTGTTGTTGTTAATAACACAACAACATCAAGAATCTAGTGTTGTTTATATGGCCATAAAGGTCGTTTACTTTTCGGCATTTTGGACAGAGACAGCGACTGCGACAGCTTTTGGGCAGAGACAGAACCAATGTTATTGTCATAGCTTTTAAGCTCCCTCTCTGCTTCGCTCTCTTACACGGGCAATAAAACATTACGAATTTGTTAGTAAGCCTATTAATTTTTAGGCTTAAATTGTCATATGTTTGTTTATATGGGGCCACCAATAACGGGACGAAGAGTGTGTCTACATGTGTGTGTGTGTGTGTGTGCGTCGTTCTAATGTTTTGATTTTGGCTGCAAATGTTTGGTGACACACAAAATTTGTTGTGCATATTTGAAGCTCAAACACAACAGAGCACCCAAGTTTTAGCTGGCAGCAGCGTACCGCAGCAGCAGCAATGGTGACGCCAGCAGCATAGCCCACATAATCGCAACATGCCATGCACATGAACGCAATTCACTTTCGATTTCATTCGCCTGATGCCTGACAACATTTGTGACGTATGAACGACGACGCACAGCTTGAAATCGTATCGTATGTTGTTTGGGCTTTCGCTGCCAATGCTGCCTTCGTTCTCTATCGTTGGCCACCAATGTTACGGTGATTTGGTTTTAATGCTTAATTCGAATGTTGACGTTCTCCTAGTCGCATGGTGCGGTGCAGTATATTGGTGCAAATCATACGCAAAATTAATTGTTAATAGAGTGTGTAAATTTTGTTAAAAAAAAAACCAAAAATGCCTAGCACCTACCTTTTCGGTTACGCGCAATTTTTATGTGTTTGTTTTTTAGAATTTTGTTGTCAATTCTGTTTTTAGTAATTAATACAAATGTGTCATAACTTTTAAAAGGTGTTGCGAAAATTTAATCATTTTGAACATATGTGTGCCAATAAATGAATTTTTTTGTAAAGTTTTATAATTGAAAATTAAAAAAAAACGAAATAAAATAAAATTTTATGTGTGTGTGAAATTTGAAATAAAATAAAAAATCATAAAATTCACATATAATTGCTGTTTAAAACACATTAAATGTGGTTGACCTTCAGGAGGGGGCGTCAATTATGATGTGATCTTTTTCTTAATTTCTTTTTTTTATTATTGCTTACATATAAAAAAAAATTGTGACATATATGAAAATGAATATATTTATTAAAAATTTATTATAACACATTGGATTAAAGTATGTCAAATGGAAATGGTTTTAAAAAAGTTTTAATAAAGTTACTTGGGTATGTATGTCAAAAGTGAAAATACGAAAATTTTGGAAAAGAATCAGAGTTAATAAAGTTTCATAATTTTTTTAAAAATATGTATTTGTTTTTAAAGTTTCTTTGTTAATTTTGAAAAATGTTGCGTTTCAAAATTTTGTTTAGAATATCAGGAATTTTTTACAAATATGCCGAAATGCAATAAAAATGTACGAAAAGGTGAAAAAATGTTCCTACTCATTTTTAAAAAAGTTTTTCGATATGAATTTAGGTAAAAAAAAAATTAAGTCAATTGACAAAATTTTCTAAAATATCCAAAAAAAAAGTAAAAGCGTGCTAAGTTCCGACGGGCCGAATCTTAGGAACCCACCACCATGGATTCTGCTAAAATATGGGAGCCCATCTACTTACAGACCGAATTGAACCATATTTGGCGCAGTTGTGGAGAGTCATAACAGATGTGCAAAATTTCAGTCAAATCGAATAGAAATCGCAGCTTGTAAGGGCTAAAGAAGTCGGATGATGTTCTTGATCGATTTGGACTGTACTTCGCACAGTTGTTGGAAATCATAACAGAACACTATGTGCGAAATTTCAGCTAAATCGGAAAAAATTGCGACTTGTAAAGTCTCAAGAAGTCAAATCGGGATATCGGTTTACATAGGAGCTATATCAGGTTCTCGACCGATTTTGACAGTACTTGGCACTGATGTTGAAACACATAACACAACACCACATGCAAAATTTCAACCTAATCGGACGAAAAGTGCGGCTTCCAGGAGCTCAAGAAGTCAAATAGGCAGATCGGTTTATATGGGAGCTAAATCAGGTTCTCGACCGATTTCGACAGTACTCGGTACAGATGTTGAAAGTCATAACAGAACATTATGTGCAAAATTTCCACTAAATCGGACAAAAGTTGCGGCTTGTAAAGGCTCAAGAAGTCAAATCGGGATATCGGTTTATATAGGAGTTATGTCAGATCATAGACCGATTAGGACCGTACATGGCACATTTGTTAGAAGTCATAACAGAATACTATGCATAAAATTTCAGCCAAATCGGATCAAAATTGAGGCTTCCAGGGGCTCAAGAAGTCAAATCGGGAGATCGGTTTGTATGGGAGCTATATCAGGTTCTCGACCGATTTTGACAGTACTTGGCACTGATGTTGAAACTCATAACACAACACCACATGCAAAATTTCACCCAAATTGGACGAAAAGTGCGGCATCCAGGGGCTCAAGAAGTCAAATCGGGAGATCGGTTTATATGGGAGCTATATCAGGTTCTCGAGCGATTTCGATAGTACTCGGTACAGATGTTGAAACTCATAACACATAGAGGTGCTTCAAACGGAATGACTAGATTAGTATCTAAATTAAAAAAAATAAATAAATAAATATCCTCTTTATAATTAAGCAGTAGTCATTTTCAGTAAACAATTGATTTTTCAGCAATCAACCTGCTGCTATGAAATTGCAGCACTACTGTGGTAATAGCAGAACTACTCCTATAATAGCAGTAAAATTAACTACCAATATTCAGCAGACACTGTTTGCTATTTTCAGCAAACTTTTTTCCATTAGTGTAAGGGGACCGCTCAAAATTTTTTCTGATGTTGTCGCCAGGATTTAAACCCAGCGTTCGGCCTCATAGACGGACATGCTTAACTCTGCGTGACGGTGACCACTGGACTGATTGTACGCTCTATGTCTTTAATTTGCTAAAATTGAAGCCCATCAGAGCCTTTATTTAATATCTAACATCTTCAACGTCTCCCATGTGATGGGATTTCGATCAATAATTCAGTTTAAATAATTCAGATTCAGATTTATTCCACTTGTTTTTTTTTCTCATCCCACTTTGCGACGGTCTGGTATATATACTTTTTTTGGTGCAAATGTGTAATTTGTTGTGTTGCAAATGGAATCGCAAAATGGCCAACTCTTCAGTGGTGGGTATAAAAACATATCCCGCATTCTTGGCTTGTAGAAAAGTTGGTAGTTTTAGGTTGGATTTTTCTTAAAATTTTGGTAGGAAATAATTTCTTGTGTGGCGACATTGGTCATAACAGAGTCGTGCATAATATCAACCAATTGTGCACACCCATCACTCCGGAAATGGGGGCACACAATCTTATAGATCATGGATATGAGGGATCACAATAGAGCCATGCAAAATATCGCCAAATTGTGTACTGGAGACACTCATGAAATTTTACATGGTTATAGCTGAGGTGTTATCCACTTGATATGCTAAAATTTAGAAGTCATCTAAGTTAGAAGTCCCAGGGGCGCATTGATGGGCCTTCAAAGTTGGTCACCTCGGTCCTACAAAATTTTGTTCGGGCTTTCAAAAGTGCATTTATGGTTCGTTTTTAAAATTTTTTTGCAGGGCCCAAGAGTTGCCAATGAACCTCTTGGGCCCTGAAATTTTGCATATAAACTGGATAGCACCTCAGCTATAACCATGTAAAAATAAATCACGAAGATATCTCTAGCCGTTCCAAAAAAGCAGAGTTATTTCCACTTATTTTTTTCGCATCCCACTGTGCGTCATTATAGTCATATACGATCTACATATGTCCGCCCATTTGTTTGTTGAAACCACTCTATAGCTTATAGTTCAAAGATGGCCTATGTCTTGATATAGCACTCTTTATACCGATATCCCCATAAGAAAACTTGAGTTTATAGAGTCGTATTTTTGCTACGATTTCAATAAACAGCCGCGCCGAGTTTGGATGAAGCGATCTCCAGGTTTAAGGGTTTGAGACCACAAAAGCTCTTTTGCTACCCATTTTCGCCGTTACAGTCAGATGCATTAACCCTAGAACATCTGAGTATGGACCAGATCTGACCATATTTGTTTGCAGCTGCCATATAGCCCCGTTTTTTGTCAATATAACTCTTACCAGTTGCAGTCAGTATCGCCCCTTTTTCCTGAAATTTTATACAATAAGGCCCCTTGCAACAGTATTTGGCCCTCGACCGTCCATGGTTTTGTTCTGCACTCTTAATGAATACACAGAAACGACAAGATATTAAATAATGGTGGTATATTCATTTTGTCATTCCGTTTGCAACACATCGAAACATCCATTTCCGACCCTATAAAGTATATATATTCTTGATCAGCGTAAAAATCTAGGACGATCTAGCCATGTCCGTCCATCTGTCTGTTGAAATCACGCTACAGTCTTTAAAAGTAGAGATATTGAGCTGAAATTGCACCCAGATTCTTTTTTTTGTTCATAAGCAGATTAAGTACGAAGATGGGCTATATCGGACTATATCTTCATATAGCCCCCATATAGACCGATTCCCCGATTTAGGGTCTTAGGCCCATAAAAATCACATTTATTATCCGATTTTGCTGAAATTTGGGACAGTGCGTTGTGTTAGGCCACTCGACATTCTTTGTCAATTTGGCTCAGATCGGTTCCGATTTGGATATAGCTGCCATATAGACCGATCTCTCGATTAGGGTCTTGGGCCCATAAAATTCACATTTATTAGGTGATTTTGCTGAAATTTAGGACAATGAGTTGTGTTACGCCCTTCGAAATCCTTTATCTATTTGGCCCAGATCGGTTCGAATTTGGATATAGCTGCCATATAGCCCGGTCTCTCTATATAAGGCTTTGAGCCCATAAAAACCATATATATTTATAATCCAATTTCGCTGAAATTTGACACGATGACTTATGTTCGACTCTTCGACACCCATGTCGTATATGGTTCAGATCACTCTATATTTAGATGTAGCTACTAAAAAGATGAATATTTTGTTCTACAAAATTGAACAATGACTTATATTTATTAGACCACTCAATATCCGTGTCAAATGTTGTCCAAATAGGACCATATTTCGATAAAGCTGCTATGAGGGCATAAATTATGCATTTTTCTCCCGATTATGGCGAATGATGGTTTTAAAGTTCGGCCCGGCCGAACTTAATGCCTTTTTACTTGTTATGTTTATTTATTGCTGAAACATTCGGACTTCATACTGACGCCTGATTTCTGATTGTCTTCTTCTCTCTGTGCAATGGTCGTTTCTCCTCTTACCGTGGTTATGTGAATGTGACCTTTGCTGCAACAATGTAATGATCAGGATTGATTATTTACTAAATTTCCCATGAACATTCCATGAGGATCAGCGGATACTTTTCTCATATCAATGACTGCAGTCCCATTAAAGTTTAAGCTCTATGATGAGACGCCTCCTTTTTGATGCCGAGTTTGAACGGCGTGCCGCTTAGCGACACTATTTGGTAGAGAAGTTTTAACATGGCAGGATACCTAACAAACGTGATGGGGAAAAAGTGCAACATAAGGACCATACAACAGGTTCAGAGAATATTTTGTCTTTTCATAGGCGTAGCGATGAGGAGCACGCCCACTTGGGCATTCTAGATATCCGAACCATTGACATACAGATTAAGTGTGAGGCAGCCACTGCTGCTATGAGACTTAAGGCAATGGGAGAATGGATTGAGGATGGGAGCAGCTCATACCATCGCGGTATAATCGAGGCGACCATAGGGAACCTGGAAGGAAGGGAAGAGGTTTCCGATCGGATACCTGAGATGAACCTTGAAGTCGAGTGCGAGGCATTGCCGCCATCGGCACAGTCTTGGATTGACGGAACCCTAGTATTACCATCTGGAAGATCATGTTACACGAATGGATCAAAGCTAGAGGTCAGAGTGGTCCTGGGGGTATACATTGAGAACCCGGGGACTGAGATCTGTTTTAGACTGCCTGAACATAATACGGTCCTGAAGGCGGAGATTCAGGCGATCATGATATGCGTAAAGTGGTGTGGTGCTAATGCGAGGACATCGAGTGTGAACATATTTACCGACAATAAAATTGCCATAAGCGCAGTAACAACCAGGATGGTAAGGTCACGAACAGTGTAAGAAGGAGATTAACGCCTTGTCTAAGAATGGCAAATTCCACTTCCACATCGTTTCAGTGCCGGGCCCTAACGGAGTAAGGGGAAATAAAACGGCACACGATTTGGCGGTGAAGGTTAGAGGACTGCCGTCAATAGACTTGGTTAACCCGAAGCCTTTCGTGTCGAGGCAGTCCGAGTTAAGGGAGTGGGCGACGAATGCGCATGCAACATTGTGGAATAGCGAAACAGACGCTAGGACGGCGAAAATCCTATGGGGGTATCCAGATCGTGAGAAGACGAGGCTATTACTGAAAGGAAGCAAGAAGGAGGTCAGTATAGCTATTGGTATCATAACGGGACACATGGGACTACGATCTCACTTATGCAAAATCGGTGCGGCAAGTGATACCATACGTAGGGCATGCGGGGTAGATAATGAGACGTTGGAGCATTACCATAGTCATTGCCGGCTTTCTAACAGATTCCGGCACTTAGGTGGAGACACAATACCAGACATGAACCAACTAAGGTGAGTGGTATTGAAAACAATTAAGGATTTTGTAAGTAGCATGGAATTCCTAACTTAAAATTTTCTTTTTAGAGATTACTTTATAGTTTTTAGAGAGCACAACAAGCCGATTACTGGTTTAGGTGTATGTCCATAGTGGCATGGGGCGGATTAATATCTGCACCCTCTTTTCAACCTAACCTAACCTAACAAACGTAGCCAACATTAGTAAGGGGATAAACACCGCTCAAAATGTTTTCTTATATTCAAGCCAAAATTGGAATCCAGGCGTTCGGCATTATAGTGGGATCTGCTAACCTCTGCGCCACGGTGGCCTCCGGAATGATTGTACTCTCTATGTCTATCACATGAGCAATCCATTGAGGTGGACTTTAATTTGGCAAAGTTAAAGCCCATCAGAACTTCTAGTTGATATTTAA
Source organism: Stomoxys calcitrans (assembly GCF_963082655.1). Classification (NCBI taxonomy): domain Eukaryota; kingdom Metazoa; phylum Arthropoda; class Insecta; order Diptera; family Muscidae; genus Stomoxys; species Stomoxys calcitrans. Next base: position 190,611,824 of record NC_081554.1, on the reverse strand, counting down.
CATCTTCAACGTCCCACATGTAATGGGAATTCGATTAATAATTCAACTTCATCAATGACTGCAGTGCACAATTTGGCGATATTTTACATGGCTCTGTTATGATCCCTCATATCCATCACTATCATAGTTGATGTATGAGTTTATGCAGCATTACTTAAAAAGATCTTCAGATTATTCTTCTTTACTTAGAGGTGTGAAAGCTTGATTTTCAATTACATGGCTGATCTATAAGTTTATGTAGCCTCCATTTCAGGAGTGGCTAGAGTGTACAATTGTGCAAGATTCTGTTATGATCCTCATATCCATCACTATCATTGTCGATCTATGAGTTTATATCGCCCCCATTTAAAACGATCTCCATATTGTTCTTCTTGACTTAGAGGTGTGAACGTCTGATCTTCAATTATATGCTTATTTAAGCGTCTAGCCGTTGGACTTTGTTCTTCTTCCTTATTTTCTATTTAAATCTTGACATTTATCCAATTTCTGAATTTTGAAGAATTTCACTTTGATTTTAATTTTTTTCTTAAACAAATCCAAAATAACATCCTGCTTTCAATTTTTGACATTCATAACATACTTTAGCAAATATGGAAATTTGTTATGCCATAAGCAAATATGTTCATATTCATAGAATGACCAAAAAAAAAACTCAACCCACGCGTAAATATGCTGTGAGAAAATTTTATACAAAATGTCGTTGCGTTGCTTTTCGTTTTTTTTTGCTTTTTACTTTAAATAAAATAGAGTATGAAAAGAGATCATATGCATAATTTAAAAAAAATGCCACCTCTTCCGAAAATATTTCAGTGTTAATGTCAACAACAAGATCAATGCACTAAATAACATTGTGTTTTGCGGGCGCAAGAAATTTTAATTTTCCACATTGTGATGAAAAGTTCAAAGAAAATATGTAAAGAATGTGTGGTACCAATGAAAATTTTTCCAAAGAAATTCATTCAGTGTAACGAAATAAATATTTGTGCTGTTTTTTTCTAAAAAAAACAAATATTTGATAAAATATTTTAATGGAATTTGTCTGGAAGACAATGGCCAAGGATTTTATATGCTGGGTGCCTCTGCGCAGGAAACCACAAGTCAATTAAATATAAGGTAAGAAAAAAACATATTTTATAACTAAAATGATTTTAAGCAAAATCTTCCATTTACATAAGGGCAAACTAGTTAAGATGGATGTGAGTGAATAGGGAGGGAAATTCAACAACCCTTTGTAAAGTGTTATACATGAATAGTATGGATTATAGGTTAGGTTGGCGAACGATGATGCCATGACTTTAATCGTCTAGACATTCACGTTGGCCAGATGAAGGTCCATTATTATTCTGCATCTATGCTCTCTGCTCCTTCCGATGAATTCACTTCAGAAAGCAAATTGACCATTCCTGGTGCCGTCCGGTTGAAAGTAACTTTTTCAAAGGGAAAGTTGCAATAAATATATTCTAAAGGGAAAATTTCAAAAATATATTCTCTAGAGACAAAATTTGGCTCAGGCCCGGGCCCCATTAATGTACTTATCTAAAAACAAAATTTAACAAGTAAAAAGGCATTAAGTTCGGACGGTCCGAACTTTAGGATACTCACCACCTCGGGTGTATATGTATACAACCTTTCGCCACAATCTGGTGAAAATTGGATAACTTACACCCAAACACACAAATTCGGCACGGACATTGAAAGGTCTAATAAATATAAGTCACTGTTGAGTTTTGTATTTCAAATTTATGTATGTGAAAATATATTATTGTACAATATAAAATTCACGATAGAGCGCCACCTATATGTGAAATTTAAAATTATAATACATAAAACCTAATACAAAAAATTCTAATGCAGAAAATCCTAATATAAAAGTAATAACCTCCAAATACAAATAGATTCGGAAAGAGTGTGAACCGTATTATATTTCCTGTAAACAGTTTCAGCCCACTATTTCCCAGTTGGCCACAGTGGGCCATTATCCTGGAAAAATGGGGCATCATATATAAAAATGATCAAATTTTGCCAAAAATGGCCAATATCTAGGTTTCTTTAATACTTAAGACTCCAAATTGAATAGATTCGAAAAGAGCGTGGTCCATATTATATATCCTGTAAACAGTTTCAGCCCACTATTTCCCAGTTGGCCACAGTGGGCCATTAGGCCATCTCTGAAAAATGGTTCATCATATGAAAAATGACCAAATATTGCCAAAAATGGCCAATATCTTGATTTCTTTAATACTTAGGGCTCCAAATTGAATAGAATCGGAAAGAGCGTGGTCCATGTTATATTTCCTGTAAACAGTTTCAGCCTACTATTTCCCAGTTGGCCACAGTGGGCCATTATCTCTGCAAAATGGGGCATCATATATATAAATGACCAAAATTTGCCAAAATGGGCAATATCTTGATTTCTTTAATACCTAGGGCTCCAAATTGAATAGAATCGGAAAGAGCGTGGTCCATATTATATATCCTGTAAACAGTTTCAGCCCACTATTTCCCAGTTGGCCACAGTGGGCCATTAGGCCATCTCTGAAAAATGGTTCATCATATGAAAATAGACTAAATATTGCCAAAAATGATCAATATCTTGGTTTCTTTAATACTTAGGGCTCCAAGTTGATCAGATTCGGAAAGAGCGTGGTCCACATTATATTTCCTGTAAACAGTTTCAGCCCACTATTTCCCAGTTGGCCACAGTGGGCCATTATCCAGGAAAAATGGGGTATTTCTTATATAAAAAAATCAATTTGTGTTTGTTTGTTTGTGTGTTCCTTATAGACTCAGAAACGGCTGAACCGATTTTCTTGAAATTTTCACAGATGGTGCATAATGATCCCGTGGTGAAAATAGGGTACTACATTTTTTGATATTTGAAGGGGGGGCGGACCCTCCCCCTTACCCTAATTTTCAGAAACGCCAGATCTCGGAGATGGGTGGTGCGATTTAAGCGAAATTTTGTGTGCTCTCATATAGTACCCTAAAAATAAAAATTTTGGATGGGGTACCTAGGGGGGCTGCCCTTCCCTAAAACCTATACCAAACATATATTTAGACCAATCACGACAATATGGGACTCAAAGGAAAGGTATTTAGGATAAGAAAATGTATCTGATATCCAATTGTCGAACCAAGTGCTAGGGGTACCACCCCAAGCCCCAAAACACCCCTAAATCGGACATATTTACCGATCGTGGCAATATGGGACTCAAATGAAAGGTATTTGCGAGTAGAATACGAAACTGATATCTAAATGTTGGACCACGTTTCTGGAAGTCCCCAAACACCCCCCAAACAGGACTTATTTATTGACCATGGGAGTATGGGGCTTAAATAAATGGTATTTGAGTGTAGAATTAGAATTTGATATCCAAATATGCGATCAAGTGTTTGGGGGGCCGCCTCTTCACAAAAACCTCCCCCAAAAGGGACTCATTTACGACCATAGCCACATGGGGCTCAAATGAAAGGTCATTGGGAGTAAAGCACGAATATGATATCAATATTCGGGAAAAGTGTCTATGGGGCCACCCCACCCCCACAACACCACCCAAATAGGAAGTATTTTCTGACTTTTGCAATATGAGGCTCAAATGTGAGGGTTTTTAGAGTAGAACATGAAGCCGATATATATTTTAAAGGCCAACTCACTGAGTGGCCGCCCATCCCCCAAAGCACCCCCAAGCCGGTCATGGTTGCCGACTATGGAAATATGAGGCTCAAATTAAAGGTAAGTAGGAGTAGACCACGAATCTGATATCAACATTAGGGGCCAACTGTCTAGGGGACGTCCCACCACCATAACAACCCCCAAATAGGACGTATGTATTTGATCACCAAGACAATTTGGGTTTTAAAGAGAGTGGAACTAAATATTCATAGTTTTTAGGGCCAATACCCCAAACCGGACATATTTGCTGACTTTTGCAATAAGCAGTTTAAATGAGATTAGAAAACGAATTTGATATCCAATTTTGATGGCAATGGCAATACGGGGTTCAAATAAATGATGTATAGATATATAACAATAGTGCAGGTTGCTGATATATTTTCTGGGCTTAGTGTTTGGGGGAACACTCCAATCCCCAAAACACCCCTAAATCGGGCATATTTACCGACCATATCAATGTGGGGCTTAAATGAAAGGCATTGGGGGGTAGAGCAAGAATTGATACCCATTTTCGGGACCAATTTTCTTGGGGTCTACCCCTTTCCCAAAATACCCTACAAACCGCAATTCTTTAGTGACCATCGCAATATGGGACTCAAATAAAGGTATGTGGGAGTAGAATACGAATTTGATATCCAAATGTAGGGCCATGTATTTAGGGCATCACCCCTTTCCCAAAACACCCCCAAAGGGAAAAATTTTTCGACCATGCCAATATGTGGCTCAAATGAAAGGTTTTGGGGCCATGTGTTTGGGGGACGTCTCATCGTGTAAACTCCCCTTAAACCAATGGCAATATGGTGTTTAAATAAATGGTATTTGAGACAAGAGCACGATGTTGACATTTTTTCAGGGCCAAGTATCTGGGGGACCACCTCTCCCCCGAAAATCAGACACCACTAAATCAGACATCATGAGAATATCGGGCTGAAATGAAGTATTTTAAGAATGGAGTACACCTTACATCCAAACTTAAATTCGTAGACCAATGAAGATCATATGGGATTCAAATAAAGGCACTTATATTGTTAAACTGTTAGTCAAGCGATATACTATTTTCGTAGCATGGTATTTCACTAAAAGATCTTTAATTGTCGAAAATAAATATTCCAAAGAAACTTTGGTTCCATATGAAGTAAAAGAAGGTGCAGCGGAGCGGGCCCGGGTCAGCTAGTTCACAATATAATTCAATGACATACAACTTATTCTACGATATATTCTTAATACTTTTCTGTTTTTTTTTCTTAATTTTATGGGACAAATTCAAATTTGTCCATGATGCCGACCTTGCGCTTGCGCAAGACTTGGGATGATAAGGGACTTCCTTTTTATAGCCGAGTGTGGACGGCGTGCGGCAGTGCGACACCTCTTTTGAGGAGAAGTTTTTTACATGGCATAGTACCTCACGAATGTCGCCAGCATTAGGAGGGGATAACCACCGTTTAAAATTTTATAATGGCCTCGCCAGGATTTGAACCCAAGCGTTCAGCGTCATAGGCGGACATGCTAACCTCTGTAAACTGGCCGTCAGGGCAATAACAACCAGGACAGTAGGGTCATGCACATTCTTGGAGTGGAAGATGGAGCTTAACGCCTTCTCTGAGGATGTCATGATCCGCGTCGTTTGGGTGCCGGGCTATAGCGGAGTTAGGGGAATGAGAGAGCAGACACTTGGACAGTGAAGGCCAGAAAATTGCCGTCAATTAATTTGGTTAAGCTGAAGCCTTTCGGGTCGACGCAGTCCAAATTAAGGGCGTGGACTATGAACGCGCATTTAACACAGCGAAACGATCGGTAATACGATGAAAATTATATGGAGAAATCCTGCTCGTGAGAAGACGAGGAGAAGTTTTTTGGCATAGTAACTCACGAAAGTCGCCAGCATTAGGAGGGGATAAGTACCGCTTAAAACTTTATGATGGCCTCGCCAGGATTTGAACCCAAACGTTCAGGGTCACAGGCGGACATGCTAACCTCTGTAAACTGGTCGTCAGGGCAATAACAACCAGGACAGTAGGGTCATGAACATTCTTGGAGTGGAAGATGGAGCTTAACGCCTTCTCTGAGGATGTCATGATTGTGACCTTCAACATGCGTGGTCTGAATAGGTTCACATCCTGATATAGCTTCCGTATGAACATATCTCCCGATTTTACTTCTATAGGGCGCACTAATCCGGCGCACTAATCCGATTTGTCTGAATTTTTGCATAATGACTTCTACTTTGGTATTCAACAGCTGAAACAAGTATGGGTCCAATTGGTTCCTAACTTGGAACCTTATCCATTATCTTTTGTTTGCCTATAAAGAGACATCGAGCAAAGAACTTGACAAATGCGATCCATGGCGGAGGCCCATCCGAACCTACCACGCTTTTAAGTGTTTTTTATTTTAAACTTTAACATGAAAGTTTTTTTGATAAATTGCTAAGCTTTTTGCCCTTTGATATGGCCAATATGTTTATTGCCACACCGCAAGGCTATCATAAGAGAATAACTTTTACTTAAAAAGTTTAAAAACTCCACTCGACCGCAACAGCCACTAATTATGCTGCCATAGTAGCTTGGACACCAAGAACTTTGGCAAAGTTCAAGCTGTGGAAAATAAGAATTTCCAAGCAAACTAAAGGGAATGGTGATAGTAGCATTAAATCCAAGAAATTTGTACTAACATAACTTAAATGATAGTAAAAAAGAGTGAAAAAGTACGAAAAAGACAGAATAAAAAAAATTGCATTCAAGTGTTTGTGGCAAATTCCGGAGGAAAAAATTTGCCCACAGCCTTAACAATGAAATTGAAGGAAAATTTTGTCAATTCAATTCTTGTTTCAGTTCCTTGCCACTAGAAAAGCAAACAATTTAAGTTATTCCTTGTTTTAGTTGCATTTGCACTTGAATGAGATCTTCTGTCTTTCGATTGCCATTACTTTTATTCTTTTGTTTTCGTTTTTCTTTCGTTTTTTTGCAAACAGTCAATCCAGCGAGTGCAAAAACTACTAGGGATATAGAGTAGCATTTCGTAAATGCCCTAAAAAGGCATTTAATTACAGACAACTCCAATTCGTTGAGAAGAATGAGAGTAGCACTTAAGCGGTGAATGCTCTTTGGCCAAGATAGGTCATTGAATTGAATGGTTGTTGGCTGTTATGGCATCTTTAATGGAGGTATCACTAAGTGGAGAATATTTTGTGGTCTCTTAATACCCACTATCATGGGAATGGGATCATACTAATCTACTCCTTGCATTTGCAACACCTTGAATAGGTATGGAATTGTTTAGAGTTAAGAAACAAACCATTCGCCTTAGACCAGCGACAAACTCCTTGGAGATCTTCATTAAGTTCACGCACACCCTGACTAATGTCCTGTAGTGTAGCGGTGGTTGTCCCCTCCTAATGCTGGCGAAATTTGTGAGTAACAAGTAAAAGCGTGCTTAGTTCGGCCAGACCGAATTCAATATACCCTCCACCATGGATCGCATTTGTTAAGTTTATTGCCCGGTATCTCTTTATTGGCAAACAATAGATAATGAATAAGAATTATATGGGAGCTATATCTAAATATGAACCGATATGGCCCATTTACAATCCCAACCGTCCAACACTAATAGGAAGGAATTTTGCAAAATTTCGAGCGCCTAGCTTTACTTCTTCGAAAGTCAGCGTGCATTCCGCAGACAGCCAGACGTACGGACATGGCTAGATCGACTTAAAATGTCAAAACAATCCAGAAGATAAGATGGGGTTTTAGACCATTTTTTTAGGTGTTACAAACGGAATAGCGAAGTTAGTATTCATCCGTCCTATGGTGGAGGTTATAAAAATGGTCTGGCAGCCATGCAAAAACTTCTCCCCAAATTGATTTCGCACTGCCGCATGCCGTTCGGACCCGGCTATAAAAACGAAACCCCCTATCATAGAACTTAAACTGCTCTCATTGATGTGTGAGAAGTTTGCCCCTATTCCTGGGCAAATTTGCATTTGCATAGCTCTGTGCCATCCTTAGAGGAGGCTTAGACTCCCAGAATATGACCTTGACGCCCTGGTGCTTAAAATCCCAATGGCCATCACATTAACACCATGCCACCACAAGCAATTCCGTGATCGCCTGCAGGATCGCATTAGGGTCAGTCCGACGGAAACAGATATAAGTCTTTGGTTTCTCAATGAAGACCCCCAGACCCCCTTTTTCCCCCAGCTATGACCCATGCCTGTAGTATGAACCTCCATATGGCAATATCATTGATCCGTTGGTCCAAAATAGTTCAGCTGACAGTATCTCATCCGAAACCTGTTTCATTACGTCCAGGTTTCCTATAATCGCCTCTATTATACCATGATGCACAGTGGGTAAAAATCTGCCTTTTTAGAACGGATAAACATAAATTTGGAATAGTTTGAGCTGAAAAGATCATGTGATCATGTGAACAGCTTCAAGGTTCTAGGTGATCTGGGCGCCCCTTGACAGGCCCTTAAAGTTGGCCACCTCGCCATTTCGAAAGTTTGATCGGCCTGCCAAAACTTCATGGAGAGCACCGCAGAGGTTAGCATGTCCCCCTAGGACGCCGAACGCCTGCGTTCGTATCTCAGCGGTGGTTATACCCTCCTGATGCTGGCCACATTTGTGAAGTACTATGACATGTAAAAATTTTCCCAAAGAGGCCGAGAGGTGTCGCACTGTGGCACGCCGTTCAAATTCGGCTATAAAAAGGAGACCCCTTATGATTGAATCGAACAGCACTCATTGACATGTGAGAAGTTTTCCCCTGCTCATTAATGGAATGTTCATGGGCAAATTTGCATTTTTTCCAAATCTTCATTTGTGGGTTGATTTCCAAAATGTTTTGCTGGATTGTGATCAAAGCGAGCGCGAAAGGCACGTTGTGTTGCTCTCTCGACGGAAAAGGTCCGCTGCTCCCTAATCGCGAGCATGATGGCAACTGGCTGGAGTAAGAAACAAACTTAGTGACTTCCCTCTACAGATGCGCCCCCTCACCGCTCATTTCACCGCTCGGGAGTTTTTTTAAAAAAGCAAGTTTCTGTGGCGCACCCTATATTATCCTCATATTGCAATTTTTCTCCGTCGCCGTCCACCAAACTACTGGTAGATCTTAGTCTTCTCAAGCGAGTCTATGCCATCGTCAAGATCCTTCCAGACATTATATTAAGCAGATTAGGACTCCTACTCCTCAGAAGTATTGTTAAATCTTCTGCGTAACAGACGGGCTTAAAGGAAGGTTTTAAGCCTATAAGTCAGACAATCCGTAGCCCATAAGTCACATAATCCGTAGTAGATTATTTTTAATGGTTGTTGTTGTTGTAGTCACATTTTCGGTGACGATCCTAGGCAAGCTCCTGAAGGTGAGCAAGCTTGTTCCGGCCCAAAGGACCGATCGCCGTGGGAACACGGTGGCCATTGGTTATTTAAAGGCGCCAAAAACTACCCTTGTCGTGTCAAGCATCATAGGCACTCATTATTTGTGGAAGAGCCGGTGGCGTCCGGCCTATCACTGAGACTCTCCGCTCGAAACTGCTGATTTTCCGCGACTGCCATTGCAGCTACTCCGTATGGAGCATTCCACTATCCGCAAAATGTGGACGCTCCCGGTAGCTCGCAGATAAACTTCCCGTGAAAGCATTGAACTCGACACTGATTGGACCTCAATGTTCCAGCCTGTGTGGTGCTCACAGAAATACCGTGCCCGGGTTATAATGGTTATCTGGGTTTTATAATGGTAATCCATAGGAGTGGAGACCACCGCAGCACAGGGATTACCATGTCCGACTATGGGGCTGAATCCTGATGAGAACATCAGAAAAACAATTTCTATGGCGGTTATCCCCTCCTAATGTTCATAATCTACTATGGGTTCATAAATGGTGTATTTACACTGGATTTTAACGAAATGTGGCTAATATCTCTAAATGGTCTAGGTGGTGGGAATCCAAAGTTCGGTCGCTCGATCTTAATCTCTATTTACATTGTTCCAATTTAATTTTTCCCGGTTAAGCCTTTAACTTTTAGCCTTGTCTCACAGACCAAAAACCCTACGGTCAATAAACTTTTTAACCAATTTCTCTCTATTTTGCCAATTATCTTTTCCAAATTCCACTACAGTCACACAGAATTTTTTTATCATACATTTTGCCTCATTCGAGATTCATTAAATTTTTCCATTTTCCAATTACGTTTGCCATTATCTACCATCGTTCGCATTGGTAACCAGTAAAAAAAAAGAAGAGTGATGCGATAAAAAGAAAGAACAGTGACATCGTAATTTTCCTTCCTTCAATAGTCAGCCCTCTGCTGCCCATGCTGCTCATTATAGTTTGTCCCAGTGAGCAGAGGAAAGTTTGGAAACTGCTAAAAGCATAGTAGCAACAATAGTGGTTGGCGTGCTTGGTCTGTTATTCCAAAATTTTAAAGAGTTATGCTGGAAATGTGTTCTTGCTAAGGCCTCCATTGATATACAAGCATTTCATTGCACATCCGCTTAGCTAGGCATTTCTAATTCGGGTCATTTTTTTTCTATTTGCTTTTTCTTTTTTTCCCTTAAGAGTTACTATTGACAAAGGGCCAGGCTATTGAATGCTGGCCACTGGGAAATGAAAAAAAAAAAAAAAAATCATGCATGGATAAAGGAAGTTGCTTATCTCTTTTCAGCATTGCTTATCTCTTGGTAGTTGTGTAAAGAATGAAATGATTGGGAAATTTTATTAAATGGGATTTCAAATCATTACAATGAATTGAGTTTATGCCTTTAGGCAGGCTTTAAGTTTCAATTGTTGGCAGAAGCCTAAAAGTAGGCAACTGATTTTGGTGAAATTTAAAAGAAAAAATTAATGGACAAGATAACCTCTGGACGAAAAAAACGTTTTTACAGAAATATAATTTTGTTAAAAATTTCCTCTTGAAATAATATTTTGGAAAATTTTTAAAAATTGAAAAAATTTTTAAAAATTTGAAAAAATTTTTAAAAATTTGAAAAAAATTTTAACAGAAGAAAATTTCGTTTACATTTGACAAATTTTTGAGATTATTTTTAATAGAAAATATATTTTAATATAAAAAAGGAAAAAAATTATAAAATTCGATGAAATAAAATGAGCTTTGCCCTAAGGCATTCTTTAAATTTAGTTTCTCGACAGTAGCCTAAAAGTAGACAATATATTTTATTTAATATTATATATAAAAATCAATTTGTGTTTGTTTGTCGGTTTATTTGTTTGTTTGTGTGTTCCTTATAGACTCAAAAACGTCTAAACCGATTTTCTTGAAATTTTCACTGATGGTGCATAAAGATCCCGTGGTGAAAATTGGGTACTACATTTTTTGATATCTGAAGGGGAGCGGACCCTCCCCTTAACCTAATTTTCAGTAACGCCAGATCTTGGTTATGGGTGGTGCGTTTTAAGCGAACTTTTGTGTGCTTTCTTAAAGTAACCTACAAACAAAAATTTGGTATCCAAATTTCGGATGGGGCTGCCCCCTCTAGATAGGGCAGCCCCACCCCCAAAACCTACCAAATATATATATATAGACCAATCATGACACAATGGGGCTCAAATGAAAGGTATTTAAGAGTAGATGTATCTGCCATCCAATTGTCGTCGTAAGTGTTTGGGGGACCACCCCAACCACCAAAACACCCCTAACTCTGACATGTTTACCGACCTTGGCAATATGGCTATCAAATGAAAGGTATTTGAGAGTAGAGTACAAACTTGGTATTAAAATGTTACCCTAAATGTCAGTGGGCCCCCACTTCCAAAAACACAATCCAACGGGCACTTTAACTGCTTTGAGTAGTATGAGTATCAAATAAAAGGTATTAAAAAGTAGAATACAAATCTGAGACGAAAAAATATTTTTCGGTTTTTGAGGAACCTCTACACCACCCAAAACCCCACAACAGGACAAATTTACCGATTCGGATAATATGAATGTAAAATGAAAGCTATTTAAAGGTAGAGTCGAATGTTGATATAAAAATTGATTCCTTGGTATCTGAGGCGCCTCCCCACCCTCCAAAACGCCTCAACAGGACATGTTTACCGATTGGGACTATATGGGTATCAAACGAAAGATATTTGGGAGCTGAGTGCATATCTGTTATAAGAATTTGGTCCAAGGTGTCTAGGGGCCTCCCCAATCCAAAAAAACCCCAAAACAGGCATAAATGTCCAACGTCACAAAATGGGTATCGAATGAAAGGTCTTTGGGTCTTGACTACGAATCTGGCATGCACAATTAGGACCGAGTCTGTGACCGGTCCACCCGCTAAATATCCTTTAATAGGACGTGTAGTTCGATCGGGATAATATGTCAATTAAAAGAAAGGTCTATGACAGCATATTTCGAATATAATATTCGTATAAGGATTCAAGTATCTGGGTCACGTCCTTCCGTTCGCAGAACATAAGATGGCGACAATAAAAGACTCAAATAAATTGTCGTTTAATTCTTAGCATCGGGGGGACCGACCCTCTCTCTGATATGTGAGAAGTTTGCGCCTTTTCCTTAGTGGAATGTTCACGGGCAAAATTTGTTGTTTGTAAGTACGTGAGTGGCCGCCCCACCTCATAAACTCCCCCTAAACCACACATATATACCGACTATAGCAATATGTAGCTCCAATGTGATTTTCGGGAGTGGAGTATGAATCTGATATCCACTCTTGGTGCAAAGAGTTTGGCTACTTCAATCCACCACCACATCCAAGAGAATAAAGTAGATCTAACATCCAAACTTTAATGTGTGGACCCTCTCCTTACTCTATTTTCAAAAACGCCAGATCTCGGAGATGGGTGGGATATCTAGGGGGCCGCACCACCTTTAAAGCAATTGAATATTTTTTTTTTTGTAAAATAAATAAAAAAAAATTCATACAACCTTAAAAATTTTTTCTTAAAAAAAATTTTTTTTTTTTGAGCAAAAAAATTTAGAAAAAAATTTGTTTTCATTTGAGGAATTTTTGAGATTATTGTTAATTGAAATTATATATTGATATGCAAAAAAAATATATATATAAAATCCGATGAAATTAAATTAGCTTTGCCTTAAGATATTCTTTAAATTTTGTTTCTTGACAGTGGCCTAGAAGTAGGCAATAGATTTTTATAAATTTTTTTATATATCAAAAAACCACAAAATACTCCTGTATAACTAATTATAATTTTTCCAAGACCTTCTTCTGTTTCCTATTGAGATGTCCCTAGAAAAATGTAATAGTACTCCATACCATTGTTAGTTCTAACTTAACTTAATTTTATTAAATTTTTTCTTTATCTATTTACTCTGTTCTCACATTTCAATTTAATTAATTAAAGTGTTAGCATGTTAATGAACTCACTCTTAGTTGTGTTCAACATAAATGAAGTACAATTTAATTAGAAATGTAAATAGCATCAACAAATCCTTTTAAATATATGCATCATGTTGAAAATGTTCCAAAGTAACATCCCATTTTATGGTTGTTGTTGTTCTATTTAATGAATTCTTCAAAGTTTAAGCATAATTTAAGTACTCTTCAGTACAGTTGATAAACTTCTGAAGTTATAAAGCAAACAATGACCTGCTCTCACACTGTGAAGTGTGAATAGGTGGGTAATCCTATTAGGAAAGTTCTTTATACGAAAGTAGCAAGCTTCTTTATTCTACGGAATATGTAATGTGCTTAAAGATAAAGTTTTTCTTTTTACACTTTAAAACATTTTTGGTGGAAACTACTTTGATGGTTACAAAAAAAAAAAGATTTGATAAAATATATTTCGAAAGAAAATATGAAACATGAATTTTAGCATTTAAGGAAAAGTGGATATGGAAGAAGTTCGGGCGTGGAGAATTCGGAAAGCCCCCAAAATTCATTCTGAAAAAAATATGAATTATATGTATAGTATTCTGTGTGTTGTACTACTTTTATACTACTTTGTATTATACTACTATTATACTACCTCGTATTTTACTTCTATGTATTATACTACTCTTATACTTCTTTGTATTATACTAGTAAATTACTCCTATGTATTATACTGGAGGCCACCGTAGCGCAGAGGTTCGCATGTCCGCCTATGACGCTGAACGCCTTGGTTCGAATCCTGGCGAGACCATCAGAAAAAAAAATTTTGCCCATGAACATTCCACTTAGGAGCAGGGGCAAACTTCTACATATCAATGAGTGAAGTCCGATTCAAGTTCTAAGCTCAATGATAAGGGGCCTCCTTTTTATAGCCGAGTCCAAACGACTTGCCACAGTAACACACCTCTTTGGAGAGAAGTTTAGATTGCTTTTATAATACTCTTATACTTCTTTCATACAACTCTTACATTAGTCTTGCACTACTCTTAAATTACTCGTCTACTAAATCTATACCACTCTTGTATTACTCTCATGGTACTCTTCTACCACTTTTATACTAATTTTATACTACTCTTATATAACTTTTATCCTACTTTTATTCTCCTACTAGACTACTTGTATACTACTCTTATATTATTCAATGCTACTCTTATACTACTTTTATACTTCTTTTATACTACCCTTATACTATTTTTACTACTCTTATATTACTCGTATACTTTATCTGTACTACCCTTATGCTACTCTAATACTACTTTTAAACAACTCGTATGCTACTTTTATGCTTCTCTTATATTACACCCATACTATTCTTATACTACCTTTATGCTACTTATATTACTTTTATATTACTCTTACACAATTTTATGCTACTTTTATACTACCCTTATATTACTTTTATACTACTCTTACACTACTCTTAAACTGCTTTTGCTACTTCTTTTATACTATTTCTACTACTTTAAACAATTTCTTATCAATCTTATACTACTTCTACACCACTCTTCTACTACTTTTATATTTCCCTTATACTACTATTATACTAGTCTTGTACTACTATTATACCACTGTTGTACTGCTCTAATACTACTCTTACACTACTTTTATGCTACTCTTATACTACTTTTGTGCTACTCTTATGCTACTCTAACACTACTCTTATACCACTTTTATACTTCCCTTATACTACTCTTATACTAGTCTTGTACTACTCTTATACCACTGATGTATTACTCTAACACTACTTTTATGATACTGTTACTCTACTTTTACTACTTTTATACTACTCTTATATTACTTGTATACTACACCCATACTATTCTTATACTAATTTTATACTACTCTTATACTATTCCTTTACTACTCTAATACTACTTTTATGCTACTTTTATACTACCCTTATACTACTCTTATTCAACTTTTATACTACTCTTACACTGCTCTTATACTGTTCTTACTACTTCTTTTATACTATTTCTACTACTTTATACAATTTCTCATTAACCTTATAGTACTCCTACCCTACTCTTCTACTACTTTTATAATTCTCTTATGCTACTTTTATACTTTCCTTATACTACTCTTATACTCCTCTTGTACTACTCTTATACCACTGTTGTACTACTCTAACACTACTCTTACACTAATTTTATGCTACTCTTATACTACTTTAATGCTACTCTAACACTAGTCTTATACTACTTTTCTACTTCTTTTATGCTACTCTTATACCATTCTCATACGACTCTTATACTGCTCTTATACCACTATTATACTGCTCTCATACTGCTTTTATTCTAATCATATGCTACTCTTATACAACTTTTAAATCACTCTACTTTTATAAGATCGGAAATTTTGCGGTTAAATACCCAATATGCGGAAAATTGTTGTGTATTAATTGGGTATATGTCCACCATTACCCATGAGCTTTGAATTCTTTTAGACTTTTTATTCGGTTGCTGTATTGCCCATTAATTGTTATTTTTTCGATATAGCTAACAAACCATCTTTCGATTAGGATTGGACGTGTCAAAGACATTATTCAGTTTCGATTTTATGTATGCACTTTTCGGGAAAAAGTACCACTATTATCTGATAGTGAGTTCTAAAAATTCCAACTTCAGTATTGATTTTTAACAAAAATTAACCTTCTTATTGATATTGTTTGTTGATATTTGTACCATATTCGTTATCGCCTTAGAGTTATGGCTTGCCAATTGTTTTGTCCAACTTTTCAACTTCGAAAAAAATATTAAAAATTGCTGAACTAAATTTTTTTTATCTCAACAAAGCCACCATTCATATGTTTGTTGACGTTTATTATTTGTTCTATCGCGGGCTGTCTTTACAATAAAAATTGCAATTTATTTTATCAATTGTAAATGGTTTTCAAATTTTCTGTTTTTTTTTGTAAATGGCCGCTAATCTAACTCCTGGCTAAGAAGCACTCTACCAAGAATTTTGCGTCTAAAAAAAGACTTCAAATTCAAGTGGGGCAAAGTGTGTGGCATGCATTTGTGGCATATTGTCTGCTGCCGCTGCTGTGGCAGCCGATTATTAAGTGTGTGAATGTGCGATATTTGTTGTTTTGTAATTTGTGTCTACATGAATCGATTTTTTAGAACTCATTTTTTATTTTATTCAAAAATTCTTGTTTTCCTTGAAAAGTCTTGGGGCTTAAACAAAAATATTTGTTGCATTTTCTCCGTTTTAAGAGTGTGCGTATGAGAGTGTTTGAGCCGGTGTACGATTGGCGTTTTCATAATTTAAGTGATTTTTGTTTTGTATTTTTTCGATTCGCAGAATTGTTGCGTGCATTTGAGCTTAAAATATTTGAAAACGACAATTATGAATTTGCCATGTTAAAAATAAAACATTTAAGAGTTTCAAAAAAAAAAAAAAAACGACTCATACAAATCGCTAAAGGTGCGGAATTTTCGCCATTGACCAATGGGGGAGCCAATTGGAATGTGCACGCATGTACCCACACATAACTCCTGAGACAAGTTTGGCAACGACTCGATTACAAACCTGTAGGCCCAGACTGGCGACAATTGGTCATGGTAACTTTGTTAAATATTTTTGTATGTTTTTGGTCAAATTGCCATGGTTGACACAGCTGGCATATATTTCATACGATTTTAATAAATTACATTAATTAGTGCAGTTGTAAAAAAAAAAAACTATAATAAAATGAAAAAAAAAACCTTTGAAACTACTAGAAATTAAAAAAAAAAATAAAATTTCACTAAATTAATTTGTATGAATTTTATTACAAAATTATCAAGAAAATTCTGAAATTCCGATAATTTTGTTTTTTTTCGAAATTTGTGGTAAAATTTTTATCTTCTTAAATACTTCTTTACCATTCTCTCTGTCCTTATCCCTATGAATGACAAAACAAAATTATAGACAACCAAATTATGCAGACACTGAAATGTATCCTTCATTAAGAGTAGACGACGGCTAATGATTATTATTGAATTGGCTTCTTTAAGTCTCGTCTCATTTTTCCGACAGTCATTATTGGGCATTTAAGTGGGCCAACATCATAAATTGTCTTGTTGAAAGACCAATGTTCCTTCCTTTGTCTAGTTAACATTCAAAAAATGAACTAGGGTGTAACGATTGCAAATTGCAAATTTTCCCATGAACATTCCATTAAGGAACAGGGAAAAACTTCTCACATGTTGGATTCAAGTTTAATATCAATGATAATGGACCTCCTTCTGATAGCCGAGTCCGAACGGCATACCGCATTGCGATACCTCTTTGGGGGCAAGTTTTTACATGGCATAGTACCTCACAAATGTCGCCAGCTTTGGGAGGGGATAACCACCGTTGATCTTTTTTTCTGAAATTCTCGCAAGGATTCGAACCCAAGTGCTCACCGCTAAAGAGGTTCATTCCAGATTCTGCTTTGCGGTGGCATACGAAGGGTGTAACTATTAGACAGAGAAAATAAATTTCCAGAGTTATCGATAAAATATCGATTTTTTGAGGGTGGGGCGACACTCCTGACTGCTCGCTGCAACTTTTCAGCAAGTTTTGTAGTCTACTCCCAAATACCTTTCATTTGATACCCATATTGTCCCAGTCTGTAAACATGTCCGTTACGTTGGGTTTTGAGGTGGGGCATTCCCCCCAAGTAGCTTTAGTGCAACCGTTTTTATCAAAATTGTGTTTTTGGGTAAGCAAAAGATTCCAATTAAAACATCCTTTAAATCGGTGATTACATTTTCGCGATTAGGAAATCCAATTAGGCTAAAGGGCAAAATATCGATAGCACTATCGATATTTTGTTTTTCGTCTGAATATCGATTGATATTTTTCCTACCGGCGAAGTTCGATTTTTTGCAAAAGTGAATAAAAATAAGCTATCCGACACCGAATGCATCCTTTAACATACATTGCGCCTATAGAGGATTCGATTTTCATCCGATTAGGCTAAAATTTTGGGCATTGAATTCTCTCATGACTTCCAACTGACTTTATTAAAATTGGTCTTATTCAGTCTATGCATTGATATTTCTTCGATATAAATCTATCTCCAGACTTGTACTTCTCATTTCGTTTAAAATATAGGTGATGGGAAATTAACGATAGTATCGATATTTTTTATTACAAATATCGAATGTGTGATTATCGATAGATTACCAGTTCTACAGTGTCCGCCTAGAGCTGGAAAAATTACCCACAGTATCGATACTATCGATATTTATTATTAGAAATATTTAATGTTGTGATTATCGATAGTTTACCAGCTGTAGAGTGTCCGCCTTGAGCTGGCAAAATATCGATGGCACTGTCGATACTATTGATATTAAATTTCTTGACTAAATATCGATTTATATTTTTCCGAGGGATACTATCTGAAAAGTTATTTTTTTGCAAATTAAACTAAAAGAAGTAAAAGCGTGCTAAGTTCGGCCGGGCCGAATCTTATATACCCTCCACCATGGATCGCATTTGTCGAGTTCTTTTCACGGCATCTCTTCTTAGGCAAAAAAAGGATATAAGAAAAGATTTGCTCTGCTATTAGAGCGATATCAAGATATGGTCCGGTTTGGACCACAATTAAATTATATTTATGTTGGAGACCTGTGTAAAATGTCAGCCAATTCGAATAAGAATTGCGCCCTTTGTGGGCTCAAGAAGTAAAATAGAGAGATCGATTTATATGAGAGCTGTATCGGCCTATCGACCGATTCAGACCATAATAATCACGTATGTTAATGGTCATGAGAGAATCCGTCGTACAAAATTTCAGGCAAATCGGATAATAATTGCGACCTCTAGAGGCTCAAGAAGTCAAGATCCCAGATCGGTTTATATGGCAGCTATATCAGGTTATGAACCGACTTGTACTTTATTTGACATAGTTGTTGAAAGTAACAATAAAAAACGTCTTGCGAAATTACAGCCAAATCGGATAGAAATTGCGCCCTCTAGAAGCTCAAGAAGTCAAGTCCCCAGATCTGTTTATATGACAGCTATATTAGGTTATGAACCGATTTGAACCATATTGGGCACAGTTGTTGGATATCGTAACAAAACACGTCGTGCAAAATTTCATTCCAATCGGATAAGAATTGCGCACTCTAGAGGCTCAAGAAGTCAAGACCCAAGATCGGTTTATATGACAGCTATATCAAGTTATGAACCGATTTGAACCATACTTGGCACAGTTGTTGGATATCATAACAAAACACGTCATGCAAAATTTCATTCCAATCGGATAAGAATTGCGCACTCTAGAGGCTCAAGAAGTCAAGACCCAAGTTCGTTTATATGGCAGCTATATCAAAACATGGACCGATATGACCCATTTACAATACCAACCGACCTACACTAATAAGAGGTGCTTGTGCAAAATTTCAAGCGGCTAGCTTTACTCCTTCGGAAGTTAGCGTGCTTTCGACAGACAGACGGACGGACATGGCTAGATCGACATTAAATTTCACGACGATCAAGAATATATATAATATATATATATATATAATAAGAAAAGATGACTCATCATGGGCCAAAACGAATATGGAAAAGGCGCAAATATTTTCAGAACACATGGAGAACGTTTTCTCCAATAACAATGAAGTTCCAACTAATGGTAATGAAGGTATAGGAAATTTCGAACAAAGCATCGAGAATGTTACAGTTGGTGAGGTATATGCAGAAATAGGCCGTATGCAGCTAAAGAAATGTCCAGGTTTCGACTTAATAAATACTGAAATACTAAGAAATCTTACATATAATTGCATCATTAAAATAACCCAATTATTTAATTCCTGCTTCAAGTTAAGAAGAATGCCAACTTTTTGGAAAATTGCAGAAATCCGTATGATACCTAAACCAGGTAAACCTACAACAGAGGTAACCTCATATAGACCAATATCTCTACTACCAATGTTATCCAAACTGCTAGAAAAACTGTTTTTGAGTCGTTTAAACCCCATTATTGCAGAAAAAAATCTCATACCAGACCATCAATTTGGTTTTAGAAATTCCCATTCAACTATTGACCAGATACACCGCATAACTAATACTATTGAACAAAGCTTTGAGGATAAAAAAATATGTTCTGCTGTATTCTTAGATGTGTCGCAGGCTTTTGACAAAGTATGCCATGTCGGGCTTATAAGGAAATTAAGCAGGATGTTGCCTGAAATATATGTTGAATTTCTAAAATCATTCTTATCGGATAGATTCTTCAGAATTAAACAGGATGACTCCTACTCAGACATGAAGAAAATTGGTACAGGTGTGCCTCAAGGAAGTATCCTAGGTCCCGTCCTATATCTTTTATACACTAGCGATTTGCCAGAACCACCAAACTCAGTCATTGCAACTTTTGCGGATGATACTGCTATACTTGCTGTGGCAGATACAGAGGAGCAAGCAATCACTAAATTGCAACAAGCTCTTAATGAAATAAATCGTTGGGCCTCTGTTTGGCAAATAAAGTTGAACCATTCGAAGTCGGTTCATGTAAACTTTACAAATAAAGCTACCAGGAACATCCCCGTGCATATAAATGGAGTCAGTATCCCTTATTCGGACAATGCGAAATATCTTGGTATGACCCTGGATTCGAAATTACGCTGGAAAGCGCATGTCAAGAAGAAAATCGAAGAACTTAATATTAAATGGTCAAAACTCAAATATCTTATGGGCAGGAAATCTGAACTTTCCATTCAAAACAAATTACTTTTATATAATCAACAATTAAAACCAATATGGCTATATGGCATCCAACTATGGGGTTGCACGCATAAGAAATATATCTACATGATTCAAAATTTTCAAAATAAAGTACTAAGGAGCATAGTTAACGCCCCTTGGTATGTTCGCAACAGTGATCTCCATAGAGACCTCCGCATGAACACAGTGTCAGAGGAAATATCAATTGCAGCAACGAAACATGATGCCAGATTACGCCTTCATGTAAATCCAGAAGCCATTAATCTCAATGATCCAAGTACCAGACGTAGACTGAATAGAACTAAACCCTATGATCTCTTAATATCATGAGCTTTAAACTTATTTATTTTCTTTTTGTTTCCAATGTAAAATAAATTTTCAGATAGATTATATAAAATTTACATATTTTCAATGATAATTATGTTAAATTTGAAAAAAAATTGCTTGTTAGCTTCTTATTGAAAGCTAGTTGCAATTAAAATAAAAAAAAAAAAAAAAAAAAAAAAAAAAAAAAAAAAAGAATATATATACTTTATGGGGTCTCAGACGAATATTTCGAGTAGTTACAATCAGAATGACGAAATTAGTATACCCCCCATCTTATGGTGGAGGGTATAACAAGTAAAAGCGTACTAAGTTCGGTCGGGCCAAACCTCGGGAACCCACCACCATGGATTCTGCTAAAATATGGGAGATATATCTGGTTATAGAGCGCTTTGGACCGCACTTAGCACAGTTGTTGAGAGTCATAACAGAACACTAGCTGCAAGCTTTCAGCCGTATCGGATGAAAATTGAGGCTTCTAGGGGTTCAAGACGTCAAATCGGGAGATCGGTTTATATGGAGGCTATATCAGGTTCAGGACCGCTTCGAACCGTACTTGGCACAGTTGTTGGAAAACATAACAGAATACCTCGTGCTAAATTTCAGCCAAATCGGACAAAAGTTGCGGCGTGCAGGGGCTTAGGAAATCAAATCGGGATATCGGTTTATATGGTAGCTATATTGGGTTATAAACCGATTTGAACCGTACTTGGCATAATCGTTTGAAGTAGTAACAGAACACTATGTGCTCAATTTCAGCCAAATCGGATGAAATTTGAGGCTTCTAGGGGCTCAAGAAATCAAATCTGGATATCGGGTTATATGGGAGCCAAATCAGGTTCTTGGCCGATTTGAGCGGTACATGACACAGTTGTTGGAAGTCACAACAGAACCCTACATGCACTATTTCAGCCACATCGGACAAAAATTGCGGCTTCCAGGGGCTCAGGAATTTAAATCGGGAGATCGGTTTATATGGGAGCTATATTCAAATCTGAGCCGATATGACACATTTGCAATCCTCGACTACCTACATCAACATTCTGTGCAAAATGTCAAGCCTTACGTGTTCGACCGCTATCGTGATTTCGACAGACGGACGCTGTGACGGACATCGCTGTCGAGACGATCAAAAAAAATATATTTTAGGGGGTCCTATCAATCAATATTTCTAAGTGTTACGAACGGAATGACCAGATTGGTATACCCCCTTCCTATGGTGGTGGGTACAAAAAGTGATGCAACACTAAATGTATCCTTAAAGATGCATTGCGCCTAATTCTGATTTGTAGTTCTCATTTTCGCTTGAGATATGGGAGATGGGAATTTAGCGGTAGTATCGATACTATCGATATTTATTATAAAAGCTATCGAAAACATCGAATGTTGCGACTACTCTCCCAATTGGTTATCAAAAAATTAAGTACCTTATTTACGCAGGGTGAAAATTGCATGGGCAAGGATATTACAACTACCCTTTCCATAAGCAAGGGTACTAAAACTACGGTTTTCTATGGGAAAGGAAACCAGAAGTAGTATTGGTTTGCCCAAAAAGTAATTGCGGATGTTTCATATAGTCGGCCTTGACAAATTTTTTCACAGCTTGTGACTCTGTAATTGCATTCTTTCCTCTGTCAGTTATCAGCTACTACTTTTATCTTGCTTTAGAAAAAAAGTGTAAAAAAGTATATTTGATTAAAGTTCATTCCAAGTTTTATTAAAAATGCATTTACTTTCTTTTAAAAAATCCGCAATTACTTTTTGGGCAACCCAATAACTTATGTTAGGCTTAATATAATGTTAAGTGATATTGGCAGAGCGTCAAACAATTGTTACCATTTTAATACAACCTCCAATTTCATATTTTTCGTTACACCCTTATACACAAATAGATATTTATGCATACTCATTCATAGTACGCATTTTGTTTATGCCACAGCCAAAATGTTTAATACACTTTAATCAGCCCACTTATGGTTAAATTAATTGATATGCCTTCCCCCTGTGGTGTCTCTTCAAGCCTCTTCATCACCGTCTAAAAATTTGTGCGACAATTGCGTTTAACATATGGTCTGAATTCCATATATCAATCATGGCATTAAAGGGACATATTGAGACTAAAATGATTTTTACAGCTCCAATCATAATTTTACATCTACAAGAAAGGAAAGGCAAAAGTCATGCGGTGCTGACTATGCAATACCCTACTCAAGACCTATAAGTGAAAATTGAATATACCAACCACGACAAATCAATGTGAGAAATTCGGTGCCGCTCACAAAATCCCCAATCGTTCTCTATTCTATGAACTTAAAGTTGGTTCATGTCTAGTTTCGTATCCGCATCGAAGTGAAGAAGTCTGTTTGTCACAAAAGCCGTAAAGGGAATGCTTTCACATTTTGTCATCTTTCACATATGTCTAGCACACGCTGCCACTTGCCGCACCTATTCTGCCAAAATTGAGGCCACCGCAGAGGTTAACATGTCCGATTTTGACTCTGAACGCCTGGGTTCTCATCCTGGCGAGAACATCGGAAAAAAATTTTCAGCAGTCGTTATCCTCTCCTACTGCTGGCGACATTTGTGAGGTACTTTGCCATGTAAAAACTTCTCCCCAAAGAGGTGTCACTCTGCGGCATGCCGTTCGGATTCGGCTATAAAAAGGAGGTCCCCTATCATTTACTTGAATCGGACTGCACTCATTTATGTATGAGAAGTTTGCCATTGTTCCTTATGGATGTTCATGGGCAAAATTGCATTCTGCAGAAATGCGCAGAATTTTGATCTTTATCCGCCGTATGCCACTTTGGATATACACCTACATATGTTATCAATCGGCTTGTTAGGCGCTCTAAATGCCGAAGAGTAACACCGAAAAAATCTATGTGCTCCGAAAACACCTAATCGTCCCTTATTCCTTGCCCACAAACGCTGTCACTTGGCTATCCTATACTGCATAAGTGCGCCCATAGTCCTATGTGCCCCGTAATGATACCGTAAGCCATACTTATCTTCATCTTACTTCCCCTCAATATTAGCCTCGTGTTCTCTAGGTCTGGATGCGTCCATAGGACTTTCATCGATCTGCCGATCGTTTCTCCAAATAAGCCGTTCTAGTTCCACATCCTTTCCGTCCACAACTTTATCCAATTCGGTTCCAAGTTTTAGACCTGCAACTTCTCTCTCTGTTGACTAATCGCGTGTACATCTCGACAGATAGTTTATACCTCACAGAATAAAGCAGCACATTTGGGTTCTGTTATGATCAATGCTGATCCCAATGGTGCTTCGTAAAGGGTGATTTTTTTGAGTACCACCACCACCAGCGTACAAACCACACCAAACAGTGCATTTTTCGGGATGCATGGGCAGTTCTTGAACGGCTTCTGGTTGCTCTTCACTCCAAATGCGGCAATTTTGCTTATTTACGTAGCCATTCAACCAGAAATGAGCCTCATCGCTGAACAAAATTTGTCAAAATTTGAACACATTTCGAACCGAACACTGATTTTGGTAATAAAATTCAATGATTTGCAAGCGTTGCTCGTTAGTAAGTCTATTCATGATGAAATGTCAAAGCATACTGAGCATCTTTCTCTTTGACACCATGTCTGAAATCCCACGTGATCTGTCAAATACTAATGCATGAAAATCCTAACTTCAAAAAAATCACCCTTTATATTCGAGAATACTCGACAATGGTTGTTTGCAAAATGTGGCAGGCTCTTTAATAGCACAGAATAGTATTTTCGGTTGGTTTAACAAGAGTAGAAAGGACGTGGACTGCGCTACGGTGTCCTCACATTGCTTTTGGTATTTCGGCGATAGTCTTTTTTATACCCACCACCGAAGGATGGGGGTATATTCATTTTGTCATTCCGTTTGCAACACATCGAAATATACATTTCCGACCCTATAAAGTATATATATTCTTGATCAGCGTAAAAATCTAAGACGATCTAGACATGTCCGCCCGTCTGTCCGTCTGTCTGTTAAAATCACGCTACAGTCTTTAAAAGTAGAGATATTGAGCTGAAATTTTGCACAGATTCTTTTTTTGTCCATAAGCAGGTTAAGTTCGAAGATGGACTATATCGGACTATATCTTGATATAGCCCCCATATAGACCGATCCGCCGATTTTGGGTCTTAGGCCCATAAAAGCCACATTTATTGTTCGATTTTGCTGAAATTCAGGACAGTGAGTTGTCTTAGGCCTCTCGACATTTTTCTTCAGTTTGGTCCAGATCGGTTCAGATTTGGATATAGCTGACCGATCCCCCGATTTAGGGTTTTGGGCCCATTAAAACTACATTTATTATCCGATTTTGCTGAAATTCGGGACAGTGAGTTGGAGATCTTTCTTCAATTTGGTCCAGATCGGTTCAGATTTGGACATAGCTGCCATATATAC
This sequence comes from Stomoxys calcitrans, assembly GCF_963082655.1. Taxonomy (NCBI): domain Eukaryota; kingdom Metazoa; phylum Arthropoda; class Insecta; order Diptera; family Muscidae; genus Stomoxys; species Stomoxys calcitrans. Next base: position 190,586,353 of record NC_081554.1, on the reverse strand, counting down.
CGATCCTCCGATTTATGGTCTTAGGCCCATAAAAGCCACATTTATTATCCGATTTTACTGAAATTTGGGACAGTGAGTTGTGTTAGGCCCTTGGACATCTTTCTTCAATTTGGTCCAGATCGGTTCAGATTTGGATATAGCTGCCATGTAGACCGATTTTTTGATTTATGGTTTTGTGCCCATAAAATGCTCATTTATTGTCCGATTGTGCCAAAATTCGGGACAGTGAGTTGCGTTAAGCCCCTTGACATACTTCTGCAACATCGCACAGATCGAACCAGATGTGGATATAGCTGCCATATAGATCGATATCTAGGTTTTAGGTTTTGGTGTCATAAAAGACGCATTTATTGTCCGATGTCGCTGAAATTTGAGATAGTTAGTTTGGTTATGCTCTTCGACGTCCTTCTTCAATTTGGCCCAGATCGGTCCAGATTTGAACATAGCTGCCATATTGACCGATCTGTCGATTATGGGGTTTTGGGCCCGTAAAAGAGGCATTTATTGTCCGATTTCGCTGAAATTTTGGATAGTGCTTTCTGTTAGGCACTTCGACATTTTTATGCAACTTGGCCAAATCGGTCCAGATTTGGGTATAGCTGCCATGTGGACCGATATTTCGATTTAAAGTCTTGGCCCCCTAAAAGGCGCATTTATAATCCGATTTCACCGAAATTTGACACAGTGACTTATGTTAGGCTTTTCGACATCCGTGTCGTATATAGTTCAGATCGGTTTATTTTTAGATATAGCTAGTGTACTTAATGATATTTGGTCCAAATCGGAACATATTTTGATATAACTGATATGGGACATAAAGTATGAAATTTTCACCGAATTTTGATGAAAGGTGGTTAAATATATACCCGAGGTGGTGGGTATCCAAAGTTCGGCCCGGCCGAACTTAACGCCTTTTTACTTGTTAGGCTCTACAGCAGTGGTGGGCAAACACACACACACACTATTGCACATTATTATGTACGTATACGGAAACCTAACTCCATGGGCTTAGGAAAGAGTGTGCATATGTGTTAGAGTGCCCACCACTGCTCTTCAGGGTCCTTTTTTGGCCCATTCGTTGATTTTGTCGTGGATGCCAAGTCTCTTTGGGCTTCGCCAAGGTTCCTATTGACCCATTGGCTAATTTTTTCGTGGAATCGAAGTTCCTGTTGCTCGCCAGGATACCTCCTGGCTCATTCGTTATTTTTTTTTTCATGGAAACGAAGTCTCTTTTGTCGTCGCCAGAGTCCCTACTGGCCAATTCGTTTATCATTTCGTGGATCCGAAGTATCATCTGGCTTTGCCAGGGTCCCTAGTTGCCCAAATCAATCGCGAGAGTTTTATCTGGCTCTAGAGGGCCCCTTTTTTGGCCTATCATTCTAGGTTTAAGTGAAGAATTGTGAAAAAAGGAAAAATAAAAAAGAAAACTCACTTACTGCACTTTACCTTATTCCTATTTCCGTATTCTTAGTCTAGTTATACCCTACACCACTACGGTGGTACAGGGTAATATAATTTAGTGCATTTCTTTGTAACACCCAGAAGGAAGAGAGATAGAAGCATTGATAAGTATACCGATCGACTCAGAATCACTTTCTGATTCGATTAAGCTATGTCCGTCTGTCTGTCCGTCCGTCTGTCTGTCCGTCTGTTCATGTTAATTTGTGTACAAAGTACAGGTCGCAGGTTTGATCCGATTGTCTTCAAATGTGTTAATGTCATGTTTTTCGGCCTAGAGACGAAGCCTTTTGAAATTGGAAAAAATCGGTTCAGATTTGGATATACCTCTCATATATATGTTCATCCGATTTGCAGTAATACCGCAATAAAATGGTCATTTGTTAAGCGATTCTCTCGAACTTTGGAAGGAAGGATTTTCGTATGACTCCCGACATTACCTCTTAATTTCATAGAAATCGGTTCAGATTTGGATATAGCTCCCATGTATATATTTGTCCGATTTGCAGTAATAATGCAATAACATGGTCATTTGTTAACCGATTCTTTTGAAATTTGTTAAGAAGGATTTTCTCTTGACTCTCGACATTACTGCTGAATTTCATGGAAATCGGTTCAGGTGTAGATTAAGCTCTCATATACATATATATCGCCCGATGTTTACTCCTAGAGCCACTGCAAGCGCATTTATTGACCAATATTCCCATAACTTCGTACAACACTTTCTTCGACGTATCTGTGACAGTATCTGAGAAGTTTGCTCGAAATCGGTTCAGTTTTAGAAATAGCTCCCGTATATATGTTCGTCCGTTTTGCAGTAATATTGCAATAAAATGGTCTTTTGTTAACCGATTCTCTCGACATTCGGCAGGAAGGATTTTCTTATCACTCTCGATATTACTGGTGAATTTCATAGAAATCGGCTTAGATTTAGATATAGCTGTCATATATGTATATCGCCAGATTTTCACCCCAAGAGCCGCTGCAAGCGCATTATTTCGCCAATCTTCCCAAAATTTTGCAACACGCTTTCCCCGACGACTACCACATTATCTGAGAAGTTTGCTTGAAATCGGTACAGAATTAGATATAGCTCTCATATATATGTTCGTCAGATTTTGGGTCATTTGCAAAAATTTTGTCACTTGTCAACCGTAGCTATTACTCGCCGAGGTCCATCAAAATTGGTTCACAATTGGTAATAGCTCCCACATTGTACTTATAGCGTAGGTGTAGGGTTTTATACAGTCGGCACCGCCCGACTTTTGTCCTTCCTTACTGGTTGAAAAATTGGGATATGGGGGAGAATCCCCCCCCCATTTTAAGTCGGACTAGCCATATCAATCCGTCCGTCTGTCTGTTGAAAGCACGCTAACTTTCGAAGGAGTAAAGCTATCCGCTTGAAATTTTGCACAAATACTTGTTATTAGTGTAGGTCGATTGGGATTGTAAATGGGCTATATCGGTCCAAGTTTTTATAAAGCTGCCATATAAACTGATCTGGGATCTTGACTTCTTCAGCCGCTTGAGGGCACAATTCTTATCCGATTTGACTGAATTTCTGCATGAGGTGTTTTATTATGACTTCCAACAACTGTGCTGAGTATGGTTGAAATCGGTCCATAACCTGATATAGCTGCCATATAAACCCATCTGGGTTCTTGACTTCTTGAGCCACTAGACGACGCAATTATTATCCGATTGGAATGAAATTTTGCATAAGGTGTTTTGTTATGACTTTCAACAATTGTGTTGAGTATGGTTGAAATCGGTCCATAACTTGATATAGCTGTCATATAAATCGATCTGGGGTCTTGACTTCTTGAGCGTCTAGAGTGCGTAATTCTTATCCGATTTGGCTGAAATTTTGCACGAGGTGTTTTGTTATGACTTTCAACAACTGTGCTAAGAATAGTTCAAATCGGTCCATAACCTGATATAGCTACCATATATACCGATATGGGATCTTGACTTCTTGAGCCTCTACAGTGAGCAATTCCTATCCGATTTTGCTGAAATATTTCATGACGTGTTTTGTTATGACTTCCAACAACTGTATTAAGAATAGTTCAATCGGTCCATAAGCTGATATAGCTGCCATATAAACCGATATGGGATCTTGACTTCTTGAGCCACAAAAGGGCGCAAGTATTATCCGATTTGGCTGAAATTTTGTACAACGATTTCTTTCATGAGAACATAACATACGTGTCGAATATCACATGAATCGGTTTATAGCCCAATGCAGCTCCCCTATAAACCGATCTCCCTTTTTTTACTTCTTCAGCCCCTAAAGTGCGCAATTCTTACTAGATTTGGCTGAAATTTTATACAATGACTTCTACTATGGTCTCCAATATTCAGTTCAATTATGATCCGGAATGAACCATAACTTGATGTTGCTCCAATAACATAACAATAGCATTGCCTAAAAAGAGATACCGTGGCAAGAGCTCGACAAATGCGATCCATGGTGGAGGGTATATAAGATTCGGCCCGGCCGAACTTAGCACGCTTTCACTTGTTATATAATAGATATATTTGAGGTATATTGAATAAAACCCATATCGATCTTTCATCCCTCTTTCATTTTTAGACATAATCTGGCACCTTTTTCCAATTAAGTCAAAACCAATGTTTATACATATCCCTCCGAAGTGGATTTTAGATATTACGCTCTGATTTTACCTTAAAACTATGGTGTTTAGCAATTAAAAAGTCTAATGTTTGTGTAAACAAAACACAATATTTACGGGTAGCCATTATAGTTTGTTTACTAATTTGAGGCTATTAAAATGCTGCTACGAAAAAGTTGCCTTAACAATGAGAAAATTTTCCAATGTTTCCCTTAAAATTTTAAAAATACAAAAAAATCATTAAACTATCCGCATTTAGCATGTGGTGCTACTATAGTAATAAATAATTTTTTATATATAATTTTTTTTTTGCATTAAACACAATCTATATATTTGTAGTCGATTTTTTTGCTTTTTTATTTTTTTGTATGCATAATTTATTGCTTAAATATTTTGCCACATTCAACACAAGCTTTTTATGTTGGTTCAACTTTTTTTCGCCTTAATGTTTATTTGTTTTTTTTTTTGTGTTGTATTGTGAGACTTCAGCCCATAACGGATGGTGAAAATTGAGATGTTTTCCTTTGATTTCCTTGTGTAATTTTCCATTTTCGGCATCAATATAAATTACAGCTTATTAATCATTTTCACTTTGATGCTCTTAACGAAATTTACCGCATGGCAATTTTCTTCTTTTCTTGTATTTGTACTAAAGCAATTTTTGGCCGTTACCGATCATTACACACTTCTATTGCCTCATTAATATTGACGGTTAAAACATTTCGACCATCTTTTGAAGTGTTTGCCTGTGGTCATGGTGACTTGTTTGTCAGAATGATTGGAATTATGGCATTAAGAGAGGTGATCGGAGTAGGAGCCGAAGGTTAATATAAATCTATTGTAAATGTTGATTTTTTGTACATTGTACAAAATTTCACGAAAATCGTAAAAAAAACTCCTCGAGATATCGGCTTAAATGGCAGCTTCATCCAAATCTGGACCTATTTGGGCCAAGTTGCAGAAAAATTTCGAAGAACCTAACACAACTCACTGTCCCACATTTCGGCGAAATCGGACAATAAATGATGTCCGTGAAGATAAAGTTGAATATAACATAGCCAAGACACAAATCTGACATTTTAACAGAGCTATGTTAAGTGATTAACAGAGCACTGTTAACTAATTTTCTTTTGTATTTTAAATAAAAATAATCATTTTTAGCATTTTCTCATCAAATATTTCATAAAATCACTTGCTTAAGAATTTATCTACTACTATAGAATGCTTAATAAATAATAAGTAAACCCTCAAACCTCCTAGCCAAAAATATTTTTTGAAGACCTATATGACCCATTTTTAAAATGACAATGCAGTGAACTCGTCATAGATAGATGATACAAACTAAAACCAGAATTAGCCCCTACCTAAGACCCTAAATCGGCGGTCTATATGGCAGCTATATCCAAATCTCGATCGATCTGGTCAAAATTGTCGAAGAATGTCGAAGGGCCTAACACAACTCACTGTCCCAAATTTCGGCAAAAGTGGATAATAAATGTGGCTTTTATGGGACTAAGATCCTAAGTCGGAGATATAGTCCGATACAGCCCGTCTTCGAACATAACTTGCTTATGGACAAAAAAAGAATCTGTGCACAGTATGTTTATTTTTAAAGACTGTAGCGTGATTTCAACAGACAGACGGACGGACATGGCTAGATCGTCTTCGATTTTTACGCTGATCATATATATATAACATATATAATTAATTCCGACCCTAAAAACATATATAATTTATAGGGTCGGAAATGGATAATTTGATGCGTTGCAAACGGATTGGCAAAATGAATATACCCCCATCCTTCGGTGGTGGGTATAAAAACACACAAAATTCAGAATCAGTTACAGCGCCTCAAATGGTGCATACGCTTAGTCCAATTTTGGCATACTCTTTCTTACATTTCGTCCAGCATCTCACTAATAAATGCTTCAAAGTTGTCTTTCAATACACCAATTGAAGCGGGCTTGTCTGTATAGACGTGAGGTTTAACATAACATTTTATTTCCCGAACGTGAAATAAAATGTTCACCGAACTCGCCCCTCAATAAGTCCCTTGTTACGCGTGCTGTATGGAATGTGGCACCGTCTTGTTGAAACCACATGCCATGCAAGTCAAGCTCTTGCATTTTGGGCAAACAAAGTTGGATATCATCTCACGGCAGCGCTCACCATTCACAGTTACTTTACGATTTGCATCATCTTTGAAGAAGTACGGTCCAATGATGCCATTAGCCCATAAACCGCACCGAACTGTGACTTTTTCTGGATGCATTGGTAGCTCTTGCAATGCTTCTGACTGATCTTCACTCCAAAATCGACAACTCTCCTTATTTAGGTGCCCATTGGGCCAAAAATAAGCTTCGTTGCAGAACCGAATTTTTTGCGCGATGAACTTTCTTAACAGAGCACGCTTTTTTGATAGTAAAATTCAAAAATTTACAAGTGTTGCTCGTTTGAAAAACGATTCATGGTTAAATTTTACACCAAACTGAAGATGTTTGACAGTGCAACAAAACACGAAACGTGCGTGAGCTGTTTAAACCAGTGTTGCCAAAAAGATAATAGCTATTAAATCACCCTTTATAAATATGAAATTGTTGCTCTTTGTTTATTTGCCTGATCCATAGACCCAAAAACGGCTAACCCGGTTTTCTTGAAATTTTCACAGATGGTAGAGTTTGAGTCCCCTATGAAAATTCGATAATACATTTTTTGATATCAAAAGGGGGCGAATCTTCCCCCGATTGGGACAATATGGATATCAAATGATAGGTATTTCAGGGTAGAGTGCGAACTCGGCATAAAAATGTCACACTAAGTGTTGTGGGGGTCCCCCACCCCCAAAAATACCACCCAACAGGACACTTTTACCGCTTTGGGAAAGATGGGTATCGAATGAAAAGTATTTAAAGTAGACTAAAAATCTGACACAAAAAATTTTTTCTATGCGGCTGATCGGCCTCCCCTCTAAAACTACCCAGCAGGACATATTTACCGATTGGGACAATATAGGACTCAAACCAAAGGTTTTCGGAAGTTGAATACGAAAATGGTGTCAAAAATTGGATCCAAATAGTTAGGGTGTCGACCCAAGAGTACCGCCCAAACATAAAAAGTTCACCGATCGGGATAATATAGGACTCCAATGAAAGGTATTCGGAAGTGAATATGAATATGATATTAGAAATTGGATTTAAGTATCTTGGGAGCCGTCCCAAGCCCAAAACTGCCTCAAAAGAACTGTCCAAAATCAAAGCGAATCGATTGGGACAATATGGATCTCAAATGAAAGGTATTCGGGAATAGAATACAACTATGATGTCAAAAATTTAATCTAAGTCACCGCCACAAGCCCACAACCGCATCAAAAGTACCGCCCAATATCAAAAGTAGACCAATCGGGACAATATGGGACTAAAATAAAAGTTTTTTTTTCAATAATTGGATCCAAATAGAAAGGATGTCGCCCCAAAACTACCGCCCAAAATTAAAAAGTGGATCGATCGGGACAATATGGGACTCCAATGAAAAGTATTCGGGAGTGAGTATGAATATGATTTTAAAAATTGGATCCAAGTATCTTTGGAGCCGTCACAAGTCCAAAATTGCCTCAAAAGTACCACTCAAAATCAAAGTGGATCGATCGGAACAATATGGGACTCAAATGAAAGGTATTCGGGAATAGAATACAACTATGAAGTCAAAAATTTAATTCAAGTACCTAGGAAGCCGCCCCAAGCCCAAAACCTTCCCAAAAGAACCGCCAAAAATCAAAGTGGACCAATCAGGACAATATGGGACTAAAATGAAAGGTTTTCGGAAATAGAATACGAATATGGTGTCAAAAATTGGATCCAAATAGTAAGGGCGTCACCCCAAGAGTACCGCCAAAAATTAAAAAGTGAACCGATAGGGACAATATAGGACTCCAATGAAAGGTATTTGGGAGTGCGTATGAATATGATATTAAAAATTAGATCCAAGTATCTTGGGAGCCGTCATAAGGCCAAAACTGCCCCAAAAGTACCGACTAAAATCAAAAGTGAATCGATCTGGATAATATGGTACTCTTATGAAAGGTATTTGGAGTAGATTACGAATATGATTATCAAATATTAAAAATTGGGTGTAATAACCAAGGGGGCCGCCCCATAACCAAAACCGTTCCAAGTGAGCACATTAGACGATCATAGTAATATGGGACTCAAATAAAATATATTAGGGAGTAGATTAGGAATATGGTATTAAAAATGAAGTTCAAGTGATAAGAGGTTGACTACCCCTCAAAACACCTCCCAAAATGTGAATATTTGCCAATCATGGCTATATGGGGTTCAATAAAAGATATTTTATAGTAGATAAATAAATTGTACTGGGGAGATACATATGGTAGTTAGAAAGAAACTTATTTTTCACGTGGTGCTAATGTAGGCGCTGCAGAGTGGGCCGGGTACAGCTAATCTTATATATAAAAATCTATTTGTGTTTGTTAGTAGATTTGTTTGTTTACATGTTTGTGTGTTCCTTATATTCTCATAAACGGCTGAACCGATTTTCTTGAAATTTTCACAGATGGTGTATAAAGACCCCGTGGTGAAAATAACGTACTACATGGGGCACCCTAAAACCTATCATACCTGTATCTAGACCAATCACGACAATATGGGACTCAAATGAAAGGTATTTAGGATAAGAAAACGTATCTGATATCCAATTGTCGAACCAAGTGCTAGGGGGACCACCCTAAGCCCCCAAACACCCCTAAATTGGACATATTTACCGACCATGGCAATATGGGACTCAAATGAAAGGTATTTGTGAGTAGAATACGAATCTGATATCCAAATGTGGGATCACGTTTCTGGGGGTCCACCCCTTTCCCAAAACACCCCCCAAACAGGACTTATTTACTGATAATGGAAATATGGGGCTTAAATAAAAGATATTTGAACGTAGAATACGAATCTGATATCCAAATATGGGACCAAGTGTTTGGGGGGCCGTCTCTCACCAAAAACATCCCACAAAGGGGACAAATTTACGACCATAGCAATATGTGCTCTAAAGAAAGGTCTTCGGGAATAAAGCGCGAGTTTGATATCAATATTCGGGAAAAGTGTCTATGGGGCCACCCACCCCCACAACACCACCCAAATAGTAAATATTTTCTGAATATTGCAATATGATTCTCATATAAGAGGGTTTTTTTTAAGTGAAACACGAATCCGATATATATTTTCAAGGCCAACTCATTGAGTGGCCGCCCACCCCACAAAAGACCCCCCAAGCCGGTCTTGGTTGCCGACTATGGAAATATGGGGCTCAAATTAAAGGTATGTGGAAGTAGACCACGTATCTGATATCAACAATAGGGGCCAAATGTCTAGCGGACGTCCCACCGCCATAACAACCCCCAAATAGGACATATTTGCTTACCAAGACAATTTGGGTCGGAAAGAGAGGGGAACTAAATATTCATAGTTTTTAGGGCCAATACCCCAAACCATACATATTTGCTGACTTTGGCAATAAGGATTTTAATGAGATTAGAAAACGAATTTGATATCCAATTTTGGGGCCAATCGCAATATGGGGTTCAAATAAATATTATATAGATATATGAGAATAGAGCACGTTGCTGATATTTTTCTGGGCTTGGTGTTTGGGGGACCACCGCACTCCCCAAAACACCCCTAAATCTGGCATATTTACCGACCATGTCAATATGGAGCTTAAATGAAAGGAATTGGGGGGTAGAGCAAGAATTGATAGCCATTTTCGGGACTAATTTTCTGGGGGTCTTTTACTGACCATCGCAATATGGGGCTCGAATAAAGGTATCTGGGGGAACACCTCTCCCCCGAAAACACCACTAAATCAGACATCATGAGAATATCGGCCCGAAATTAAGTATTTTAAGAATGGAGTACACCTTATATCCAAACTTAAATTCATAGACCAATAAAGATCATATGGGATCCAGATAAAGGCACTTGTATTGTTAAACTGTTAGTCAAGTTGGTAGCATGGTATTTTAGTAAAAGATCTTTAGTTGTCGAAAATAAATATTCCAATGAAACTTTTGTTCCATATAAAGTAAAAGAAAGCGCAGCGGTGCGGGCCCGGATCAACTAGTGAGCTATAAATTCAACATCTTATTTTAGTTTCATTTTAAATTTTTGTTTCATTTAAAATTCAAGAAATCGAAAAAAGTGTTATACCAAATTTTGGGAAGATTGGTGAATAAAGGTGCTTGCAGTGGTCCCGATGTGAAAATCGGGTGAAATATTATGGGAGTTATATCTAAATTTGAACCGATTTCTAGTAATGTTAATTCACCAGTAATGTCGCGAGTCATAAAAAAATCCTTCCTGCCAAATTTTGAATCGGTTCACAAATGAGCACTTTATTGCATTATTTCTCAAAATCGGATTAACATATATAGGGGAGCTATATCTAAATCTGAACCGATTTCGAGCAAACTTCTTAGATTTTGCAGTAGTCGTCGAGGAAAATCTTATGCAACATTTTGGAGAGATTGGTCAATAAATGCGCTTGCCAAGGTTCAAGAGGTGAAAATCGGGAGCTGTGTCTAAATCTGATCTGGTTTCGATTATATTCACCGGAAATATCGAGAGTGATAAGAGAAATTTCGTGCAAAGTTTCGTGAGATTCGGTTGACAAATTACGATATTATAGCAATATTAGCTAAGATCGGACGAATATAAAGGGTAATTTTTTTGAGGTTAGGATTTTCATGCATTAGTATTTGACAGATCACGTGGGATTTCAGACATGGTGTCAAAGAGAAAGATGCTCAGTATGCTTTGACATTTTATCATGAATAGACTTACTAACGAGCAACGCTTGCAAATCATTGAATTTTATTACCAAAATCAGTGTTCGGTTCGAAATGTGTTCAAATTTTGACAAATTTTGTTCAGCGATGAGGCTCATTTCTGGTTGAATGGCTACGTAAATAAGCAAAATTGCCGCATTTGGAGTGAAGAGCAACCAGAAGCCGTTCAAGAACTGCCCATGCATCCCGAAAAATGCACTGTTTGGTGTGGTTTGTACGCTGGTGGAATCATTGGACCGTATTTTTTCAAAGATGCTGTTGGACGCAACGTTACGGTGAATGAACACATTTCGAACCGAACACTGATTTTGGTAATAAAATTCAATGATTTGCAAGCGTTGCTCGTTAGTAAGTCTATTCATGATGAAATGTCAAAGCATACTGAGCATCTTTCTCTTTGACACCATGTCTGAAATCCCACGTGATCTGTCAAATACTAATGCATGAAAATCCTAACCTCAAAAAAATCACCCTTTATAAGTGGAAGCTATTGGGTTGCCCAAAAAGTAATTGCGGATTTTTTTAAAGAATGTAAATGCATTTTTAATAAAACTTGGAATGAACTTTAATCAAATATACATACTTTTTTTACACTTTTTTTCTAAAGCAAGCTAAAAGTAACAGCTGATAACTGACAGAAGAAAGAATGCAATTACAGAGTCACAAGCTGTGAAAAAATTTGTCAACGCCGACTATATGAAAAATTCGCAATTAATTTTTGGGCAACCCAATATATAAAAATTTTTCCAATTTCTTCTTGGTCATCTTCATCATTTCTAGGTCGAAAAACGTGCCTGTACCAAATTTGAAGACGATCAGATGGAAATTGTTACCTGCACTTAATGCACTAATTAACAAAGACAGACAGACAGACAGACGGAGCGACATGAGTTAAGTGTTATGAAACAAACTACATTGTCCATCTATAGGTGGTGCCCTTTAGACTAAACTTATCACCAATGTATGTTCACATTTACAAAATTTTGGAATTCAAGCTCAATCAAATATCTTTATGTAAGATAGCTGCAAGAATATCTTCGTCTTTTTTTGTTGGGGTGTCAACAGATCAATCTTCATTTATTTGTATCCTTGGCAAGGTACACGCGTTGAACCATTCACGGCAAAGTGCGTGCATCCCATTCTTAATTAGCTACGGCATCGACAACACGAATCGATCGTTGGTCTTATTGCTCTGTCCCAGGTTCACGTAAACGTGAACAAACATTGGACATGATTTAGCTTTTAAATGATTTGATATATTCTGACTAAAAGCTAACTCTGTGGTGTTTTCAACGTCAACATTTTGCTTTTTTTCTTTGATTTGTTTTGATTGGACAGCAAAAATGATTTGTAATCAATCAACATGCATTGAATATGCGTATGCGAATATTGTTGCTTTAAAGTCCGAATGTTTACAACGCCCCAAGATTGTCCATCAATGGGTGCTATGAAAAATTGGATTTTATTTTGTTTCCTAATTTACAGTTGAAGGATATTTACAGGCAATGAATCAGTTTTTACAATTGAATGGCTTAAATGGAAAATAATGCATTTTAACGGCACGGCATTGAATGCAAAATCAAAAGATGGGAACTTTTTGTTCTGACGATTCTTTTTTTGTAAATTGTGATGGCTTGTAAATATGGTGATGTAAGTTATTATTTAACATTAATTATAGGAAATAAATAAATTTTTGGAAAATATTGTCTTAAAAAGTTTTTACTTCAACTTAATTTAGTTACTAGCTGCACAGGGCCCGCTCCGCTGCCCCTTCTTTTACTTTATATGGAACAAAATGTTCCTAGGAATATTTATTTTTGACGATTAAAGAGCTTTTAGTGAAATACCATGCTACGAAAATAGTACATCACTTGACAAACAGTTTAACAATATAAGTGCCTTTATCTGAATCCCATATGATCTTTATTGGTCTACGCATTTAAGTTTGGATGTAAGGTGTACTCCATTCTTAAAATATTGGGTTGCCCAAAAAGTAATTGCGGATTTTTCATATAGTCGGCATTGACAAATTTTTTCACAGCTTGTGACTCTGTAATTGCATTCTTTCTTTTGTCAGTTATCAGCTGTTACTTTTAGTTTGCTTTAGAAAAAAGTGTAAAAAAGTATATTTGATTAAAGTTCATTCTAAGTTTTATTAAAAATGTATTAACCTTCTTTTAAAAAATCCGCAATTACTTTTTGGTCAACCCAATACTTTATTTCAGCCCGATATTCTCATGATGTCTGGTTTAGGGGTGTTTTCGGGGGTGGGGTGGTCCCCCAGACACTTGGCCCTGAACAACTATCAGCATCGTGCTCTTCTCTCAAATACCATTTATTTAAACCCCATATTGCCATTGGTTTTGGGGGGAGTTCATTGGATGGGGGTATACTAGTCTAGTCAGTCCGTTTTTAACACCTCGAAATATTCGACTAAGACTGTCTCTACGTTCTGATGTCGATCTAGCCACGTCTGTCCGTCCGTCCATCTGTCGAAATCGCAATAGCAATCGAACGCGTAAAGCTAGTCACTTGCAATTTTGCACATATGCTAACTATTGACGTAGGTCAATGGGGATTGCAAATGGGCCATATCGGTTCAGATTTAGATATAGCTCCCATATAAAACAATCTCCCGATTTGACTTCTGAAGCCCCTGGAAGCCGCAATTTTTATGCGATTAGGTTGAAATTTTGCGTGTGGTGTTCAGTTATGCCTTCTAACAACTGTGCCGAATACAATTGAAATCGGTCTATAACCAGATATAGCGTCCATATAAACCGATCTCCCGATTTGACTTCTCGAGCCCTTACAAACCGCAATTTTTGTCCGATTAGGCTGATATTTTGCATGTAGTATTCTGTTATGATTTCCAACAACTGTGCCAAATACGGTCCAAATTGGTCTATTACCTGATATAGCTCCCATATAAACCGATCTCCCGATTTAACTTCTTGAGCTCTTACAAACCGCAGTTTTTGTCCGATTGGGCTGAAAATTTGCATGTGGTGTTCCGTTATGACTTTAAACAACTGAGCCAAATGCGGTCCAAATTGGTCTCTATCCTAATATAGCTCCCATATAAACCGCTCTTTCGATCAACTTTGTTCGGTTCCTAGAAGCTTTAATTTTGCTGAATTGACAAAAGTTTGGTATGTAGAATACAATCACGTCCGTCCGTCCGTCTGCCTTTTAAAATCACGTCAACGCTTGAACGAATGAAGGTACTCGCTCGAAATTTTGCACAGATACTTCTTATCGATGTAGGTTTTTGATGATTTCAAATAGGCCATATCGGTCCAGATTTGGATTTAGCTCCCATATAAACGGATCCCCAATTTGGACTTTTTGAGCCCCTCGAAACCCAACTTTAATCCGATTTGGCTGAAACTTGTTCTGACCTACATCATCATCGAATCGATCAATAAATTGGTATACTTCTAATAGAAGCCGATTACCGGATTTGACTTATCCATACAATTTTGGCTCCAAGACTTCTGAAATTAGGCACATAGACTTCAGCTTTGACTTCCAACATTCATGCCAAATATGATCCAAATCGGTCCATATACTGATATAGACCCCTTAAGTACCGATTCGATGATATGACTGCTTGAGACTATAGCGGCCGCAACCACTTCCCTATTTGGTCGTAAAATAATTCAAATACAAACTGAGTTAATAAAGGCAAATCTTTAGCGGAGCCCACCACCATGGTGGGTGTCCAAGATACGGTCCGGCCGAACTTAGCAAGGTTTTTACTTGTTTATCAGTAGCGAATTTCATCGGAATCGCTTCAAATCAGACATAGATCCTCAATAACACAAATAGAGCCATGTCAAACGCTTTTGTTAACTTTTTTGTAACCTCTGAACCAAAAAATTGTAAAAGTTTTACTTTTTACTGTGTTTATTACATTTAATGACCAAACTTTCTTAAAATTTTCAACTTTTCACTTTCATTTACAACTGTTCTCTGGTACTCTAGCAAAACTTAAAGCACTTGAGCAGCAGACAAAGAAATATGATATTAATAACAATTCACTTGAAAATCTTTGCTAACAACGTTAGAAAAATCCTTTTTGCTCTAGCACAGGATAAAGTTCGCAGGTTAAATCTCAAACAAAAATATGCAAATTATTATGTGTGTAAAGCATAAAAAGAACCACCAACATTACCACCAACAACAATACCATGCCACATGCACTGCCACACTACAATGCACGCATCACACATAACTTTGGCATTATCCTTGTTCGACCTTCTACGACAATTTCCCCTTTAAAGATTCTCCGCCATAAGAGCAGAAAGTTTTGCTTAAAACCCAAAGTTTGCTCCATTTGGAAAGGTTGTTTGAGTTGGGTCTCTTGTTCATATGGAAATTTTACATGTCTGCAAGACATTCATAACCAAGGGATTTTTTTTGGGGGGGGGGGGGGGGGAGGCGAAGACTTAAGAAGCCCCCTCTCTTCCCCACTATTTAAAGGAACGACTGCTATGAATTTTGGTTCTTGTATTACAAACCTAATAAACTGCACATTCAAAGATGAGAGGAAAAAAATGTTCAGTTTATCATAAGACGACAACATAGTATTTATGGCTAAACTTGCCTCCCTAGCTATGCAAATGAAACTTTAGATGATGATGATGGTTAAGTTATAGGATATCATGACATTGGAAAATGCCTTACGACATTGATGCTGGCAAGTGAGTTCGGATTACAATTTTTTAAGGCACATTTTAAGGAATCTTGGCATGTTATGTTTTGATTATAAGACAACATGTGATATTTTGTGTGTGACAACATGAGAATGAAATGTGCCAGTGCCACAGCAAAAATCACAAAATTTTTTTAAATGAAATGATTTGGGATATATTTTGTGAATAATAAAACAAAAAACTAAAAACTTCCTAACATTAGTCAGGCGGAATCTTACAAACCCACCAACCGTTAAAGAGCATATCTGTATTTTAATGTAACTTACCAAATTTCTTTAAAATTAGGTAAAAATTGAAGCTTATAGGGGCCGTAGAGAAATATTCGGGAGTTCGGTTTATATACCCAAATATGTTCCGATTTTAACCATGCTCGGCTGGTACTTTGTGGGGTCTAGGTTAGATTAGGTTGAAGGACTAGCAACCTCGGTTACTAGCTGCTTCACTCAGAGACCTTAGGTCTTTTGTGTTCACCCTAAAAGAAAGTAGAAGAGAAGAAGATGGTGAAAAATCCACAGAACGATACAAGAAATCAATAAGGACAGAACAAAATAAGAGCGTGCTACGTTCGGCCGGGACGAATCTTATATACCCTCCACCATGGATTGCATTTGTCGAGTTCCTAGCGCGGTATCTCTTTTTATAGGCAAACAAAGGATAATGAATAAGAATTGTTAAGCTATTGGAGCTATATCTATTGGGTTGCCCAAAAAGTAATTGCGGATTTTTCATATAGTCGGCGTTGACAAATTTTTTCAACGGCTTGTGACTCTGTAATTGCATTCTTTCTTCTGTCAGTTGTCAGCTCTTACTTTTAGCTTGCTTTAGAAAAAAGTGTAAAAAAAGTATATTTGATTAAAGTTCATTCTAAGGTTTATTAAAAATGCATTTACTCTCTTTTAAAAAATCCGCAATTACTTTTTGGGCAACCCAATAGTAATAGTCCGATTCGGTCCATAACTGAATTAAATTAAATGTTGAAGACCATAGTAGAAGTCATTGGGTAATATTTCAGTCCATTCGGATTAGAATGGATCGCTTCAGACCAGATATGACACGTATGTTGAAGGTCATGGAAGAAGCTGTTTTACAAAATTTCAGCCAAATCGGATAAGAATTGCGCCCTCTAGAGGCCTAAGAATCAAGATCCCAGATCGGTTTATGTGGCAGCTATATCTGGTTATGGACCGATTTTAACCATACTTAGCAGAGTTGTTGGAAGTCAAAACAGAACACTTCATGCAAAACTTCAGTCAAGTTGGATAAGAATTGCGCCCTCTAGAGGCTCAAGAAGTCAAGATCCCAGATTGGTTTATATGACAGCTATATCAAAACATGAACCGATATGGCCCATTTACAATCCCAACCGACCTATAAGGATAAGAAGTATTTGTGCAAAATTTCAAGCGCGTAGCTTTACACTGTAAAAAGTGGTCGTACTTTCAATAAACCGATCTCGGATCTTGACTAGACTGGAGCCTCTAGGCGGCGGAATTCTTATCCGATTTGGCTGAAATTCTTTTATTTGAAATCTTTTACCCTACACGTATGTGCTTAATATAGTCTAAATCGATACATAAGCTGATGTAGCTCCCATATAAACCGATCTTCTGATTTAATTCTTGAGCGCCTGAATCTAATCTGACTGAATTTTGCGCAACAAATTCAGCTATGACCTTCAGGATATGTACCAAATATTGTTTGAATTGGTTTATAACCAATGGCAACCCAATTTTTAATACCTTATTATTTATTTAATGATTTAATTACTTTTTATCATACTCACTGTCGCGAGTATTATCCTTGCTCGGAAAGAGGTGTTTACCCATTATCCTGTGTCTTCTCCTCGCAATTGCCGGTCAGTGACACAACAGGTGCTCGACCGTCTCCATTTCCTCCTCGTCGTCGCACATCATTGAGAAGTCTGCCTCTTCCTGCACCTAGCGCGACATCAAAGACCTATAAGCAATCCTTAGTCATGTCATTCTCAGTCCCTGGATATGCGATGTCCTTTTTCGCGAAATACTCGATCACATGGACTTTGAACCCTATATCCGTAATGTGTCTTATAAGATGCATTCAGTGTTGGATCGCTCATAATAAATATGAGTCATAGGAAGGCATAAGAGAACCATGGTACGAAATTTTAGCTAAAAGTTATAAAAACTGCGTCCTCTATAGGCACAATTTGTCTTATAAGATACATTCAGTGTTGTATCGCTTTTTTTCACTTTTGGAAAAAAAATTGACTTTGGCGATAGTATCGAAAGAAAAAATCAGGCATTAAAAATGAGTTTTATTTGGTATTAAATCTAATACCAAACAGTACTTATGGTTTTTATTTTATTAATACTATACGGTATTTTTTTAATAGCATACGGGATTTTTTTACATATAATACCGTACGGTTTCGAAATAAGCACGTTTGGTATTAATTTTTTTATCAGTGAAAGCAAAAATCGAGTTGAAAGAAAATCGAATTCATTGTTGGATTAAACGTTTGAACCATAAATGTCACATTTTAGCCACTGTATCATATTAGGATTTGTTTGGATGGTTTCTCTGTGTTTTCTTCATACCCACCGTTGAATCGATTTCATTGCCTTATTAACACTTATTATCAATAATTAACATTAAGCCACTCAAGTGCTCAACACCAATTAGTTAACAATTATGATCTAATTTTGAAAATTTAAAAAAAAAAAACGTAAACAAAAATCAAAACGATGTCCATGTGATAACAAATTCAAGCATTGCTAATATTTGGCTGTATTTTTGTATGACCACAAAATATCCACCCAAAAAATATGTTTTTCGTTCGTTAGTACAAATCTTTTGCCCATTCTTCTCACTTATCGTTGAAAAAAGGCACTTTTCGAACTTTGCTGACACCAAAGTCATTTATAAACAAAAATAGAAAAAGAACGCATTTTTTTATAGTGCCACATCGCAGTGGCTGTCGATTAATTTATGGACGTGATGTCAATTCAATACAAAAAGGCAAATAGACTGAAGACCCGCCTCAGCTGCTGCAAAACACAAAATGTTTTCATGCGCACCTTAACAAGATTAAAAGTTTTATTCACTGCTCGCAGTTTAACACAGACAATTGCATGAATGGATGGATGAACTGATGGATGGATAGTTTTAAGCTGAACTCATGCGAATGGGCTCGGGGGTTGTTTGATGTTGGGGATTAAGAGACTATCAAACTCTTCCCCACATATGAGTGCCATGGCACCTCTTCTGTACCAAATGTTAAGTGGGGCTTTGCCAGTGGGTAATTGGAGCGCTATGTCATAGCTGTAACTGTCTCTCTATGAATTTTTAAGACCATTGAAGTTTTTTTGGCAGCCTCTTGAATTAGTGAAGTAGTGCTGAATATCAACTGTGTCGGTTTGAAATTTTATTCGTGTTTTTATTTAAGTTTTGTTTTTTCTTTCAATTAAACCAGGTCGTGTTCCTTTGATCGTGTCAATGACTATTTAAGAGTTTTAAACATATCTACAACAACAACAACATTTTTTGTTAACTCTTTTGTGGCCTATTTTACTTTTGCAAAAACGTGAAGTACGAGCATGATTTCAATTGCCTGAGGTAAAACAAAGGCTACAAGAATTTCTTAAAATTGCAATATTTTACAGAGACAAAAAAATCCATGAAGAGCTGGGTACAGAAGGGACAGATTAAGCTAAATGAAATGATTAGGTAATGATATCGGATTAAAAGTAGCCTATTTTCAAGATCGAGTTTGATCTATATGTAAGCTATATCCAAGTACAATCCGATTTGGATTAAGAATTTCGAGGAGTACATCTTACATCTTACGCCTTTTTTTGTATGCTCCAGACCTTTGATCAGCAGACCGGTCTTTGGTCAGCTATAATCAAATATTCTATGATCTGGACCATATTCCGCTTGGATTTCAGGGAAGTAAAATTCAACTCACTTTTCCACATATCTGCGATTTGTGTAATACGCCTTGAAGACTTCAAGGCCTCCAACCGGTAGCAAGTCTTAATCTGGACCATATTCCGCTTGGATTTCAGGGAAGTAAAATTCAACTCACTTTTCCACATATCTGCGATTCGTGTAATTAATACGCCTTGAAGACTTCAAGGCCTCCAACCGGTAGCAAGTCTTAATGGCAGCTATATAAAAATATGATGCGATCTACATCAGTTCAGGCAAAGATCTCGAGGGTTCTATTGCAACTAACAGTTCCGAAATTCTACAGAATTAAGTTCTTAAACGGGCCAAATCGGACTACATTTAAGAAAAGATGCCGTATAGAAAGATATGTCTATTTATGTTCTTCATCACATTTATTGTCCGATTTCGCTGAAATTAAACATAGCGAGTTTCACTAAGCCACCTAAGATCTATATCAATCCATATAGCTGGCATTAAGTAGTTTTGAAGTACCTGTCACAACAAATTGTGCATTTTACAAAGCAAACTTTGCACTTATCTTAAATATAGTTAGTTATAGTTAAGGTGACATTTATTCAATTCGCTTACCTGCCACAAAATTGGCCCTTAAGTATAATATTCAGTTCAATATCTCTGATATGTTTATACCCTACACCACTACTATGGTACAGAGTATTATAACTTTGTGAATTTGTTCCTAACACCCAGAAGGAAGAGATATGGATCCATTGATTAGTACACTTTTCGACTCAGAATCAATTTCTGACTCGATTGAGCTGTGTCCGTCTGTCCGTCCGTCCATGTTAATTTGTGTACAAAGTACAGGTCACAATTATCGTCTAAACGTCTTCAAATTTGGCACAAGCATTTTCTTAGGCCCAAAGACAAAGTTTATTTAAATTGGAACAAATCGGTTCAGATTTGGATATAGCTCCCATATATGTGTTCATCCGATTTTGACTAAAATTGCAATAATAAGAATTCTCACGAAATTTTGCACTAGTTAGAAGTCTCGACATTATTGGTGAATTTCATAGAAATCGGCTCAGATTTGGATATAGCTCCCATATATATGTTCGTCCGATTTAGAATTAAATTGCAATTATTGGGTCATTTGTTATCCGATTCTCAAAATTTTTGACGAATTGGTGAATTTCATAGAAATCGGTTCCGATTTAGATATGACTCCCATAAATATGTTCCCCCGATTTGGAATAGTATTGCAATTGTTTGGTCATTTGTTAACCGATTCACAAGAAAATTGACATAAATGGTTTCCTTATTACTCCCGGTATTGCGATTGAATTTAATAGAAATCGGTTCAGATTTAGATATAGCTCCCATATATATTTTCGTTCGATTTTGAATAATACCCATTAATTTAGTAATTTGTTAACCGATCTTCACAAAATCTTGCACGAAAGTTTCTCTTCTGGTGAATGGTTGAATTTTATAGAGTTTCTCCCGATTTTCACTTTTAAGAACTTTGACAACCCATTTATCAATCGATCTTCTCAAAATTTGCACAACGATTAACTCTATGGCTCCTACAATATGTACGGATTTTGATCGAAATTCTACATATCAAATGTAGACAAATTTTGCCCTTCCTTGCTGGTTTATATCTTACTGAACCAAGGAATAAACAATTATACCCCACTATGAAATTTCGATTCCAAAAATAAAAAATAGTGAAGAAAAATTGAATGTGATCGATATTGAATGTGTACTAGTACTCCCAAAAAGCTATCAAATAAAGGAAATTTTTTCACAGTGGGAACCAATTTCGTCGCTTGGGATTTGATATGAAGTTCGGAGCAATTTTTTTTTTTGGGCATCAATTTTCGATTTCGAGTTATTATATCCACCACCGAAGGATGGTGGTATATTCATTTGGTCATTCCATTTGCGACAAATGGAAATATCATTCCGACCCTCTAAAGTTTATATATTCTTGATCAGCGTAAAAATCTAAGACGATCTAGCCATGTCCGTCCGTCTGTCCGTCTTTCTGTTGAAATCACGATACAGTCTGTAAAAATAGAGATATCGAGCTGAAATTTTGCACAGATACTTTTTTTTGTCCATAAGCATGTTAAGTTCGAAGTTGGGCTATATCGGACTATATCTTCATATAGCTCCCATATAGAGCGATCCACCGATTTAGGGTTTAATGCCCATAAAAGCCACATTTATTATCAGGTTTTTGCTGAAATTTTGGATAGTGAGTTGCGTTAGGTCAGTCGACATCCCAGTTCAGTGTAGCCTAGATCGGTTCAGATTTGGATATAGCCACCATATAGACCGATCCACCGATTTAGGGTCTAATGCCCATAAAAGCCACAATTATTATCAGATTTTGTTGAAATTTTGGATTGGATTTTGGATTTTGGTCAGTCGACATCCCAGTTCAGTTTGGGTCAGATCGGTTTAGGTTCGGATATAGCTGCCATATAGACCGATCTTTCGATTTAAGGTCTTGCGCCCATAAAAGGCGCATTTATTGTCCGATTTTGCCAAAATTTAGGACAGTGAGTTGTGTTAGGCCCTTCGACATCCTTCTTCAATTTGGCCCAGATCGGTCCAGATTTGGATATAGCCGCCATATAAACCGATCTCTCGATTTAAGGTTTTAGGCCCATAAAAGGCGCATTTATTGTCCGATTTTGCAAAAATTTAGGACAGTGAGTTGTGTTAGGCCCTTCGACATTCTTCTATTTGGCCCAGATCGATCCAGATTTGGATATAGCTCCCATATAAACCGATCTTTCGATTTAAGGTTTTGGTTTCATAAAAGGCGCATTTATTGTCCGATTTTGCCAAAATTTAGGACAGTGAGTTGTGTTAGGCCCTTCGACATCCTTCTTCAATATGGTCCAGATCGGTCCAGATTTGGATATAGTTGCCATATAGACCGATCTCTCGATTTAAGGTTTTAGGCTCATAGAAGGCGCATTTGTTGTCGGATGTCGCCGAAATTTGGGACAGTGAGTTAGGTTAAGCCCCTCAACATCCTTCTTCAATTTGGCCCAGATCGGTCCAGATTTGGATATAGCTCCCATATAAACCGATCTTTCGATTTAAGGTTTTGGTTTCATAAAAGGCGCATTTATTGCCCGATCTCTCCGAAATTTGCGACAGTCAGTTATGTTAGGCCCTTCGACATCTTTCTTCAATATGGTTCAGATCGGCCCAGATTTGGATATAGCTGCCATATAGACCGATCTCTAAATTTAAGGTTTTGGGCCCGTAAAAGGCGCATTTATTGTCCGATTTTGCCAAAATTTAGGACAGTGAGTTGTGTTAGGCCCTTCGACATCCTTCTTCAATTTGGCCCAGATAGGTCCAAATTTGGATATAGCTCCCATATAAACCGATCTCTCGATTTAAGGTCTTAGGCCCATAAAAGGCGCATTTGTTGTCGAATGTCGCCGAAATTTGGGACAGTGAGTTGTGTTGGGCCCTTCGATATTTCTCTGAAACTTGGCCCAAATCGGTACATATTTGGATATAGCTGTCATATAAACCGATCTCCCGATTCATGTTCTTGACCGATTTGAACCGTACTCGGAACAGTTGTTGGGAGTTATAACAGAAAACCGTGTACAAAATTTCAGCCAAATCGGATGAAAATTGCGGCTTCCAGGGTCTCAAGAAGTCAAATCGGGAAATCGGTTTATATGGGATTAATATGAGGTTATACACAGATTTAAAACGTACTTAGCACAATTGTTGGAAGTCAAAGTAGACCGCCATGTGCAAAATTTCGGCCAAATCAGGCAAAAATTGCTGCTTCCAGGAGCTCAGGAAGTCAAGTCGAGAGATCGGTTTATATGGGAGCTATATCAGATTTTAGAGCGATTTGGGCTGTACTTGGCTCCGTTGTTGGGAGATGTAACAGAATACTATGTGCAAAATTTCACCCAAATCGGATGATAATTGAGGCTTCCAGGGGTTTAAGAAGTCAAATCGGGAGATCGGTTTATTATCGAGCTATATCAGGTTCTTGACCGATTTGGACCGTACTAGGCACAGTTGTTGAAAATCATAACAAAACACTATATGGCAAATTTTTAGCCATATCAGACAACAATTGTGACTTCCATGGGCTCAACAAGCCAAATCGTGAGATCGGTTTATACGGGAGCTATATCCAAATCTGAATCGATATGGCCCATTTGCAATTCCCGACGACCTACATCAATATAAGGTGCATAATTTCAAGTGGTTAGCTCCACGAATTCGACAGCTATGGTGATTTCGACAGACAGACGGACGGACATGACTAGTTCGAATCAGAATTTGGAGACGATCAAAAATATATATACTTTATGGGGTCGTAGATTAATATTTCAAAGTGTTACAAACGGAATGAATAAATGAATATACCCGCTATCCTATGGTGGTGGTTATAAAAATAAAGACCATCAGTCCCCAAAATATTTTTGGGCAAAATAATAAAAACATTGAAAAAAATCCAAAAACTCTATCGCAAATTCGTCTTAAATTAATAGCATTTAATGGATATGCAATATCATATTGACGCCCACCAATTATAGGTTCCAAGCCATTAATGTGATAACACTTCATTGCGAAACATGCCAAATATTTTTTGTTTTGTGTCATAAAGTTCCAATATGTTTTCCAAATAGAAATTCTCACGCAATCTAGTTTGACGCATGCGGTGACTATAAGCGAAATGATACTCTATAATTAATAGCAAAAAACAATTTATAGTATTTTTTGTTTGAATTTACATGTTGATAGGCCTATTTAATAATGTTAAGTACTTTGAAATGTAACAAAGTGCTAATGATTTATGTATACACTGGTGGGAGTAGTGAATGATTTAACATGCTCTTGGTTTGCTTTAAACTGAAACTGCCTACAATAGACCAATAAGTATAGAATAAAGTGGAAAATGCTGAATTTTAGGTTGCCTTCATAAGAGAGGAGAGACAAATCGTAAAACGCTGATGTGGGCCATGTCTGTCCGTCCGTCTGTGTGAGTAGAATGCAATTTAGCCTTTAGGTTGGTTGGGCCGCTGGTTCCAGTAACCCGCCCCCGAAAAATTCTAAAAACCACCTAGAGAAACAAAGGAATAGAAAAAAAGGACGGTGGATCGTCAACGTTAGTAGGTTTGACGATCCACGCAAACGAAAAAAGGACCATGATTTGCGGATCTGCACCTGGAATGTCTGCACTCTCTATAGAGAAGATGCAGTATACGCTCTGGCGGATGTATTGGAGAAGTACAAGGCAGATATTACCGCATTACAGGACGTGCAATGGACTGGGAATGGCGTCACAACAACACCAAACGGTGGAGAACTATACTAGCTGCCATAACACGAGTCATGAATTTGATTGTGGATTTCTGCTTAGACGGAGGCTGAAACACCTTGTCTTAGGCTTTACTCAGGTGAATGAGAGGCTAGCCACAATCCGCATAAAAGCCAAATTCTTCAACATCAGCCTCATTTGTGCCCATGCCCCGACGGAAGACAAGGACCAGAAGACCAAGGATATTTTATACGAGCGCCTAGAGAGAATATGACCGCTGCGCCACCCATGATATTAAAACCGTTCTGGAAGATTTCAATGCGGAGATAGGGAGGGAAGACATCTTTGGTCTAACAGTCGGAAAGTTTAGCCTCGACGAGATAACGTCTGATAATGGTTTGAGGTTAATAGATTACGCCGCACTCCTTCTGCCGTTGATATAATGGCGAGCTGGCAAACCATTGCCCACTCCATGGAAATGTCGTGAAATCCGTACTTGGGTACCGGAAGCCCATGGTACGACCAAGAGTGTCGAGATGTTACTGAATACGGCGTACAGAGCAACCCTGCAATCCCGATACCAGATGAAGGGGAGATAGGGGAGGAGAGAACAGAAAGAAAAAGGAAATGGAAAGACGTGAGTGTGAGCTAATTGAGATGTACAGGACTCAAAATGAAGTCCGGAAATTCTACCAAAGAATTCTGCATCAGGCACATCCTCCTGCAGAGGCAAAACAGGAAATCTGGTAACTTGCACAGAGAGCATGCGGAGGATATGGAAAGAACATTTATGTCTGACGTTGACGGCGAAGAGGATACCGCAGAACCAAACAATAATGATGGTATAGAATGTTTACCTTCTAGTCAGAATGAGGTAGCAGTATCCCGACTAAAGAACAACAAGGCAGCAGGAGCCGACGGGTTACCCGCTGAACTATTTAAGACCGCAGGCGACACGCTGATAAGGCGTATGCATCAGCTTGTCTGCGCAATCTGACTAGAAGACCGCATACGCGATGATTGGAACCTTAGCATACTATGTGCCTTACACGTGAAAGGAGACAAGACGGAATGTGCCAACTACAGAGGAATAAGTCTCCTCCCCATCGCATACAAGATACTTTCGACCATACTATGTGAAAAATTTTAACTTAAAGTCAATGAGATAATTGGGCCCTATCAATGCAGCTTTAGACCTGGTAAATCCACGCTAGATCAGATATTCACACTGCGCTTAATCATGGAAAACACCCGAGAAGGACAAATCAACACCTACCATCTCTTTGTTGACTACAAAGCCGCATTCGATATGCCTATACGTTCAAAAGTTATTTCAAGCTATGTCAGAGTTTGGTATACCTGCAAAATTAATAAGACTTTGAAGGATGACACTTGCTGATACTTGCTCCCCAATAAGAATAGGAAAAAATCTCTCCGAACTATTTAATACCAAACGCGGTTTCAGACAAGAAGACAGCTTATCGTGTGATCTCTTTTATATGCTTCTGGAGAGATGCTGATGTGAATAAATATGGAACACTACTCACGAGACAACAAATGCTACTCGCATGTGCCGACGACCTCGACATCATAGGTCGGTTACGGGAAGTAGTAACTGCAGCCTTTGAAAGAATCGAAAGGGAATCAGTGAAAATGGCTCTGACAGTAAATGGAGATAAAACGAAATGGATGGTATCAACTCCCAAAACTCCTTGTACAACCGATAAGATAAAGAAAATGGAGAAAGTTGGGAACCACAACTTTGGGATAGTCAGCAATTTTATCTACCTCGCCACAGCCGTAACTTAAACGTATGACACCAGTTTGGAAATAAAGCGAAGAATAATACTGGCAAACAGATGCCACTTTGGATTAGGTAGGCAGTTTAGAAACAAGGCCACAAACGAGTTAGTACTTGGAGTGTTTGCGAGAAAGATTCTTCCTAGAATGGAGCATAAAGGCGTTGTATCAACCAGAGTTGTATGGCGACAATAGCATAGTTATACGTATTAAAATACAACGGCTGCGTTGGCTAGGTCATGTTGTCAGAATGAATGAAGAAGCTCCAGCAAAGAAGTCTTTTGAAGAGAAACACTGTGGTACGCGCAAAACGGGACGACCAAAAGCCCGATGGAAAGATCATCTGATGGGAGACACCTCGAAACTTGATGTCAGAGATTATAAAATGAGTGCGGAAGATTTAGGCGTTTGAAACGCTATTCTACGTTCGGCTAATGGAACAAATATTCTGTCATAGCCAATTAATGTTAAGTAAAGATGAAGGACAGAGAACTGCCGTCGATAATCTTGGTTAAAACGAAGCCTTTCGGGTCGACGCAGTGCGATTAAAGGGCGTGGGCGAAAAACGTAACACTGTGGAACAGCGAAACAGTCAGTAGGACGGCGAAAATCCTATAGGGTGATCCGCAACGTGAGAGGACGAGGCTATTACTGAAAGGAACTAAGAAGGAGGACAGTAAAGCTTTTGGCTTCATAACGGGACTACGAGCTCACTTATGCAAAATCAGTGCGGCAACGATATCATATGTAGGGCATGTGGGGAAGATGATGAGGCGTTCGAGTATTTCCTATGTCTTTCCCGGCTTTCACGGCTAAAAGACACCGGTACTTAAGTGGGGACACCATACCAGGCATGAACCAACTTAGAGGAGTAGAATGGAAAACAATTAAGGATTTTGTAAGTAACACGGAACTCCAAACTTAAAATTTTCATTTTACACCCACCACTGAAGGATTTTCGTCATTCCGTTTGCAACACATCGAAATATCCATTTTTGACCCTATACAATATATATATTCTTGATCAGCGTAAAAACCTAAGACGATCTAGACATGTCAGTCCGTACGTCTGTCCGTCCGTCTGTCTGTTGAAATCACGCTACAGTCTTTAAAAATAGAGATATTGAGCTGAAACTTTGCCCAGATTCTTTTTTTGTCCATAAGCAGGCTAAGTTCGAAGATGGGCTATATCGGACTATATCTTGATATAGCCCCCATATAGACCGATCTGCCGATTTAGGGTCTTAGGCCGATAAAAGCCACATTTATTATCCGATTTTGCTGAAATTTTTGCTGATTTTGGTACAGTGAGTTGTGTTAGGCCCTTCGACATCCTTTGTCAATTTGGCCCAGATCGGTTCAGATTTGGATATAGCTGCCATATAGACCGATCCTCCGATTTATGGTGTTAGGCCCATAAAAGCCACATTTATTACCCGATTTTACTGAAATTTGGGACAGTGATTTGCGTTAGGCCCCTCGACATTATTCTTCAATTTGGCCCAGATCGGTCCAGATTTGGATATAGCTGCCATATAGACCGATTTTTCGATTTAAGGTTTTGGGCCCATAAATTTAACACAATGAAATTTGACACAATGATTATGTTCGGCTTTTCGACATCCGTGTCGTATTTGGTTCAGATCGGTTTATTTTTAGATATAGCTACTAAAAATATCACTTTTTTGTTATGTACAATTGAATGACCTGTACTTATTAGTATTTGGTACAAATCGGAAAATATTTCGATATAACTGCTATGGGACATAAGCTATGAATTTTTCACCGAATTTAGATGAAAGGTGGTTTACATATATACCCAAGGTGGTGGGTATCCAAAGTTCGGCCCGGCCGAACTTGACGCCTTTTTACTTGTTTTAAAATCATATTAAATTGGGGAGCTTATCGGGGATGGAGCGACTATCAATTACTTGGACCTCGTTTTTTATGGCATATTCGTAGTCTACTCCCGAATACCTTTCATTTGAGTCCTTTATTGATATATACGTCCAATATGTCTATTTGGAGCAGTTTTCGGGCTTGGGCTACCCCTTGGATACTTGAACCTAAATTCTTTTACCTTATTCGTTTTCTACTCTCCAATATATTTCATTTGATACCCATATTGTCCCTATCGGTCAACTTTTGATTTTGGGTGGTGTTTTTGGGGTAACGGGGGATGGTCCGCCCCCCTCCAACAAATTACATAGCCTATACCTCCTCCCTGACCATATTCGTAATCTTCTCGCGAATACCTTTCATTCGATTCCCATTTTGTCATTATTGTCCAATAAACCTATTTTTGGGGGTTTTGGGGTAGGGGCGGTACCCCAATTACTTGGACTCAATTTTTAATATGGAAATCGTACTCTACTCTTGAATACCTTTCATTTAAGTCCCATATTGTCCCAATCGGTCCACTTTTATTTTTGACTGGTACTTTTGGGGTAAGGGGGAGTATCCGCCCGCCTTGCGATATCAAACAATTATGTACCCTATTGCTCCTTCCGGACCATATTAGTAATCTACTCCCGAATACCTTTCATTCGATTCCCATTTTGTCATTATTGTCCAATAAACCTATTTTTGGGGGTTTTGGGGTTGGGGCGGTACCCCAATTACTTGGACCCAATTTTTAATATGGAATTTGTACTCTACTCTTGAATACCTTTAATTTAAGTCCCATATTGTGCCAATCGGTCCACTTTTATTTTTGGCTGGTACTTTTGGGGTAAGGGGGAGGGTCCGCCCCCAATGCGATATCAAAAAATTATATAGCCTATTGCTCCTTCCGTCCACTCCCCATAATCTGTGAACATTTCAAAGAAATCGGTTTAGCCGTTTTTGAGTCTATACGGAACAAACAAATTTACAAACTCACAAACAAACAAAAAAACAAACAAACATACAAATAAACAAACAAAAACTTTATACCAATTTCGTGTTTTTGGGTATCATGCGATGGCATACAAAATTTCGCTTATATCGGTGCAGGCATCTCCGAGATCTGGCATCTTTGGGATATGGGGGAGGGCCAGCCCCCCTTTAGGTATGATGATAATTTAGTACCATTTTTTCACCGGGGGCCCAAACCACCATCTATGAAAATTCCATGAAAATCGGTTCAACCGTTTTGGAGTCAAATACGGAACAGACAAACAAACAAAGCGCAACAATTTCATTTTTATATAATAGATTTCCCGATTTGACTTCTTGAGCATCGGTAGACACAATTTATATTTTATGTGCCTGAGTTTTTGCCTGATTAGTCCTTTTTTTACTTCTTGTACAGTAAATTTTACTTCTTGAACAGTAAACTTATCATACTAAGCCCTTTTCCGATTTGACTTGTTCAGCAAACTTTCGGTTTTAACTGCTTCGATTGTGTTAACAACCACCCATTTTAGTGTTTAACCCCAAATTGAAGATTTATTTCATAAACAAAATTGCAGTCGAATGTCAAAAACTTTATTCCCTAATACATACAAACTATAAAAATGTTTAAAAGCTGAATTTTTTAACGATTTTCTTGGATGAAGATGTCATGAAAACTTGATACTGCATTAAAAATTGAATGTACACATACAACAATAGCAACACGAAGCGAAAACTTTTCCTTTTTCTTGGCATAAAATTTAGTTTCTTGGCATAAAATCAAAAGGAAATAAAAATGAATTCTGTGATTTGTTGCCTGAGCGAGTGAGTGACTGAATGTCTGCCTTAGTGATTTGTGTGTGGTTACGAAGACTGATATTCGCCACATTCATATTCTTAGTGAATAGTTTCCAAAACCTATAAATTATGCATAAATAAAACTCAATTCTGTTATTATTCAATAAAGAAGAAGAAGACGAAACAAAAAACAACAAATATATTGCACAAATAAAATTTAGCAGCAATTTATCATGAATTGCTGAAATGTCAATAAACAGCAGGCAAATAAAAAAATATCAAAATAAATAAATAAACATTTTTTTTTTTGGGAAAAATTACCTACCCATAACAGAGGAAACTTTTGTCTCGTATATTACGACGGAGTAGTATGTAGGTGCTTGGCGTTGCATTAGCCAAAAGCCAAAAGTGCAGGGAATGCAACATTATGTTGCTGAACAGGTTTTTTGGCCATTACTCAATGGAGTTACCAAAAAAAGAGTCCATATGGTTTTTGTTTTTCCTTTTTGGGGAGGGGGGTGCCACTTTTAAGGCCACTGATTAAATCGCAATTGATTCAGGCTTTAAATCATTGACCAGTCTAGACATTGTAGCTGCCGTTTTATTCATTGCACTTGATGTATGAGTTGGCCAAGTTTAAGTGGCGGCTAAAAATACACGATTCTACTACTCAAAATGAGCTTCATGAGCAATAAGGTGGTAAATAAAGTTAAAAATAATAAAAATTAAAACAAGTAAAAAGGCATTAAGTTCGGGCGGGCCGAACTTTCGATACCCACCTCCTCGGGTATATATGTAAACCCCTTTCGTTACGATAACTTAAGCACCCAAATTCGGCACGGACATTGAGTGGTCTAATATATATAAGTCACTATTCAATTTTGTAGAACAAAATATTGGTCGTTTTGGCAGCTATATCCAAATATAAAGCGATCTGAACCATATTAAGGTCGAATATCGGGAGGATCAGAAAAACTCACTGTTTCAAATTTCAGCGAAATCGGGTAATAAATAAAGCTTTTATGGGCTTCAGACCCTTTATCGGGAGATCGGTCTATATGACAGCTATATCTAAATACAGTACAATCTGTACCATATTTGGGTCCTGTGTTAGGAGGCCTTAAACTACTCACTGATTCAAATTTCAGCGAAATCGGATAAAAAATAAAGCTTTTATGTGCTTCAGACCCTTTGTCGGGACATCGGTCTATATGGCAGCTATATCTAAATGTAGTCCGATCTGAACCATATTTGAGTCCTGTGTTAGAAGGCCTTAAACTACTCACTGTTTCCAATTTCAGCGCAATCGGTTAAAAACTAAATTTTTTTCTGGGCATCAGACCCTTTATCGGCAGATCGGTCTATATGATAGCTATATCTAAATATAGTTCGATCTGAACCATATTTGGGTCAGAAGTTGGGAGGCTTAAAAAAACTCACTGTTTCAAATTTTAGCGAAATCGGATAAAAAGTAGAGCTTTTATGGTCTTCAGACCCTTTATTGGGAGATCGGTCTATATGGCAGCTATATCCTAATATAGTCCGATCTGAACCATGTGTATGTCGGACGGCAGGTGGCTAAAACTAACTCACTGTTTCAAATTTCAGCGAAATCGGATATTAAATAAAGTTTTTATGGGCTTCAGACCCTTTATCGGGAGATCGGTCTATATGGCAACTATACCTAAATATAAACCGATCTAATCCATATTTAGGTCAGATGTGGCGAGGCTTAAAATAAACCACTGCTTTAAATTTCAGCGAAATCGAGTAATAAACAAAGCTTTTATGGTCTTCAGACCCTTTATTGGGAGGTCGGTCTATATAGCAGCTATATCAAACTATAGACCGATCTGAAACATATTTGGGTCATTTGTCGGGAAGCCTTAAACTACTCACTGTTTCAAATTTCAGTGAAAGCGGATAAAAAATAAAGCATTTATAGGCATTAGACCCTTTATCGGCAGATCGGTCTATATAGCGCTATATCCAAATATGGTCCGATTTGGCCCGTTCAAGAACTTAACCAGCGTGCATCAAAAAAAAAACGTATCTGTGCCAAATTTCAGTTTAATATCTCAATTTTTGATGGCTCTAGAATGATTACAACAGACGGATGGACAGACAGACGGACGGTCGGACGGACAGACGGTCAGACAGATACACGGACATCGTTAAATCGTCTTAGAATTTTACAACGATCCTAAATATAAATATACTTTGTAGGGTCGGAAATTGATATTTCGATGTGTTGGAAACGGAATGACTAAATGAATATACCCCCTATCCTACGGTGATGGGTATAAAAAGGGATTTCTAGCAAAAATTCGCCATACAAAAATCATGCAGCTTTCAACATTTTGGTCTATTTTTTAGCTCTTAATTAAAAGAAATTTATTACCTTTATTAAAACTCATGATCTCACCTCCACAACTTAGACCTTAAGATCTACTCACTTGATTTTATATTCACCATACTTTATTACACCTACTCATCACTTCCTACAATTCATCTACCATCATCTATTTCACTAAAACCGCTGCCTTTCAACATCTCTGTTGTTTTTTTTTGTGTTTGTGGCAAGGGGGGCGTGAAGCACCCTATGTTTTATACCTTGTGATCTATATCTGGGATCCATTAAACATCTTTTATCAGTTACGTTCAGTCTGCTTTGCATCAACCTGCTTTTCAAGTGCATAAGGTACTGCTCAAGCTCCCAAGCTACCAATTGTTTACATTTTTAAGATGTTTTTCGCCCAAATTTTTTTTACTCGTTTTAATTTATTTTGAATATTTCATTTAATTTATGTACCACGTTCAATTGATTTTTTAGCTCAGATAGCCGCCATGAAGGCAGTGAGTGATGCTGTGTGTAAGCATTTTTTGGGCTAAGGCAACCCAAATAAAGAAAACAATCATCCAATGGTGTAGCGAAGGCAAAGGCAATGAATGTCTAAAATTGCATTGTGGCAACCTTGAAAACCTGTATGGAATTAGGTCTGGCTGCATAGCAGGAAGGAAACTTTTTAATTTTTCATCAATTTCTTGCAGCCATTTCATGTCAATTTCTGAAAGCTAGGAGGAGCCACTTAGTCTGGAGCTGTGTTCTTGTTGAACTGGTTACCTAAAATATGGAAAATATTGTTTTTGATGAGGACATTGCCTTAGGATGATTCTGTTTATGTAGCTTCTTAAAATATTTTTTTAGCTTTATAGGAATGCTATCACAATGGTGATGATATATGACCTTGCCATTGATAAGCTTTTGCTTTTGGGGAAGAAAAATTTTGTTAAAAAAAAATACTTTATTATTGTTAATTAAGTTTTAGAAACTTATTTTTGAAGCAAATTATATGTTTACGCCTTTTTGTTTAAAGAAATTAAAAAATATTTTAAGTGATTTTAAAAAACCTTATACAAAAACTATTGTAGTAAAAATGCGTTAAGTTCGGCCGGGCCGAACTTTGGATACCCACCACCTCGGGTATATATGTAAACCACCTTTCGTCATAAGCCGGTAAAAAATTCACAATTTATGCCCCCATAGCAGCTATATTGAAATATGATACGATTTGGACCAAATACGGCACGGACATTAAGTGGTCTAATAAGTACAAGTCATTGTTCAATTTTGTAGAACAAAATATTGGTCTTTTTGGTAGCTACATCCAAATATAGACCGATCTGAACCATATACGACACGGATATCGAAAAGCCTAACATAAGTCAATACAAATAAAAATGTTGCCCATTAACATTACACTAAGGAACAGGGGCATACTTCTCACATATCAATGAGTGCAGTCCGATTCAAGCTTTAAGCTCAATGATAAGGGACCTCCTTTTTATAGCCGAATCCGAACGGCGTGCCGCAGTGCGACACCTCTTTGGAGTTTTACATGACACAGTACCTCACAAATGTTGCCAGCATTAGGAGGGGAAAATCACCGTTGGCATTTTCTTCTGATGGTCTCGCCAGGATTCGAACCAAGGCGTTCAGCGTCATAGGCGGACATGCTAACCTCTGCGCTATGGTGGCCTCCAAGTCCTCCTAACATAAATCACTATGTCAAATTTCAGCGAAATCGAATTATACATGTACCTATTAAGGGGCCAAGACTTTAAATCGAGAGATCGGTCTATATGGCAGCTACATTCAAATCTGGACCGATCCGGGCCAAATTGAAAAATGTTGTCAAAGGACCTAACACAACTCACTGTCCCTAATTTCGGCGAAATCGGATTATAAATGCGCCTTTTATTGGCCCAAGATCTTAAATCGAGAGATCGGTCTATATGGCAGCTATATACAAATCTGAACCGATCTGCGTCAAATTGAAAATGATGTCAAAAGTCCTAACACAACTCAATGACCCAAATTTCAGCGAAATCGGATAATAAATGCTCCGTTTATGAGCCTAAAACCTTAAATCGAGAGATTGGTCTATATGGCAGCTATATCCAAATCTGAACCGATCTGGGCCAAATTGAAGAAAGATGTCGACTGGCCTAACATAACTCACTGTCCCAAATTTCAACAAAATTGGATAATAAATGTGGCTTTTATGGGCCTAAGATCCTAAATCGACGGATCTTTCTATATGGGGCCTATATTAAGATAAAGCCCATCTTCAAACTTAACCTGCTTATGGACAAAAGAAGAATCTATGCAAAGTTTCAGCTCAATATCTCTATTTTTAAAGACTGTACCGTTATTTCAATAGACAGACGGACGGACATGGCTAGATCGTCTTAGATATTTACGATGATCGAGAATATATACTTTATAGTGTCGGAAATGCATATTTCGATGTATTACAACCAGAATGACAAAATGAATATACCCCCATCCTTCGGTGGTGGGTACAAAAATACCTTGTCCCAAGATTTCTTATATCCACCACCATAGGGGGATGGGGGGCTTACCAACCAAGTCATTCCGTTTGTAACACCTCGAAATATTGATCTGCGACCCCATAAAGTATATATACTCTGGATCGTCTGGACATTTTGAGTCGATCTAGCCATGTCCGTCCGACCGCCCGACTGTCCGTCCGTCCGTCGAAATCACGATAGCTGTCGCTTGATTTGGATATAGCTCCCATATAAACCGATCTCCCGATTTTATGTATTTAACCGCTAGAAGTCGCAATTACTATCCGATCGGGCTGAAATTTTGCATGTAGTGTTTCGTTATGTCGTCTAATATCCTTGCTAAGTACAGTTGAAATTAGTCAATAAACCAGACATAGTTCCCATATAACCCGATCTCTCGATTTGACATCTTGCAACCCTGGAAGCCCCAATTTTCGTCCGATTTGGCTAAACTTGTGCTTAAAGTGTTCTAGTATGGCTTCCCTCAACAAAGTACCATCCAAATCTGTCTATAATCTGATATAGCTCCTATATAAACCGATCTCCCGGTTTAACATCTTGAGCAGCTGGAAGCGGCAATTCTTGTCAGATATGGCTGAAATTTTCCATGTAGTGTTCTGTTATGACTTCCAACAACTGTGCCAAGTACGGTTTACATCGGTCTTTAACCTGATATAGCTCTCATGTAAACCGATCTCCTGATTTGACATAGTGCTCTGGTATGGCTCTCAACAACTGGGTCAATTGTGGTCCAAATCGGTCCAGAACCCGATATAGCTCCCATATAAACCGATTTGCCGATTTGACTTCTTGAGCCACTGGAAGCCTCAATTTTTATACGATTTAGCTGAAATTTTGCACAAAGTGTTCTGTTATGACTTGAAACAACTATGTTAAGTACGGTTTACATCGGTCTATAACCTGATATAGCTCCCATATAAAACGACCTCGCGATTTGACTTCTTTAACCCCTGGAAGCCTCAATTTTCATCCGATTTGGCTGAAATATTTCACATAGTGTTCTGTTATGACTCTCAACAACTGGGTCATGTATGGTCCAAATCGGTCAAGAACCTGTTATAGCTCCCCTAGAAACCGATCTCCCGATGTGACTTCTTGAGCCACTGAAAGCCTCAATGTGGGTTCGATTTGGCTGAAATTTTGCACATAGTGCTATGTTATGACTTCCAACAACTTTACCAAGTACGGTCTACATCGGCCTATAACCTGATATAGCACCCATATAACCCGATCTCCCGATTTGACTTCTTGATTCCCTGGAAGCCTCAATTTTTGTCCGATATTGCTGAAATTTTGTATATAATTTTCTGTTATGACTTCCAACAACTGTGTCAATTACGGTGCAAATTGGTCTATAACCTGATATGGCTACCATATAAACCGATCGCCCGATTTAACTTCTGAGCTCTTACAAAACGCGATTTTTAACCGATTTGGCTGAAATTTTGCACACAGTGTTCTGTTACGACTTCCAACCCCTTTGCCAAGTACGATTTTAATGGGTCTATAACCAGATATAGCTCCGATATTTTTGCATAATCCAAAGTGATGGGTACCCAAGATTCGGGCCGGCTGAACTTAGCACATTTTCGTCTTCCGTTTGTAACACATCGAAATTTTGACCTGTGACCCAACAAAGTATATATATTCTTGATCGCCTTTACATTTTTAGTCGTTTTAGACATGTCCGTCCGTCTATCCGTCCGCCCGTCTGTCGAAAGCAAGCTAACTTTCGAAGGGGTAAAGGTAGGTGCTTTGCGTAATTTTTATACCCACCACCAAAAGATAGGGAGGTATAATCATTTAGTCATTCTGTTGGCAACACATGGAAATATTCATTTCCGACCCTACTAAATGTATATATTTCTGATCTTGGTAAAATTCCATGACGATTTAACGACTCCCGTGTGTCTGTCCGTCTATCCGTCCTTGTGTCCGTCAGTCGTAATTACTTTACAGTCTTTAAAAATTGAGATATTGAGTTGAAATTCTACACAGACTAGAACTTCTATACGCAGGTTAAGTTCTTTAATAGGCAAAATCGGAAGTTGTATGGATATAGCTGCCATATAGACCGATCAGACGATTTAGGGTCTTAAGCCCGTAAAAGCGGCATTTTTTTCCGATTTTGCTGGAATTTGAAACAGGAAGTTGCACTAAGGGCCCTGATATTCAAACCAAATAAGGCCTATATAGGACCATATTAACAGATAGCTGCCATATAGACCGGCATATCGGTCTATATGGCAGCTATAGTTTAGGGTCTTGAGCCCGTAAAACGCGCATCTATTATACGATTTTCGTGAAATTGGCAACGGTGAGTTAATAAAGCCTCCTGATATTTGACTCAAATATGGTTCAGATCGGTCTGTATTCAAATATAGCTGCACACATTGAGCTAACTGCCGATTAAGGGACCTGAGCCCATAAAAGCTGCATTTATTATCCGATTTCGCCGAAATTAGAAAAAGTGAGTTAATTAAAGCCTCCCTATATCCGACTCAAATATGGTTCAGATCGCTATATATTCATATATAGCTGCCATTTAGACCAATCTGTTGAATAAGGGTCTTGAGTCCATAAAAGTTGCATTTATAACCCGATTTCGCTGATACTTGAAACAGCGAGTTATTATAAGCCTTACATCATCACACCTAAATATGGTTCAGGTCGGACTATATTTTGATATATCTGTCATTGTGGACCGATCTGCCGATTGAGGGTCTTAAGCCCATAAAAGCTGAAATTATTATCCAATTTCGCTGAAATTCGAAATAGTAAGTTGATTAAAGGCTCCCAATGTCCGATTCAAATATGGTTCAGATCGGTCTTTATTTAGATATTGCTGCAATATGGACCGTCCTGCCGATTGAGGGTCTTAAGCCCATAAAAGCCGCAATTATTATCCGATTTTTTCAAAATTTGAATCAGTGAGTTGTTTTTAGTCTGCCGATCTCCGGCTCAAATATTGTTCAGATTGGTCTATATTTAGATATGGCTGCCATATAGACCGTTCTGACGATTAAGGGCCTCGAGTCCATAAAAGCTGCATTTATTACGCGATTTAGCTGGAATTTCATTCACTGACTTGTATTAAGCCTCTTGTCATCCGACCAGCATATGGTCCAGCTCAGACTATATTTAGATATAGCTGGCATATAGACCGATCTTCCAATTTAGGGTCTTAAACTCATAACAAGCGGATTTGTTGCCGATTTCACTGAAACTGAGACTTGTTTAAGAGCTCGCGGGAACTGAATGAAATATGATCCATACCATCCCCTTTTTTATACCCTCCACCATAGAATGGGGGGTATACTAATTTCGTCATTCTGTTTGTAACTACTTGAAATATTCGTCCGAGACCCCATGAAGTATATATATTTTTGATCGTCGCGACATTTTATGTGGATCTAGCCATGTCCGTCCGTCTGTCTGTCGAAAGCACGCTAACTTCCACAAATACTTCTTATTAGTGTAGGTCGGTTGGTATTGTAAATGGGCCATATCGGTCCATGTTTTGATATAGCTGCCATATAAACGGATCTTGGGTCTTGACTTCTTGAGCCTCTAGAGTGCGCAATTCTTGGCCGATTGGGATGAAATTTTGCACGACGTGTTTTGTTATGATATCCAACAACTGTGCCAAGTAAGGTTCAAATCGGTCCATAACCTGATATAGCTGCCATATTAACCGATCTTGGGTCTTGACTTCTTGAGCCTCTAGAGTGCGCAATTCTTATCCGATTGGAATGAAATTGTGCAAAACGTGTTTTGTTACGATATCCAACAATTGTGCCAAGTATGGTTCAAATCGGCCCATAACCTGATATAGCTGCCATATAAACCGATCTTGGGTCTTGACTTCTTGAGCTTCTAGAGGGCGCAATTTTTATCCAATTGGAACGAAATTTTGCACGACGTGTTTTGCTATGACTTCTAACAACTGTGCTAAATTAGGTTTAAATCGGTTCATAACCTGATATAGCTGCCATATAAACTGATCTGGGATCTTGACTTCTTGAGCCTCTAGAGAGAAGCCGTTATACAAAAGCTTTTGATCGATTCAGACCATATTAGACACATATATTGAAGGTCACGAGAGAAGCCGTTGTACAAAATTCCTTTCAAATCGGATGGGAATTTTGTACAACGGCTTCTCTCGTGACCTTCAACATATGTGTCTAATATGGTCTGAATCGAACAATAGCTTGTTACAGCTCCCATATAAACCGATCTCCCGATTTTGCTTCTTTAAGAGATAAAATGTTACCTTATGTCTGACTTTTTGCTTCGACATTTAACTAATGCTCCATTTTGTTTGCTTATCATTTCAGTTGTGACAGTTGAGTTGCAGGAGCAACAACGACAACGGCTGCTGTTGGTAATAAAACAAAAATCCCCATCAAACAATATTTCACTTTATTCCAAAGAAAAAGGTGAATAAAATAAACTAAACAGCATAAAATATTGGCAAAAAATTAACAAGAATTTCAAAAAAATAAAGAAAAAAAGCGAAAAAAACCGAAAACTATAAAAACAACAGACAAGTACAAGAACAACTACCAAAAAGTGAGCTAAACGAAAAAGGCTAAAATCATGAGCACGAAACGTGTTGCACATATAACTGTCATCAAATGACAAATGCTTGACAGCATCAATCAGCAGCAGCAGCAAAAACAACAACAACAAGAGCAACTACAACAACCAGACCATTGTCCATATTGGCAACGACGCCAAGCGTCACCGATAATTTTTCAAAATATCTCAAACCACAGCAGCCCACAAAACGACCTAAGCAAAGCGAATTTTCTTCAACTTTTGCCAATTATGGCCGGTTTTCGAAAACGTGGCTGCCGTACACGAACTTGGTTTCTACTCAAGGATTCCCTTATCTTTGTCACCATTATGTGTGTCCTACAAATATTTTTCCAATCACCAGTGGTGGCCTCCACGGCCACGCCACAGCCCCTGGCGGTAAAGGACAACAATGTGTTGTCCGAGAATCTCTTGCAATTAGAAAAGGCATTGGGCCTTCATGGCAGCAATGAGGATGAGAACGATTTGTCAGAGTTGGATAATCAAACCAAAGAATTTAGTTTAATCGATGTAAATAAAATCCAAATAGAGGAAAAAATCATATTTAAGACACAGGACTTTAGTAAAAATTTACTCAAATTAAAGGCTAGCGAGTTGAGCTCAAATGAAATTTTGCCGGCAAACAATAACACCAAGCAAGGCAAGGAAGATGTGGTTGTCATAAAGGAACAGCAGCAACAGGAGGAGTTGCGGCAAACTGCCAGTGCGGTTGCTGGTAATAGCGATAAAACTAAAAAGGACTATGAGCATGAAACCTCAGTGGTCTCCAAAGGCCAGGCCAGCGTTATAAAGGAGGGGCAAATGTTACGGGAAACCTCTAAAAATGCCACAGAGGATATTAGCAGCAGCACATACGACCAAACAACTAGCAACTCCAGTTCAGCCTCTACCTCACCCACCAATATACTCCAGGCAGCAACCACAACCACAATCGTAAATTCAACAACTGCCACAACAATGACTATGAAACCCACACGTCCTGTTGCCAGCAAAGGCAATCAAGGCAAAGTTGTAGGTGGCGGTAATGTCGCTACCTCCTCTACAGGGACAGTGGCTGCTGGTACGAGTGTTTTTTCTAATCTTTATGGGATTCGTGAAAATGTCATGTTACCCTCCGAGGATCCTGAAAGGGAGGCTCAGATTTTATATGAGAAAACCTTAAAGGAATATCATGTTAACAACAACAACAACTACAATCATAAAGAGGATAATATACTGCATAAGCACCAACAACAACAACTTGGCAAGGATGGCACATCCTCATCGAAATCCTCTTCGCTCTCTGGCATGGAGGCTGCCACCAATAGTACAGAGGCCATGCAACAACGTACTTTGCATGCTGTCTGTGAGGTATGGTCTCAAAAACACTGCCATTGTACTGGAACTTTGGGTCGTCTCTCATTGAGCTGTCGCAATATTGGCATATTGGCGGTACCAGTGGATTTACCCAGTGATACAGTTCTGCTGTAAGTACTCTAAAACTATTTTATTATACCCACCACCATGGGATGGGGTATACTAATCTAGCCATTCCGTTTGTAACACCTCGAAAATTCATTAAAGACCCCATAAAGTTTATAAAGGGTGATTTTTTTGAGGTTAGGATTTTCATGCATTAGTATTTGACAGATCACGTGGGATTTCAGACATGGTGTCAAAGAGAAAGATGCTCAGTATGCTTTGACATTTCATCATGAATAGACTTACTAACGAGCAACGCTTGCAAATCATTGAATTTTATTACCAAAATCAGTGTTCGGTTCGAAATGTGTTCATTCACCGTTCAGCGATGAGGCTCATTTCTGGTTGAATGGCTACGTAAATAAGCAAAATTGCCGCATTTGGAGTGAAGAGTAAGTAAGTGGAGTGTGAGTAAGTGGAGTAAGTCTATTCATGATGAAATGTCAAAGCATACTGAGCATCTTTCTCTTTGACACCATGTCTGAAATCCCACGTGATCTGTCAAATACTAATGCATGAAAATCCTAACCTCAAAAAATCACCCTTTATATTCTTA
Organism: Stomoxys calcitrans; assembly: GCF_963082655.1. Classification (NCBI taxonomy): domain Eukaryota; kingdom Metazoa; phylum Arthropoda; class Insecta; order Diptera; family Muscidae; genus Stomoxys; species Stomoxys calcitrans. Next base: position 190,544,484 of record NC_081554.1, on the reverse strand, counting down.
ATGGTCTTGACGTTCTGAGTCGATCTAGGCATGTCCGTCCGTCCGTCTGTCAAAATCACGATAGCGGTCGAACGCGAAAAGCTAGCCACAGATATTTATTATTGGTGTAGGTCTTTGGGGGGTAGGTCAAATGGGCTATATCGGTTGAGATTTAGATATAGCTCCCATATAAACCGATCTCCCGATTAGACTTTTCGAGCCCTTACAAGCTGCAATTTTTGTCCCATTTGGCTGAAATTTTGCATGCAGTGTTCCGTTATGACTTTCTACAACTGTGCCAAATCGGTTCAAATCGGTCTGTAATCTGATACAGCTCCTACATAAATCGATTTCCCGATTTGCTTCCTTGAGTCCTTACAAGCCGCAATTTTCATCCGATTTGTCTGAAATTTTGCACGTCGTGTTCTGTTATGAATTCCAATAACTGTTTCATGTACGGTCCAAATCGGCCTATAAGCTGATGTAGCTCCCATATAAACCGATCTACCGATTTAACTTCTTAAGTCCTTACAAGCCACAATTTTTGTTCGATTTGGCTGAAGTTTTGTATGCGGTGTTCTATTACGACTTCCAACAACTGTGCTAAATACGGTTCAAATCGGTCTATAACCCGATATAGCTTCCATATAAACCGATCTCCCTATATGACTTCTTGAGCCGCTGGAAGCCACAATTATTTGTCCGATTTGTCTGAAATTTTGCACGTAGTGTTCTAACTTCCAATAACAGTGACAAATGCGGTTCAAATCTGTCTATAACCTGATATAGTTCCCATATAAACCGATCTCCCGATTTGACTTCTGGAGCCCATACAAGTTGCAATTTTTGTCCTATTTGTCTGGTCTTTTGCACGAAGTGTTCTTTTATGACTTCCAACAACTGTGCTAAGTACGGTCCAAATCGGTCTATAACCTGATATAGCTCCCATATAAACCCAGCTCCCTATTTGACTTCTTGAGCCCCTGGAAGCCACAATTTTTGTCCGATTTGTATGAAATTTTGCACGTAGTGTTCTGTCTGAAATTTTGCATCGGTTCCTAGACGCTTTCATTTTTGCTGGTTTGACTGAAGTGTGGTATGTAGAATAAATTTATTTTGTATACAATTTTAAGCAGAATTCATGGTGGTGGGTTATCAAAACTCGGCCCGGGCGAACTTAGCACGACTTTACGTGTTATAACTCCAATACCGAGCATTCTTATACAAGCCACAGTTTTAGCGCAGTAGGGCAATTAATCAGCTTTGTATGGGATCAAGAAATTTATTTGGTAAATCGGTCTATAGGATAGGTCTATAGGACATATGTCTTCAAACGGTCTGATCTGGGCCCCATTCTGTTCGGATGACGGGGGGCTTATCAGAACTTATTGTTTAAAATTTTAGTGAAATCGGGTAATAAATGCGCCTTCTATGGGCTTAAGACACTATATCGGCAGGTCAGTCAATATGACAGCTACATATATCTAAATATGGTACGATCTACACAATATTTGATTGGTATTTTGGGTGGTTTTAAACAACTCATTGTTCCAAATTTCAGCGAAATCGGTTAAGTTACGGGCTTTAGATCCTAAATCGGTCTATAAGGCAGGTAAATCAAAATATTGTCCGATGTGGACCATTTCCGGTTCAAATAACGGGAGACCTATCCAACTTATTGTTTTAAATTTTTGCGAAATCGGGTACAAAATGCGTTTTTTATAGGCTTAATACTCTGTATCGGCAGATCGGTCTATACGGCAGCTATATCTAAATATGGACCGATCTGGAACACATTTCTACCCTTTTTGTCTCCAGTTCCCCAAGAATCCGGTCTACCACCATGATCCACAGGAGCGGTGATATGTCACCACCTTAAGGCGCCCCCCTGGTGGCAGCCGACGACGTTTCCCCTATGCTCGCGGTGATTGTCCTATTCAAAAACATGTTCATTATCCAATTCAGCACTTCATCCTCTATTTCCGCGTTCCTCAAAGCTGCATCTTTAACAGTATTGCAGGCTCCCTCAATGTCCAGGAAAGCCGCCAAGGTAAAATCCTTGTACTCAAGAGATCTCTCCTATCTCTAAGCTATGTAAAGCGGAATCGACTGGCCTCGATGCTGACATTCGGAGAACTAGACACAACCAGTTTGTTGCTAATGTACAAATCCAGAATCCTCTTCAGTGTCTAAACAAAAATGGAATAAAGACTTATCAGCCTGAAATCCCTGGCCGCTCTTATTGCAACCTCCCCGCCTTGGGTATGAAAACCACCTTGATCCTTCTCCAAGACTGGGGCATATAGGATAGTCTTATACATGCCCGAAACAAACAGGCATACCAGTCTGTCAAAGATTTAAAAGCCTCCTGTAACATTTGAGCCTAAATACTATCGGTCTCCGGAGACTTGTAAGGCCCATGATATATAAGGCCCAGTGAACCCTCTCCCTAGTCACTAGCTCGTTCGTCAATGTGTCCGTGACGGAATACCTCAAGGGCAATAATCCCCTATCCTCCTGACCTATTGACCCGTGAGCGTTAACAAAGAAGCCCTCCACGGCACTCCCTAAGTCAAAGCATGATGGCAAAAAAAAGCCCCTATCCTCCTGACCTATTGACCCGTGAGCATTAACAAAGAAGCCCTCGACGGGGAAGGCACGCTGCTCCGTATGTCAAAGCAGTTCCATCAAAGCATGATGGCAACTGACTGAAGGGCGAAACAAACTTCCCCCTACAGATGCGCCCCTTCCGACCCAACTCATCGGTCGGGAGTTCTTATAACCACCACCGAAGGATAGGTTATATTCATTTTGTCATTCCGTTTGTAACACATCGAAATATTCATTTGCGATCCTATAAAATATATATATTCTCGATCGTCGTAAGTATCTAAGACGATCCGTCCGTCTGTTGAAATCACTCTACAATCTTTAAAAATTGAGATATTGAGCTGAAATTGCTCAGATTCTTATTTTGTCCATAAGCAGGTTAAGTTCGAATATGGGCTATATGGGACTATATCTTGATATAGCCCCCATATAGACCGATCCGCCGATTTAGAGTCTTAAGCCCATTTATTACACGATTTTGCTGAAATTTGGAAGCGTTAGGTCATTCAATATCCTACTTTAATTTGGCTCAGATCGGTCCAGATTTGGATATAGCTGCCATATAGACCCATGCGCCGATTTAGGGTATTAGGCCCATAAAAGCCACATTTATAATCCGATTTTGCTGAAATTTGGGACAGTGAGTTAAGTTAAGCCCCTCGACATAATTCTGGAATATGGGACAGATCGGTCCAGATTTGGATATAGCTGCCATAAGGTTATGGACCCATAAAAGTCGTATTTATTGTCCGATGTCGCCGAAATTTGGGACAGTGAGTTGTGTTAGGCTCTTGGACATTTTTCTGCAACTTGTCTCAAATTAGTCCACATTTGGATATAGCTGTCATATAGACCGATATCTCGATTTAAGGTCTTGGCCCCATAAAAGACGCATTTATAATCCGACTTCACTGAAATTTGACGCAATGACTTATGTTAGGCTTTTCGACATCCGTTTCATATATGGTTCAGCTCGGTTTATTTTTAGATATAGCTACTTAAAAGACCAATATTTTGTTAAACACATTTGATCCAAATCGGAACATATTTCGATATAGCTGCTATGGGGCATAAGCAATGCATTTTTCACCGGATTTTGACGAAAGGTGGTTTACAAATATACCCGAGGTGGTTGTTGTTGTAGTAGCAGTGTGTGGTACACTGAGGCGGCAGCCCTTGCCGATGAAGAAATTCATCGGGTCAATCCGGTACATACAACCGGCTGCCATGGGATTGGCCCGAGGTGGTGGGTATCCAAAGTTCGGTCTGGACGAACTTAACGCCTTTTAACTCGTTTCAAATAAAGAAGTTTCTCTGGCGCACCCCGTAGTTCTTCAGCCGGATTACTGCTATGCTGACCTCATTCTTAGTTCATATCATCGATGATAGTTGAGTTATCGGGGGTATTCTCATCATCTTTATAATCGTAAGACTGCAGTTGGCAAAAAAGTTCTTTCCATATCCCAATCGCCCCTCTTTGGCCGTCTGAAATCAAATTCACTTAAATAATTTTTGTCCAATGGGTACAACAAAAATAATGTGGGACTTGAAATTTTTATAGGCAATAAAAAAATTAAATTTTTTTTTTCTTATCAAGAAAGTTTCAAAAAATATCCTAACAAACTTCCAAATTAAATTATGTGCCACCAAAACTTGTTCATAAGTTTTTATTTAATTACTCAATTAAACTGTGGATAAAGTTGTCGTCATGACCAACGATTAGCAAGCAACATTCCCACAATAAACGATTTTTGAAAGCCAGCAAAGAAAAAAACAAAACCTTAAACCGATTTTTTTTCCTTTGCCACATCGTCATAATCACTCACGTTTCGTTAAAGTTTCGTCTCCCTCGGTATTGAAGTTGGCCGTAATGTTGTTAAAAGCAAACATCAAAAACTTTGTTACATATTTAGAACTGTTAATTGTCTGAAATGTAACATCGAACAACGAACTGAGCAACTGTGGCAGGCAGCAGCAACATTTGGACTGAAGTCTACGGCAAAACTAATTGCCAACATTCAACGCTACAATAGCAAAAACAACAACAGAAACGACAACGACAATATCAGCAACATAGCAAAACATACTCACAATGACAAACTATTAATTTCAAAATACTCGCAACGCACTAAAAGAATTCAAAACTTAACGAACACGCACTCATATCGTACTCACTCTACTAGAATACCTCAAAAACCTCACTTGCCCACAATATTCACTCCTTGCTTCCATCACCCAGTCACCATATCATCAGCGAGTCACTTATCATGTTGCATATCACGTCTGTTTTTTTTTTCGAGACGTAAACGACGGCGGACAGCAAACAACCAACCACTACAACGTATGCGTGCCTGCGATAGTTACACCATTTCCAGATGTAAAAAGTGGAAAAATATGTTAAACAAGTAACAAGTAAAAGTGTGCGTAAGTTCGGCTGGGCCGAATCTTGGGAACACACAACCATGGATCCTGCTAAAATATGGGAACTATATCTGGTAATAGACCGAATTAGACCGTACTTAGCGCAGTTGTTGAGAGATATAATAGAACACTATATGCAAAATTTCAGCCACATCGGATAAAATTAGGGCTTGTAAGGGCTCAAGAAGTCAGATCGGGAGATCGGTTTATATAGGAGCTATATCATGTTGTGTACCGATTTGAACTGTACGTAGCACAGTTGTTGGAAATCATAACAGAACACCACATGCGAAATTTCTGCCAAATCGGACGAAAATTGCTGCTTCCAGGGCTCAAGAAGGTGAACCGGGAGATCGATTTATAGGGAGCTATATAAGGTTATAGACCGTACTTGACACTATGCACAAAATTTCAGCCCAATCGGACACAAGTTGCGGTTTCCCGGGGCTCAAATCGGGAGATCGGTTTATGGGGGAGCTAAATCAGGTTATGAGCGGTTTCCCGGGGCTCAAATCGGGAGATCGGTTTATGTGAGAGCTAAATCAGGTTATAAGCCGATTTGGACCGTACTTCACACAGTTGTAGGAAGTCATAACATTTCCAGCTGTAAGAAGTGGAAAATATGTTAAACAACTAACAAGTAAAGGCGTACTAAGTTCGGCCGGGCCGAATCTTGGGAACCCATCACCATGGATTCTGCTAAGATACGGGAGCTATGTCTGGTTATGGACCGTACTTGACACAGTTGTTGGAAGTCATAATAGAACACTATGTACAAAATTTCAGCCTTGTCGGACACAATCTGCGGTTTCCAGGGGCTCAGGAAGTCAAATCCGAAGATCGGTTTATAAGAGAACTATATCATGTTCTTGCCCGATTTGAATCGTACTTAACATAGTTGTTGCAAGTCATAACAGAACACTTTATGCAAAATTTCAGCTAAATCGGACCAAAATTGTGGCTTCCAAAGGCTCAAGAAGTCCAATCGGGAGATCGGTTTATATGGGAGCTATATCTGAATCTGAACCGATATGACCCATTTGCAATCCCCAAGGACCTACATCGATATTAAGTATCTGTGCAAAGTTTCAAGCAACTAGCTTTACGCATGCAACCTCGGACAGACGGACATGGCTAGATCGAATCAGAGCGTCGAGACGAGCAACAATATATATACTTTATAAGGTTTTAGACGAATATTTCGAGGAGTTACGAACGAAATGACTAGATTAGTATACCCCATCCTGTGGTGGTGGGTATATAAAGGTAACCTCGAAAATGACAATCTTAGGTAGTAATTCCGTGCTACTTACAAAATCCTTAGTTGTTTCCCATGCCACGCCCCTAAGTTGGTTCATATCTGGTATTGTGTCCCCTCCTAAGTGCCGATATCTGTTAGACGCGAAAGCAGGGCATTGACAGAGGAAATGCTTCAACGTCTCATTTTCTTCCCCTCATGCATTACACATGCTATCACTTGCCGCACTGATTTTACATAAGTGAGCTCGTAGTCCTATGTGTTCCGTTATGATACCGATAGCTATACTGACCTCCTTCTTACTTCCTTTCAGTAGTAGCCTCGTCTTCTCACGATCTGGATCTCCCCATAGGATTTTCGCCGACCTACCGACCGTTTCGCTGCTCCAAAGGGTTGCACCGAAATTAAGTCATCGAAATTTGAAATGTAGAATTTTGACCAAAATCCGGACATATTGTCGTAGTCCAAAATTTTTATTGGATAGGTTGATAAATACGTTAGCAAAGGCCTTAAAAGTGAAATATCGGGAGATAAATATATATGAGATCTATATCTAAATCTGAACAGATTTCTATGAAATTAAACAGTGTTCAGAAAAGTCATAAGAGAAACCTCAGTGACAACTTTTGTAAGGATCGGTTAACAAATGACCAAATTATTGCAATATTAGTCAAAATCGGACGAAAATATATATGAGAACTATATCTAAATCTTAGCAAATTTTAACCAAAATCGGTATACAAATTCAGCAGTAATGTTGAGACTTTTGTAAATTGTACGAACATATACATATATGAGAGCTGTATCCAAATCTGAAACGATTTCTTCCAATTTCAATAGGCTTCGTTTCTAGGCCAAAAAATATGCCTGTGCCAAAATTTAAAACAATCGGATGAAAATTGCGACCTGTACTTTGTTCTCATGTACAGACAGACGGGCATAGCTAAATCGAATCAGAAAATAATTCTGAGTCGATTTGGTATATTTATCAATGGGTCTAGCTCTCTTCTTTTTTGGTGTTACAAACAAATCCACTAAGTTATAATATCCCTGTACCACTGCAGTGGTGTAGGGTATAAAGATTGGAAAAATATAGAAAATTTCGAATTAGATTATTGAATATTGATTTTCATAAATATTAGAATTTTTGAAAATATTCGGGTTAAAACAGGTGCTCCTTAAAACATTTTAGATTCAATTTTGCGCATAAAGTATGTACCTACGTTCCTGATCGCTATTACATTTTAGTCGATCTAGCCATCTCTGTCCGTCTGTTCTTCTAACTTTCGAAGAAGTAAAGCTTGGCGCTTCAAATTTTGCTCAAATACTTCCTATTAGTGTAGGCCGATTGGGATTGTAAATGGGACATATCGGTTCATGTTTTGATATAGCTCCCACATAAACCGATCTCCCTCACAAACTTCTTGAGCTTCTAGGTAGCGCAAATCTTAGCCGAGTAGGCTGAAACTTTTTTTGAAACGGTCCACAACCCGATATAACCCCCATATAAACTGATCTCCCGATTTTACTTCTTGAGCCCCTATTGTTATCCGATTTGGCACAATGACTTTTACTATGGTCTCCAGCATCCAAACCAAGTATGGGCCGAATCTGTCCATAGCATAGCTACTCTTATCCATTAACCTTTGTTTGCTTATAAAGAGTTAGCGGGCAAAGAGCGATTCATCTTGGAGAGTATATAAACGACCCGGCCCAATTTAGCACGCTTTTACTTGTTTAATTTATTTTGACGAAAATAAAACTTTTTTTTTTAAATTGCCCATAAAATTTTTTAAATTTATGTTTAATCTAAATTTTATATTTTTCAAATTAATTTTCATAATTTTCTTCCAAAAACTCATTTCCAAAATATTTTGTTCAATTTCCTTCCCTTGATAATTTTTGTATGCATAATTTCCGTTTAGTTCACGCAAGACAAAGTGTAGGTACTTAAATTCATACCCAAAGTGTGCCTCATTTGTTTGCCCACTCTGGCAGTCGCTGCCAATTTCATTTACTCGTATTCCATTATACCATGCCATGATTCACTCATTTGGAAAAATACTCAAGTCTAAAAATAGATTTGTATGAATGAAGAACGCTCAAGTAGCATGACTGCCATTAACTTACATTTTGTGTGTGAGCGACCCTATTTTAAAACAAATTTAGACATTCGTTCGGTGCAGGTCAGGATGGCCGAGCGGTCTAAGGCGCCAGACTCAAGTGTAAGAACTTGTTCTGTTCAAACAGAATCAAAGTGATAGAGCGTTCTGGTCCTCTCTGAGGGCGTGGGTTCAAATCCCACTCCTGACAAAATATTTTTTTTTTGATTTTTTTTTTAAGTTTATGAGAAATATTTATAATACAATTTTTTTTTGTTTCGTTTAATACAGATTTTAATTTTCTTGTCATAAAAAATTTAATATTTAATAATTTATATAGAATTTAAATTTTTATTTAAAAACTTTATAGAAATTATATTTTTTTAAAGGAAAAAAGTAAATTATTGAAATATTTATCATAATTATAATATTAAAAATAAATTAAATTCTTCTTAATTTTTTTTTATAAAAGAAGAATTTTTTATAATAAAAAAAATTAAATAATTTAAATATATTTATAATAATTACAATTTTTAAAATTTTGAAATTATTCTTGGAAAAGTTTTTTTTTTAAATAAGAAGCTATTTTCTTTTTTTATTTATTTATTTTTTTTTTTGAAGAAAAACTATTTTTTAGTATAAAAAAAAACATTTTTTAATGAAAACTATTTTTTTTTTTGTGTTATTAATTTTTGTTTATCACTTTCCTTGGTTTGATTTTTTTTAAAATAAAATATAAAGTTTTTTAAATAAAAACTTTGTATAGTTTCTAAAAAGGCAAACATTTTTAATAAATACTAGCTATACCCGGCCCGCTCTGCTGCGCCTACATTAGCACCAAACAAAAAATAAGTTTTCTTACTCACTACAATATGTATCTCCCCAGTACAATTTGTTTATCTACTACCAAATACCTTTTATTGACAAATATTCACATTTTGAAAGGTGCTTTGAGAGGTAGACAACCTTCTATCACTTGAACCTCATTTTAAATACCATATTCGTAGCCTACTCGCGAATACTTTTTATTTGAGTCCGATATTATCATGTTTGTCTAATATGCCCACTTCGGCCGGTACTCTACTTTCAAATACCTCTGATTGGAGTCCCACCTTGTTCCGATCGGTCCACTTTTGAATTTGGGCGGTTCTTTTGGTACGGCGTCCTAGGTACTTGGATCCAATTTTCATACTCTACTCCCGAATACCTTTTAGTGGCGTCCTATATTGTGCAGTTCGGACTGAAATTTTGTGTGAGGTGTTTTATTATGACTTCCAACAACTGTGCTGAGTATGGTTGAAATCGGTCCATAACCTGATGTAGCTGTCATATAAACCTATCTGGGGTCTTGACTTCTTGAGCGCCTAGAGTGCAGAATTCCTATCCGATTTGGCTGAAATTTTGCACGAAGTGTTTTGTTTTGACTTCCAACAACTGTGTTAAGAATAATTTAAATCGGTTCATAATCTGATATAGCTGCCATGTAAACCGATCTGGGGTCTTGACTTCTTGAGCCACTAGACGGCGCAATTGTTATCCGATTTGTCTGAAATTTTGCGTGACGTATTTTGTTATGACTTTCAACAACTGTGCTAAGAATAGTTCAAATCAGTCCATAACCTGATATAGCTGCCATATAAACCGATCTGGGTCTTGACTTTTTGAGCCTCCACAGGGAGCAATTCCTATCCGATCTGGCTGAAATATTTCATGACGTGTTTTGTTATGACTTCCAATAACTGTGCTAAGTACGGTGAAAATCGGCCCATAACCTGATACAGCTCTCATATAAACCGATCTGGGGTCTTGACTTATTGAGCCACTAGAGGGCGCAATTCTTATCCGACTTTAAACAGCTGTGAAAAGTATGATTCAAATCGGTGCATAAACTGATATACCTGCTATATAAACCGATGTGGGAGGGCGCAATTCAGCTAAGAATTCAGCTGAAATTTTGCATGAGGTGTTTTGTTATGACTTTAAACAGCTGTGATAAGTATGGTTCAACTCGGTCCATAACCTGATATAGCTGCCATATAAACCGATATGGGATCTTGACTTCTTGAGCCTTTAAAGGGTGCAAGTATTATCCGATTGGTTGAAATTTTGTACAACGGCTTCTCTTATGAGAACATAACATACGTGTCGAATATCGCATGAATCGGTTTATAGCCTAATACAGCTCCCATATAAACCGATTTCTTCTTCAGCCTCTAAAGAGATTTGGCTGAAATTTTGTACAATGATTTCTACTACGGTCTCCAATATTCAATTCAATTCTGGTCCGAAAGGAACCATAACTTGATATAGTTCCATTAAGATAACCATTCTTTTTTATACTTTGTTCTCTAAAGAAGAGTTACCGGGAAAAGAGCTCGACAAATGCGATCCATGGTGAAGGGTATATAATATTCGGCCCGGCTTTTACTTGTTTTTTATCCGATTTCGCTGAAATTTGAAATAGTGAGTTGATTAAAGCCTACCGATATCCGAATCAAATATGGTTCAGATCGGTCTATATTCAGATATAGCTGCCATATAGAGCGATGTGCCAATTAAGGGCCTTGAGCCCATAAAAGTTGCATTTATATCCCAATTTCGCTGAAACTTGAAACAGTGCCTTGTATTAAGCCTCTCGACATCCGACTCAAATATGATACAAATCAGATTCTATTTAGATATAGCCGCCATTTAGACCGATCTTCCAATTTAGGGTCTTAATCCCATAGATCGGATTATATTTAGCTATAGCTCCCATATAGACCCATCTGGCGATTTCCCAAGTTCATAAAAGTCGCTATTATTATCCGATTTCGCTGAAATTTTAAATAGCGAGTTGATTAAAGCCTACCGATATCCGACTCAAATATGGTTCAGATCGGTCTTTATTCAGATATAGCTGTCATATAGACCGATCTGCCGATTAAGGGTCTTTAGCCCATAAAAGCTACATTTATTACCCGATTGCGCTGGAACTTGACACAGTGCCTTGTATTAGGCCTCTCGACATCCGACTCAAATATGATACAAATCTGATTCTATTTAGATTTAGCCGCCATTTAGACCGATCTTCCAATTTAGGTCTTAATCCTATAGAAAGAGGATGTGTTGCCCAATTTCGCTGAAACTGTGACTGCATATGAGTTATCAGAACCTGTATCAAATATGATCCACATCAGCCCCCATTTGCATATTCCTAGAAATTTTTCCTACATTTTCTTCTAAGAAGCCTTTTTCGAAGAAATTGTGTAGATTCTGGCTAAAAAATTCTCAAAACTTTTTTTTCGTTCTACTATGGAGTTGAGAAGTCTGTAACGTTCACCACACCACATATACGGGCGACAACGATGACTTCGACTACGACTACGATCACGTTGCGCGTTACGCGTTGCTATTGCCAACTTAGTTTTGCCTTGAAACATTGATTAACGTATGTCACGTTGCCATAAATTATTAATTAAATTTGCCACTATTGGGTGATTTTTTGTTTTTTTTTTATGCTGCCTAGCATTCTCATAGTTTGTTGCGTTCAACAAGAATGGCAAGCGCAAAAGACAAACGGGTCTAAACGATGGATGAATGGAGCATTGGACGGACAGACTTAAAAGACCAGACAGACAAATTTTATTTGATGTACAATTGCTCTGATATGAATTGAAACACAACACAGGCTGATGAGTTGACGGACAGAGCGGCAGACAGACGTTTTGACTCTTAGGGGCATGCCTAGGCATACTGCAGCGATCTACTTGAGACATTTTTCAACTATGCGGGCACTCTGTTGTCGAGGTATGAATGAGTCATTTTTGGTTGCAGTTTGCAAAGATTGTCGTTGGTGTTGTCTTTGAAATGTGATATGAGTTCAGTTGCATACAGAATTTGAGAAAAATCACCTTCGCAATGCGTTTATTAAGAATTTTAATCAAATGATAAACATTTTTTTTGTGGGCTGTTTTTCGTTTTTTGTCAACAAGGCAGTTTAATAGATTTCTTTTTTTTGATGACCCCCGCTAACTTCTTAGTCATCTTTAGACTACTAAAAGCCACATTGAAGCCTTTAAATATTTAATATAATAAATTTAAAATTTTATTATAATCCATTTCCAATCAGACATGTTTATCACTTGGAAGCGGTTAATGACTCCTTAAGATATATGACCGACCCTCCATTGTGATAGACAAACACTTGGTTGATATGAAATGTTTGCCTCAAAAGTTCTGTGACACCTACACTTGGGCTATTATTTTTCCTACTCACCCACCATATGTGCCTCGATTGCCTTAATCATAAAAAATTCGCAACACGTCTGGAATTAAGTTTTGTCCCCATGTGATGGGACAAGAATTCATAAGAGGACATCTATAAAATAAGGGTCTATAAATGGCGTTGATAGTTTATATCACGTCTCTTGTATTATTTGGCTAATTAATTTAATTGCTTGTTAAGGTCACTCAAGAGTGGTTTAACAAAAAGTTTGACAGCTCACCAAAGACTCACTGCTGACCAATAAGCATGCGCAACATGATTAACAAAGTGCCCCCCAAGTGTAGCCCCCATACAAATCGATCCCCCAATTAAGTTTTTGAGAGCTAAGGCATAATTTTTCGCATGTGCTTGAAATTTGGCATGTGGTGTTCTGGAATGATTTGCAACATATGTGACGCATAAGGAGGGAATAGGCACAAAATGCATAAGGATTTGGAAATCAATAAAATTCCCGGCACGGGATAGCTGTGAGCACCATACAGACTGGAACATTGAGGTCCGATCTGTGTGGTATTCATTGCTGTCACGAGAAGCTTAGCTATGAGTTAGCGGGCGCGCCCACAGGTTGGGGATAGTGGAATGCTCCATACGGAGTAGCTGCAACGGCAGTCCCGGACAATCAGCGGTATTGAGAGGCCCAGGCTTTTTCACAAATATTGAGTGCCTTTGATGCTCGATATGACAAGGCGAATTATTGGCGCCTTTAAATAACCAATGGGTGTGGCAGTAAATGGAGATAAGACGAAATGGATGGTTTCAACTCCCAAAAGCCTTGCACAACCGAGCAGATAAAGAAAATGGAGAAATTTGGGAACCACAACTTTGAGACAGTCAGTAACTTTATATACCTCGGCACCGCCGTAACCGAAACGAATGACACCAGTTTTAAGATTAAGCGAAGAATAATACTGGCAAACAGATGCTACTTCGGACTAAGTAAGCAGTTTAGAAACAAGGCCACCTCTCGTCAGATGAAGATTACACTATACAAAACACTGATACTACCCATGCTGTTATATGGTTCTGAAGCATGGGTACTTGTGAAAGCAGATGAGGCAGTGCTTGGAGTATTTGAGAGAAAGATTCTTCGTAAGATATATGGACCAGTTTGCGTTAATGGAGAATATAGGTGACGTATGATCCACGAGCTCTATGAGCTGTATGACGACGATAGCATAGTTACACGCACCAAAATACAACGGCCGCGTTGGCTAGGTCATGTTGTCAGAATGGATGAAGATGCTCCAGCAAAGAAGTCTTTTGAAGGCAAACACGGTGGTATACGCAAACCGCGAAGACCAAAAGCCCGATGGAAAGATCAAGTGATGGGGGACACCTCGAAACTTGGTGTCAGAGATTTTAGAAAGAGCGCAGAAGATCGTGGTGCTTGGAACGCTATTCTACGTTCGGCTAGTAGAACAAATATTCTGTCATAGCCAATTTAATGACCACCTTGTTCTCACGGCGATCGGTCCTTTGGACCGCAACGAGCTTGCTCACATCAGGAGCATTACGAGAATCGCCACCTCCACATGAAAATGTGGCTACAACTACAATAAAACAAAAACACAAAAAATTTTCTTAAAAAAATCCAATTTGGTTAAAGTTTTTATACCCACTACCGAGGGAGGGGGGTATATTAATTTTGTCATTCCGTTTATCCATATCCGACCCTATAAAGTATATATATTCTTGATCAGCATAAAAACCCAAGACGATCAAGACATGTCCGTCCGTCTACAGTCTCTAAAAATAGAGGTATTGAGCTGAAACTTTGCACAGATTTTTTTTTGTCCACAAGCAGGTTAAATTCGAAGATGGGCTATATCGGACTATATCTTCATATATCCCCCATATAGACCGATCCGCCGATTTAGGGTCTTAGGCTCATAAAAGTCACATTTATTATCCGATTTTGCTGGGACAGTGAGTTGTGTTAGGACCTTTGACATCCTTCGTTAATTTGGCCCAGATCGATCCAGATTTGGATATAGCCCCCATATAGATCGATCCTCCGATTAAGGGTCTTAGGCCCATAAAAGTCGCATTTATTATCCGATTTTGCTGAAATTTGGGACAGTGAGTTGTCTTAGGCCCCTCGACATTTTTCTGCAATTTGGTCCAGATCAGTCCAGATTTGGTTATAGCTGCCATATAGAATGATCCTCCGATTTAGGGTCTTAGGCCCATAAAAGTCATATTTATTATCCGATTTGGCTGAAATTTGGGAGAGTGAATTGTGTTAGGCCCTTCGACATCTTCCGTCAATTTGGCCCAGATCGGTTCAGATTTGGTTATAGCTGCCATAAAAACCGATCCTCCGCTTTAGGGTCTTAAGCCCATAAAAGCCACATTTACTATCCGATTTTGCTGAAATTTGGAACAGTGAGTTGTCTTGGGCCCTTCGACATATTTTCGCAATTTGGTCCAGATCAGTCCAGATTTGGTTATAGCTGCCATATAGACCGATTTCTCGATTTAAGGTTTTGGGCCCATAAAAGGCGCATTTATTATCCGATTTTGCTGAAATTTGAGACAGTGAGTTGTGTTAGGCTCTTCGACATATTTCTTCAATTTGGCCCTGATCGGTTCAGATTTGGATGCAGCTGCCATATAGAGCGATTTCTCGATTTAAGGTTTTGGGCCCATAAAAGGCGCATTTATTATCCGATCTCGCCGAAATTTGGGACAATGAGTTACGTTAAACCCCTCGAGATACTTCTGCAATATGGCACAGATCGGTTCAGATTTGGGTATAGTTGTCATATAGACCGATCTCTCGGTTTTTGGTTTTGGAGCCATAAAAAGCGTATTTATTGTCCGATGTCGCTGAAATTTGGGACAATGAGTTAAGTTAAGCCTCTTGACATACTTCTGCAATATGTCACAGATCGGTCCAGATTTGGATATAGCTGCCATGTACACCAATATCTCGATTTAAGGTCTTGACCCCATAAAAGGCGCATTTATGATCCGATTTCACTGAAATTTGACACAGTGACTTATGTTAGGCTTTTCGACATCCGTGTTGTATATGGTTCAGATCGGTTTATTTTAAGATGTAGCTACTGTACATATTAATATTTGGTCCAAATCGGAACATTTTTCGATATATACTGCTATGGGACATAAGCTATGCAATTTTCACCGGATTTTGATGAAAGGTGGTATAACATGTATAACCGAGGTGGTGGGTGTCCAAAATTCGGCCTTGGTCGAAGTTAACGCCTTTTTACTTGTTTGAGAAATTTAATTGTAAAGATTTTTTTTATACCCTCCACCATAGGATGGAGGTATACTAATTTAGTCATTCTGCTTGTAACACCTCGAAATATGCGTCTGAGACCCCATAAAGCATATATATTCTTGATCGTCATGTCGTTTAAAGTTCGTCCGTCTGTCTGTCGAAATTGCGCTAACTTTCGAAGGAGTAAAGCTGGCCGCTTGAAATTTTGCCCAAATGTTTTTTATTAGCGTCTTGACTTCTTAAAACCTCTAGAGGTCGCAAATCTCGTCCGGTTTGAGTGATTTTTTTCACGTGGAGTTTTGGTTTCATTTCCAACAACTGCGCTAAGCATGATTCAAATAGGTTAATTTTTTGATATAGCTGCCATATAAACCGATCTTGGGTCTTGACTTCTTGAGCCTCTAGAGGGTGAAATTCTCGTCCGATTTGACTGAAATTTGGGACGTGGTGTTTTGGTATCTCTTCCAACACCTGTGTTTGGCATGATTCAAATCGGTCCATAATCTGGTATAGTTGCCATATAAACCGATCTTGGATCTTGATTTCTTGAGCCAATTGAGCGCGCAATTGTCATCCGATTTGGCCAAAATTTTGCACGAGGTGTTTTGTTATGATATCCAATAACTGTGCTTAGTATGGCGCAAATCGGTACATAACCTGATAGAGCGGCCATATAAACCGATCTGGGATCTTGACTTCTTGAGCCTCTAGAGGGCGCAATTCTCATCCGATTTGGCAGAAATTTTGTACAACGGCTTCTCGCATGACCTTCAATATACGTGTCTAATGTGGTCTGAATCGATCAATAGCTTGATACAGCTCCCATATAAACCGATCTCCCGATTTTACTTCTTGAGCCCCTACAAGGCGCAATTCTTATCCGAATTAACTGAAATATTACACATTGACTTCTACAACGTTCAGCATTCATTTATGGTCCGAATCGGACTATAATTTGATATAGCTCCAATAGCATAACACTTCTTATTTAAGATTCTTTGTTTGCCTAAAAAGAGATACCGCGCATAGAACTCGACAAATGCGATCCATGGTGGAGTGTATATAAGATTTGGCCCGGCCGAACTTAGCACGCTCTTACTTATTTTAATTAATTTCATGCAATTCTATGCCTATTAGGTCATTGGGTATGTTCATCGTCATGTTTTTAACATGTTTCCACTTTACATTTTTTCATTGACAGATTTTCTTTAAAATTTTTCATAAACTAACATCTTCTTCGAGTTCTCTTCACTAATGACTTTCCCTTTTCCTGGCCATTGGTTTGTTTACATTCTTGGGACTGGGGTGTTAAATGCTTAAATAAGCGAATTTCAGAATGAATAAATGGACATTTCAAGAGAATTTTTCCACATGCATCTCATAAATTTTCATGGATATCTAAGTGAATTTACTACATACGAATCAGCAACATTATGGTCGCTAAAATGGCCATTGTCAACACCATCATGAATTATGTAGCGGTGGGATAACAGGCAACCTCCACTTTTTGCAAATATATTCTTCGTGTGATTTATTTTTATGTAGTTTAGTTGAGCAGTGTGTGCTTAATATTTGGAGCGATTTTGGGGAACAATAAGCGTTACGATGGAATAAAACTTTATAAAATAGAAAATATGTGAAATTCGTTTTGAATTCGATGGGCATTTACACTCCACATGGATTAGTCAAGTCTTAAACAGCTAAAAAGGATAAAGGAAGGTCATATAAAGAAATCCTCATGGATTTATCAAATTCTTGAATAAGAACTGCTCAAGAAATAAAATCATGAGATCGGTTTATATAAGAGAAATTGAGCGCCAAATTAAGTTGAAGGTCATAATTTTATTCTGCATACAAAACTTCTGTCAAACCAGCAAAAATTGAAGCTTCTAGGAACCGAACACGGATGACCGAGAGACCGGTTTACGTGGGAGCTATATCAGGTTATAGACTGATTTGGACCATGGACCTGATTGGCTCAGTTGTGGGAAGTCATAATAAAACACAACATGCTCATTTTCATCCAAAGCGGACAAAAATTGCGGTTTCCAGGGGCTCAAGAAGTCAAATCGGGAGATCGGTTTATATGGGAGCTATATCAGGTCATAGACCGATTTAGACCGTACTTACCATAGTTGTTGGAAATCATAACAGAACACAACGTGCCAAATTTCAGCCAAATCGGACAAAAATTGTGGCTTATAAATGTACAAGAAGTTAATTTGGAAGATCGGTTTATATGGGAGCTATGTCTAAATCTTAACCTATATGGCCCATTTGCAATCCCCTATGACCTACATCAATACTAAGTATCTATGCAAAGCGGCAAGCTTTACACGTTCGAAAGCTATCGTAATTTCGACAGACTGATGGACGGACATGGCTAGATCGATTCAGAATGTCAAGACGATGGGGTCTTACAAGAATATTTCAAGGTGTCACAAACGGAATGACTAGATAAGTATACCCCCAACCTATGGTGGTGGGTATAGAATAGGGTATAGAATTCGAAAAACTTGTCAAAATTTTATTTATATAAAAATTTCTTTAAAATTTGATTTTAAGACAAAACTTTGTCGAAAGATGATTTTCAGAGAAGATTGGTAGAAATTTGATTTGATTGTAGTCAAAACCGACAAGATTTTCATAAAAAATTTTTCGAAATTAAATTTTCATAGAAAATCAGGTCAAAATTTTGTCTCTCATTGAAAGTCGTTTAAAATTTTAAAGTTTTCTTTACAAATCGCCAAAAATGGGCTCTCAATAGATAATTTTTCTCACCTTACAAGAGGTTACTTTAAATACCCTTTCCCTTGGAAAATGGAAGAAACGATATTAAAACTACTCTTTCACTTAAGAAAGGGTACTAAAACTGCCCTTTCCATAAAGAAAGTGTAATAAAACTACCTTTTCCCTTAAGAATGGGCACCTTAACTACAATTTCCCTACAATTTTCCTTTAAGAAAGGTGACTAAAAATACCCTTTCCATTAAGAAAGGGTACTAAAAATATCCTTTCCATTAAGAAAGGGGACTAAAACTGACCTTTCACTTAGAAAGGGTACAAAAACAGACCTTTACCTAACTAACGGTACTAAAACTACCCTTTTTCTAAGAATGGGTATTAAAAAAACTGCCCTTTCACTTACAAAGGGTTCTAAAACTACTTTTTCCTTAAGAAAGGGTACTAAATCTACGCTTTGCCTTAGGAAAGGGTACCCAGGAGGCCACCTTAGCGCAGAGGTAAGCATGTCCGCCTATGACGCTGAACGTGAGGGAACGTGTGAGGTACTATGCTATGTAAAACTTCTCTCCAAGGAGGTGTCGCACTGCGGTACGTTGTTCGGACTCGCCTATAAAAAGGAGGCCTTTTATCATTGAGCTTAAACTTTAATCGGACTGCACTCATTGATATGTGAGAAGTTTGCTCCCGTTCCTTAGTGGAATGTTCATGGGCAAAACTTGCATTTTAAACTATCCATTTTCTTAAGAAACAGTACTAAATTAAACCTTGCCCTGAAGTAAGGTTACTAAAACTACCCTTTCCCCTAAGAAAGTGTACCAAAAATACCTTTTCCCCTAAGAAAGGATACTAAGACTTCCCTTTCTTTAAGGAAAGGGTACTAAAAATACCCCTTCTTTTAAGAATGGGTACTAAAACTACACTTTCCTTTAAGAATTTGTACTGAAACTCCTCATTCCCTTATGGAAGGGTACTAAACCTACACTTTCTTTTGAGAAAGTGTACTAAAAATACACGCTCCGTTAAGAAAAGAACTGACCTTTCCTGAAGGAAGAGTACTCAAGTGCCACATTCCCCTAAAACAACCCCTTACTTTAAGAAAATGTACTTAAACTCCCCATTACCTTAAGGAAGGGTACAAAAACTAACTTTTCTCTAAAGAATGGGTAATTAAACTAAGCTTTCCCTTAAGAACGGGTACTAAAACTACCCCTTCCCTTAAGAAAGAGTGTTGAAACTCCCCACTTTCTTATGAAAGGGTATTAAAACTAACTTTGCCCTAAAGAATGGGTACTGAAACTACGCTTTTTGAAGGGAAAGGGTACTAAAACACCCTTTCTCATTTGAAAGTACTAAAATTACCCTTTCATAACTAAGGAAAAGTGAATCAAAAATAACCGTTTCCTTAAGAAAGTGTACCAAACCTAACCTTGCCCTGAGGTAAGATTACCAAAACTACCCTTTCCCCTAATAAAGGGTACTTAAACTACTCTTTCCTCTAAGAGAGGGTACAAAAACTACCTTTACCCCTAAGAAAGAGTACTAAGACTGTCCTTCCCCTAAAAAAGGGTACAAAGACTAACCTTTCTTTTTTGGAAGGTGTACTAAAACTACTCTTTATTTTAAGAAATGGTACTAAAACTACACTTTCCTTTACGAAAATGTACTTAAACTCTTCATTCCCTTAAGAAAGGGTACTAAAATCTCCATCCTTTACTTTAAGAAAGGGAACCAAATCTTCCCTTTCCTTAAAGAAGAGTGCTCAAACTCCACATTCCCTTAAGAAAGGGCACTAAAACTACCACTTCCCTTAAGAAAGGGTGCTATAATTCTCCATTACCTTAAGAAAGGGTACAAAAACTTACTTTTACCTAAAGAAAGGGTACTAAAATTATCCTTTCCCTTAGGAAATGGTATTAAAACAACCCTTTCCCTTAAGAAAGGGTACTTAACTACCCTTTCCCTTAAGAAAAGGTGCTAAAACTGCCCTTTCCCTTTAGAAACTGCAATCAAACTACCCCTTTCCATAAGAATGTGTTCTAAAACTAAACTTTCCTTAAAGACAGGACACTACACCCTTTCCCAAAGGAAAGAGTTCTAAGTCTAGCCTTTTCTTTGGGAAAGGGTACTTAAACTAGCATTTTTCTTTATGAAGGATATTTAAACTTTCCATAGGAAAGGGTATTAAAACTATCCTGTCCATTAAGAAAAGTAACTCAAACTGCCCTTTTCGTTGGGAAAAGGTACTACAACTACCTTGTCCATGGGGAAAGCATACTAAAACCACTACATAAGCTAGCTTTTAACAAAGCAATGGGTAGTGTTAGTTCCCTTTCTTAAAGGAAAGGGTAGTTTCAGTTCAGGAAAGGGTAGTTTTAGTATTCTGTTGTTTTAGTACCCATTTTTAAGGGAAAGGACCACTTGAGTACCCCTTCTGATTCTTAGTATTCTTTCTTCAGGGAAAGGTTAGTTTCACTACTCTTTTAATACCCTGTCTTTAGGAGATAGTTTGTTTGGGAATCCCTTTCTCATGGATTGAAAACAAATTTGTATACCCACTGCCATAGGTGGGTATATAAAT
Organism: Stomoxys calcitrans; assembly: GCF_963082655.1. Lineage (NCBI taxonomy): Eukaryota > Metazoa > Arthropoda > Insecta > Diptera > Muscidae > Stomoxys > Stomoxys calcitrans. Next base: position 190,523,277 of record NC_081554.1, on the reverse strand, counting down.
ACTAATCTAGTCATTCCGTTTGTAATGCCTCGAAATATTCTCCTAAGACCCCATAAAGTATATATATTCTTGATCGTCTCGACGTTCTGAGTCGATTTAGCCATGTCCGTTAGTACGTCCGCCCGTCCGTTCCAACACGTAAAGCTAGCAGCTTGAAATTTTGCAAAGATGCTTAATATTGATGTAGGTCGTTGGAGATTGCAAATGGGCCATATCGATCTCCCGATTTAATTTCGTGAATCCTTATAACCCGCAATTTTTGTCTGATTTGGTTGAAATTTTGCATGTAGTGTTCTGTTAAGACTTGTAACAACTGTGCCAAGTACGGTCCAAATCGGTCTATAACTTGATATAGCTCCCATATAAACCGATCACCCAATAAGAATTCTTGAGCCCTTACAAGCCCCAGAATCCTTGGTGGTGGGATCCCAAGATTCGTCCCGGCCGAACTTAGTACGCTGTTACTTGTTATACCCACCACCGTAGGATAGGGGGTATATTTATTTTGTCATTCCGTTTGCAACACATCGAAATATCAATTTCCGACTCTATAAAGTATATATATTTCGGATCGTCGTAAAATTCTAAGACGATTTAACGATGTACGTGTGTTCTGTCCGTCTGTCCGTCCGTCTATTGTAATCATCTACAGGCTTCACAAATTGAGATATTGAGCTGAAATTTGGCACAGATACGTCTTTTTGATGCACTCTGGTGAAGTTCTTGAATGGGCCAAGTCGGTCCATATTTGGATATAGCTGCTATATAGACCGATTTTCCGATATAGGGTCTAATAATGCCCATAAATGCCTTATTTTTCATCCGATTTTGTTGAAATTCGAAACAGTGAGTATTTTTAGGCCTTCCGATATCTGACCCAAATATGATTCAGATCGGACTGTGTTTAGATATAGCAGCCATATAGATCGATTTTCCGATAAAGGTTGTGAAACAATAAAAGCTTTCTTTACTACCCGATTTCGCTGAAATTTGCGACAGTTGGTTATTTTAAGCCTACCGACATCTGATCTAAATATGGATTAGATCGAGCTATATTTAGATATAGCTGCCATGTAGACCGATCTGGCAATAAAGAGTCTGAAGCCCATAAAAGCTTTATTTTTTATTCTATTTTGCTGAAATTTAATACAGAAAGTATTTTTAGGCCTCCCAATATAGGACTCAAATATGCTTCAGATCGGACTATATTTAGATATAGCTGCCATATAGACTGATCTCCCGATAAAGGGTCTGAAGCCCATAAAAGCATTATTTTTTATCCAATTTCAGTGAAATTTAAAACAGTGAGAAGTTTTAGGCCACCCACACATCTGACCCAAATATGGTAAAAAAGATCTGTTTTTGGATAAAGCTGTCATTTAGACCGATATGCCGGTTAAGGGTCTAAAGCTCATAATAGGTTTATTTATTACCCGATTTTGTTGATATTTTAAATACAAAATTCAACAGTGACTAATATTTTTGAGATCACTCAATGTCCGTGACGAATTTGGGTGCATAAGTTATCTAATTTTTACCGGATTGTGACGAAATTTGGTTTACATATATATCCGAGATGGTGGGTGCCCAAGATTCAGCCCGGCCAAACTTATCATGCTTTTACTTGTTTTAATTGGATTGGTTGTTTCCCTTTCGCTATGGAACAGATGTAGAAGACAAAAATTCTTAATATTCAACCATATCTTCAATTGTGGCACCTTGGACATTCCTTGCTGGTCATTTCTTTCCTCACTTGTCATCACAAAAGACTTGAGGATGAGAAGGCAGAAGGGCCATTACAAAACATTTATAAGTGTTTCACTCTTGAGATTCTTTTTTATTGCATACCATGAATATGAATTCTAGATTCATTCTTTTCAGTGCTGAAGCAGTGAATTCTCCCGCCGCCCTCTACTCCCTCATGTCTGTAGACATGCAATTGAATTTCCACGGAATTGCTGTGAAATTGATTCATTGTTTATGACGGCATGAAATGGCCCCGTTGTTTTTGCCATTTCTTAGTCTTACACCAGCAACATTTAACAGTCGCTGTCAACACCAACTCTCGACCCTAAGCGACAACATTTTGAGAAATTAGCCCGCAATGGGAGGGAGGAAGGATACATTTCTCACGCCGCCTTCCATTTTGAACATGAGTTGTAAACAGTTATGGGGATCATTCATCTTGTCTTGTGATGTGGTAAATGGATGTGGATGGGGCTAGGAAAAGGGGCCAAATTTTCAATGAAAATAAGACTTTGACATAGACTTTTGTTAAAAATTCTTGAATGAAAAGTTAAATAAGATTTTTTGTGAAGAACAAAAGTCGATGATGCTAGTTTTCTTTAGAATTTATTAATGCTTTAACCCCCCCTTAGGCCATATGATTTCAACGCCATTGTTTTGTGTAAGACCCATGTCTTTCTTTGTATTCTTTTAGGATTGGTAGACTATGCTGTGGTTTGTTCACTGCATGGAGCTTAAACATATAACAAAAATATTTAGTTTGTTTTTTCTTCTTAGTTGTCCAACAAACGAAATGTATTTCATACTCTCGTAAGATGTTTATCCTATCGTTGATGGTATTTACCATCATTTCTGATTGATTGCATTGAAGACAGCATTGTTTTCACTTTCATTCAATCAATTTGTGTGGCATTGCTCTTCTTGATAGAAAATTGAGCAGAAAGCTTTCAAATATCTAGACAATTGGGCAGAAGCTTTCTATGTTGCTGCTTGAGAATTTTATTGTAGCTCTTAAAAGGACTCTTTGCGTCGACAACTGTCTGCCCCACATAGTGGGTGGTGGTGGCTACTTGAGTTAATGCCATAATTCCAAGGATTGGGTGGCAGCGGAAGTGCTTCCCCCCACAAAATCCTTTTAAGCTCAATAAAGCCTTGTTTGAAGGCCCAAGGAAGTGAATGAAATATTCAGTATGTGTTGGTGAGGAAGTGGAACAAAAGTAACATCGGCGTCTTTGAGATACGTGAAAATATGAGGCATTTTAGAGAAGAGCCAATAAACACTGGTAAGATGGGATCTAGGGTAATGTAGGGAGGAAATATAATAAGTTTAATCTTAAGGGGAGATTCCATATGAAGTTCTTGTTCATGTTCTGTAGCAGTTAATTAAATTTTAGCTCTTTTTTATACCCACCACCGTAGGATAGGGGGTATATTCATTTCGTCATTCCGTTTGCAACACATCGAAATATCAATTTCCGACCCTGCAAAGTATATATATTTCGGATCGTCGTAAAATACTAAGACGATTTCGGATCGTCGTAAAATACTAAGACCATTTCGGATCGTTGTAAAATTCTAAGACGATTTAACGATGTAAGTGTGTCTGTCCGTCTATCCGTCTGTCCGTCCGTCTATTGTAATCACTCTTCACAAATTGAGATATTGAGCTGAAATTTGGTACAGATACGTCTTTTTGATGCACGCTGCCTAAGTTCTTGAACGGGCCAAATCGGACCATATTTGGATATAGCTGCTATATAGACCGATCTGCCGATAAAGGGTCTAATGCCCATAAAAACTTTATTATCTATCCGATTTTGCTGAAATTTTAAACAGTGAGTAGTTTAAGGCTTCCCTACAACTGACCCAAATATGGATTAGATCGGACTATATTAAGATATAGGTGCCATATAGACTGATCTCCCGATAAGGGGTCTGAAGTCCATAAAAGCTTTATTTTTTATCCGATTTCGCTGAAATTTGGAATAGTGCGCAGTTTTAAGCCTCTCAATATCCGACCTAAATATGGTACAGATAGGACTGTATTTAGATATAGCTGTCATATAGACCGATCTGCCGATAAAGGGTCTGAAGTCCATAAAAGCTTTATTTTTTTATCCGATTTCGCTGAAATTTGGAATAGTGCGCAGTTTTAAGCCTCTCAATATCTGACCCAAATATGGTACAGATAGGACTTTATTTAGATATAGCTGTCATATAGACCGATCTGCCAAAAAGGGGACTGAATCCCATAGAAGCTTTATTTATTACCCGATTTCGCTGAAATTTGAAACAGCCTCACGATATCCCACAGTAATATGGTTCAGATCGGTTTATAATTGGATATATCTATAAAATTGAATAGTGACATATATTAGACCACTCAATGTCCGTGCCAAATTTGGGTGGTTAAGTTATCCAATTTTCACCGGATTGTGACGAAATGGGGTTTACATATGTACCCGAGGTGGTGGGTATCCAAAGTTCGGCCCGGCCGAACTTAATGCCTTTTTACTTGTTTTTTTATCTTTAATATCAAGACTTCCTTGTGTATATTTTTTCAACAATTTTATATTTTTTCTCAAAAAATTTACTTTCAGAGACTTGGGTAATAACAACATTACTACTTTGGAGGCTAATTCTTTCTTCATGGCCGTCAATTTAGAGGAATTGTAAGTACAATAATTTTTTTTTCACAAAAAATTAAAACATTTTTTTATGTTGTCTTTAGTAGACAAAAAGAACCATGCAAAAAACATAAAAAATAAAACCAACAATATAAAAATTAGAATAACTTATAAAATTCCATATGGAACAAATAGAAACCAATAAAGTTTTTTCGCAGACGAAAATAATCGAATAAAATAATGCATGAATACTAAAAAATTAAGAGCCAGTATGGTATCCATAAATTTTATACTTCACACTTCATTAACACAACACACAACAATGAATGAAATCCTAGTCAGGAGATCGGTTTATATGGGGGCTATATAAGGTTATGGACCGATTCGGATCATGTTTGGCACCTATGTTAGGGGTAATAGAGAAAGACACTGTCAAAGAGCATCAAAAAGTACAATCGGGAGATCGGTTTATTTAGGAGCTATATCAGGTTATAGACCGATTCAGCCCATATTTGACATGTATGTTAGAGGTTGTGTTCAAAATTTTATCCAAATCGTATAAGAATTGCGCCCTCTAGATGCTCAAAAAGTATAATCGGAAGATCAGTTTATATGGGAGCTATGTCAGAGACCATATTTGGCAGGTATGCTAGACGTAATGGAGAAAGTCACTGTGCTAAATTTCAACCAAATTGACCTCAAGAGTCTCAAGATGTAAAATCGGGAGATTGGTTTATATGGGGGCCTATATCTTAATATGGACCGATATGGTCAAAAGACGGACGAACAGACGGACGCACACAGCTAGAGCGACTTAAGCTGCCATGCAGATCAAAAACAAATATTCTTTATGGGGTCTTAATAACACAACTCACTGTTCCAAATTTCGGCGTAATCGGACATAAAATGAGCCTTTTATGGGCCCAAGGCCTTAAATCGAGAGATCGGTCTATATGGCAGCTATATCCTAATCTGAACCAATTGGCGCCAAATTGATGAAGGATGACGGGCGTCGTAATGCAACTCACTTTCCCAAATTTCAGCAAAACGGATAATAAATGTGGCTTTTATGGGCCTAAGACCTTAAGTCGGCAGGTTAGGTTCATCTTTGAGCCTAACCTGCTTATGGACAAAAAGAGAATCTGTGCAAAGTTTCAGCTCAATATCTTTATTTTTGAAGGTTATAGCGCCATAGCCTTCAAAAATAAAGGCCACCGTAGCGCAGAGGTTAGCATGTCCACCTATGACGCATAATGCCTGGGTTCGAATCCTGGCGACACCATCAGAAAAAAAATTCTGCGGTGGTTTTCTCCTCCTAATGCTGACAACATTTGTGAGGTACTATGCCATATAAAACTTCTCTCCAAGGAGGTGTCGCACTGCGGCACACCGTTCGGACTCGGCTATCAAAAGAAGGCCCCTTACCATTGAGCTTAAACTTGAATCGGACTGTACTCATTGATATGTGAGAAGTTTGCCCCTGTTCCTTAGTGGAATGTTCATGGACAAAATTTGTATTGTATTTTGTATAGAGTCATTTTATCAGACAGACGGGCGGACATGGCTAGATCGTCTTAGATTTTTACGACAATCAAGAATATATATACTTTATAGGGTCGCTAATAGATATTTCGAGGTGTATTTATTTCGGACTTGACGAACTTGGATAAATATCTCATTTAAGTTTCTTCAAATTGTATTAACCCTATATATAGATCGGTACCCCGATCTATATACAGCTGCGCCCAAATATAGTTTGATCTAGACCAAATCGGTTAAGAATGTCGAGAGGACCAAAACTTCTACCTAATCCAAGTTTGTTGGATATCGGATTTTAAATCAAGTTTTTATAAGCCCTTGATCTTAGACCACGAAACGTTTCGAATTCTAATATGATCCAATCTCGACCATAGTTCGCACGGATACTTTTACTTATACTTTAATTGGCCATTACTGAAAATGTATTTCTCTAGCCGGACCTAGAGTAGATGACCAAGCGCCTCGATCTTCTGCACTTCATCTCCAATTTTTTAAACCTAGTTTTGAGATATTGCTCTCCACTTGGTCACTCTTTCGGAGTTTTGGTTTCATCGAACTCTGTTCAAAAATCCGCCTTTTAGGACTCAAAATCTTGAATCGGAAGATCGGTCTATATGGCATCTTTATCCAATTATGGTCCGATAAACAAAATATTGTGCAATAATGTCTAGGGGCTTAATACAACACATTGTGTAAAATTTTAATGAATTCGGTTGATAATGATCGATTTATGGGCTCAAGACCTTCAGTCGGCAGATCAGTCAATATCAAAATATGTTCCCATATAAACCGTTTTAGTACGTATACCGGTGGGCCTAGTGCGAGTCACTGTACAAAATGTCTGAGAAATCGGGCAATTAATGCGGCTTTTATATGATAAAGACCTCATAAATGAGCCTTGTAGAAGTGCAAGAACTTTAATCGGCCGGTCGGGATAAAAGGCCTGCAAATGTCACATTTTTATATCCATCACCATAGGATGGGTGTATTTCAATCCGCTTGTAACACCTCGAAATATTGATCTAAGACCCCATAAAGTACATATATTCTTGACCGTCGCGACGTTCTGAGCGAATCCAGCCATGTCCGTCCGTCTGTCGGAGTCACGATAGCGTTCGAACGCGTAAAAATAGCCGCTTGAAAATTTGCACAGATATTTAATATTGATGTAGTTCGTTGGGGATTGCAAATGGGCCATATCGGTTCAGATTAAGATATAGATCCCATATAAATCGATCTCCAGTTTTGACTTTTTAAGCCCCTGGAAGCTGCGATTTTTGTTCGATTTGGCTATAAATTTGCACAAACAGCTTTGGTATGACTTTCAAAAACTGTGCCAAGTAGGGTCCAAATCGGTCTATAAGCTGATATAGCTCCCATATAAACCGATCTCCCGATTTGACTTCTTAAGCCCCTGGAAGCCGCAATTTTTGTCCGATTTGGTTGAAAATTTTGGACATAGTGTTCTGGTATGAGTTTCAACAACTGTGCCAAGTACGGTCCAAATCGGTCTATAACCTGATATAGCTTCCATACAATCCGATCTCCCGATTTGGCTTCTTGAGCCTCTGGAAGGCGCAATTTTCATCCGATTTGGCTGAAATTTTGCACACAGTGTTCCGATATGACCCTCAAAATCTGTGCTTTGTACCGTCTAAATCGGTCAAGAATCTGATAAAGCTCCCATATAAGCCGAACTCCCGATTTGATTTCTTGAGCCTCTGGAAGCCTCAATTTATATCCGATTTGTCTGAAATTCTGCACATGGTGTTCTGTTATGACCCTTATCAAGTGAGCAAAGTACCGTCTAAATCGGTATATAACCTGATATTGCTCCCATATAAATCGATCTCCAGATTTGACTTATTGAGCCCCTGGAATCCGCAATTTTTGTCCGATTTGGCTGAAATTCGATGAGAGTCATAACGGAACACAATGTGCCGTTATGACTCTCAAAAACTGTGCTGGTCCAAATCGTTCTATAACCAGATATAGTTCCCATAGTTTAGCAGAATCCATGGTGGTGGGTTCCCAAGATTCGGCCCGGACGAACTTAGCACCCTTTTACTTGTTTTATTTTCACAATACTCTGGCAACCCTAGTATCCTTTTGAACGAATGAAAAATAGCAGATAACATTCATATCAGTAACACCAGTCGGGGTCACAAAAACTTCCACTAGCTGTGGAAATATGAGCAAGAGTGCCGACATTGTTTTAAGTGCCAAAAAACGCAACTCTTTTTGGTGAAGAGGGTTGAGTGTGGCGTATAAACCCAAAGACAATGCGTCATTTAAAGCGCCATCAAAATGAGTAAACGTGCAAGATAACTGAAGGCTTCCTTTTGTTGTAGCCCCTGCAACCCTGCAAGACTGAAGCGACTCAAGAGTCATTACTCATTGTGGTGAACCCGAAAATGGGTTGAATGATGTGGCATGGGAAGGACACAAGACCAACGTGCAATAAACCAAATTTGCAAAGAAAAACTTTTGCAATTTTTTTTTTTTTATATTCTCCCTATCTTAATCTACATTCATTCTAGCAAAGAAATTTAATTGAAATTTCAGTTTCATAAATAACTTTATTATTATTACACTTTTGTTTATTGCGGCCATTAGTCATTAATTTTATGTTTTGTGTTGGTTTGTGGGTCTGAGTAAATATTTTAATTTCCTAATCTTTGTTTTTTCTTCTTCTCTCTCCTTTGCAGGACTTTGGCTGACAACAATTTGGAGCTGTTGGATCCTTTAGCATTCTATGGTTTGACGAAATTAAAACGTTTAAATTTGCAAAATTGTGGCCTTAAAACACTACCCGCTTATGCATTTCAAGGTCTAACCAATTTAATATCATTGTAAGTATTTTTTAAAGGGGGGAAGGATGTGATGCTGTATTGGGGGTTTTTAATTTCAAAGGAGTTGGAACACCTTCCTTAGGTCTTAAAAATTTTCAAGAATTTTTTCACTTTCAGTTACTCAAAGTAAAAGCCAATCTTGTTTATTATTAAGCAGATTTAGTTTCTGAGAGTGAATTCTTGGAATTCATCCTTGAATTCATATCAAGGATTTTGAATTTTATTGATTTAGAAAAAAGGCCAAATTTTTTCAGGTGAATCTTATGCATACATCGCCATCTATCCTTGGTTAAGGGTTTTGGACTAAAAATACGTGAATGGATGAGAATAGAACAGAATGGCAACTTAGGGTCCCACTGAAGAGTTCCACGGACTACCGCAAAATATTTGAATTTTTTCAGTTTTAAATTTTTTAAAAAATAAGTACCCCTGGTAATTCGTGGGACCCTTATGCTTCGTATAAATCAATCCTTTTCCATAACTAAATACCATTCTGAATTCCTAACCCGTAAGGAAGGGCAAAAGTCGGGCGGTGCCGACTGTATAATACCCTACACCTACCCTATGAGTATAATGTGGGAGCTATATCCAATTCTGAATCATTTTTGATGGACCTCGGCGAGCAAAAATATGTTCAACGAATAAACCTATTCATACTTCTACAGCAGTCTAGAATGACAAGAGGGCTATTTAACTGAAGGGAATTCAGAAACGGATAGAGGTATTCACCCATAATCCTGTGTGTGTTTCCGACAAAATGACACAAAATTTGCTCCACCTTCGCCGGCTGCTTCTCGCAACCAAAGACCAGAGCAACATCAATGACCTAACGTTGATACGACCATGCATTCTTAGCCTCAGCATAAGTGAAATCCTGTTTTTACCCTCGGGGTCAGACTAAGCTTATGGTAGAGAGCATCCATCACACCAAGAAACATGTACAGGCGTAGTTTTATTGAATCAGCAATTTACACATGACAAAATCGTCGGTCGCCTCATTTCCCGCCCGGTGAGCTCCATATGGCCTGATGGACTGGCTATACTTGTGCAGTCCGTTGAATATTTAAGCTCAATGATAAGTGGAGGGGACATCACTTTGTAGAGAAGTTTAACTATGGCAGTATACCTCACAAATGTTCCCTTTATGCAAAAATTGCAAATTTGGACCATGAACATTCCACTAAGGAACAGGAGCAAACTTCTCACATATCAATGAGTGCAGTTCGATTCAAGTTTAAGCCTCCTTTTTATAGCCGAGTCCGAACGTCGTGCCGCAGTGCATCACCTCTTCGGAGAGAAGTTTTACATGGCATAGTACCTCACAAATGTTGCCTGCATTAGGAGGGGAAAACCACCGCTGAAAAATTTGTTTCTGATGGTCTCGCCAGGATTCAAACCCAGGCGTTCAACGTCATAGCCGGACATGCTAACCTCTGCGCTACGGTGGCCTTCATTCGTAATGGGAAAACCACCGCTGAAATTTTTTCTGATGTTCACGCAGGTATTTGAACCTAGACGTTCGGCGTCATAGGTGGACATACTAACCTCTGCTCCACAGTGGCTTCCGAATTTAGCGCCGACTAACTTGAAAATTCGCTTGAGCAGCCACTTCTGCATCGACATCGCCTTCAAGGCCTTCGGGATTGCGAAGAACTCCGCCAATGTGTCAATGATTGCTGCTCGATTCAATTTGAAGCTCAACGATATTGGACCTGGTTTTTGTTGGCGAGATCGAACGAGGGATGCAGAGGCGACCAGTGTAGAGATTTTGAAGTCGGAGTCGTATATTAAACAGGAGTCGGAGATCAGTTTGGAGTTCCAAACCGGACTCCAAACCAGTCTCAGACTAAAGCTAGATAATCCAATTCCGACTTGGACTCCGGCCCGAGGTGCGAACGGTGAACTGCAGAGCTTAGCTCATCCCGGTGGCACCATTAAGCACGTTAACGAACGGTTAGATCTAAAGAGAATTCATCGGAAGTAGAAGAGAGAAGTTGAGGGATCACAATGGGTCTTAATCTGGCCAACTTGGGTGTCTCGACGACTAAGGTCTTTGCATCATCCTCCGCCAACCAAGGCAAAAAATTTTCCATATGTCGCCAGCATAAGTGAGGGAATAGGAGCAAAGTAAAAAGTTTTTTCCTTTTCTTTTCTGATGGCAATAGGCCAACATTGTGGCCTCCAGAAGCCTATATGACTCTCTAACTCCAAGGATCTCAATTTTGATTACTTTCCCAGTGCCCAGTGCCCGTTGTTGCTCTGCCCCTTGAGGCACTCTTCTCGGCATCAATGAATAGCACTGCCTGAATGTTGTACCATATCGATAATCTAGAGTAGGCCACAGAGACTGATGCCATAGCAGATATTTCTACATGAGAATCGGTCAAACCCTCGCCGAAACCACTCAGTGGACCCCCAACTTCTGCATAGTTTACCATTCACTAAACAATTGTTCTGTATCTAGGAAACAAGGTTTCTTGGTTGTCAGCACCCTTAAGTACTGCCGGCAAAAGTCTTCAGAAACGTATTCCTAGTTAGGACTCTGTCACAAATTAACGTAAACGTCCGGTGTACTGTCTTTGGCCTAAACCCCTGAACTTCTTCCTTTCGAGTTGCATCAGAAGTGCGACGCATTCCCCTTCGGTTCATATCTTTGAGATATCTACTCCATTTCAGTTTCACGCCCAGGTTGTTGTAGCTGTTTGTTGTGTTCTATCTTTCGTCTACCTGATTCTGTTCAGTGTCCAGATCCAAGAACTCTGCGACTAAGATGTGGTGTGCGCAGAGGGATCTGGGTCTGAGTCGAATGGGTGTGGCTGGTCAGTTAAACAGGAACTAAACAGGAACAGATCCAGGAACTCTGCGACTAAGATGAGGTGCGTCCCCATCTGAGTCGAGTGGGTCTGGCTGGGCAGTTAAACAGGTGACGTGTACAAATTTCAAGAAAATCGGTTTTGAGTCTATACGGAACAGACAAACAAACAAACACAATTTGATTTTTATACATAAGAAGAAGAGAAGATATGCAGGCAGTTGTAGTTCAATATGAACAAAGTTCCCATCAGCTTCATACCAATCTTCCAATTGTTAATGGAACAACCGAGATTATAGTCCACTTGCTTGCCAAATATGGATTGGAATCAAAATAACATTTCGTATACCATGTGTAAATCATTTGTTCAATATCTTTTATTCTTCAAAATTAGGAAAAATAGTTTTTATACTTAAAAAAAAAAAATTTTAATTACTTACCAACAGATTAAAAGACGATCGATCTAAATCTTTGTTTACTTTTACATGACATGCTT